>NC_090731.1:113137375-113142375 GCF_036898095.1 Palaemon carinicauda | reverse complement strand
AATGCAATTGCCCGTAAACATATTCGCAGATTAGTAAACCCGTATTTATGTGGTTATTTGTTTGATGACAATCGCT
Source organism: Palaemon carinicauda (assembly GCF_036898095.1). Taxonomy (NCBI): domain Eukaryota; kingdom Metazoa; phylum Arthropoda; class Malacostraca; order Decapoda; family Palaemonidae; genus Palaemon; species Palaemon carinicauda. Next base: position 113,142,299 of record NC_090731.1, on the reverse strand, counting down.
TGTTAGCAGACGTAGTGAGAGCGATACAAAACATTTTAGACAGTTTGCCAGAAGGAAAAATGACTGGGAATAACTGGCCCAATTCCAAGAAGTTGGCAGCCATGAGAGGCACTCATCGATCCCCAAAGCGAGGGGGTAGGGGAGAACGCAGCAAAAAGCTTCCATGGTGGGCGGGATGTGGCACACGTACACCTCCCACCGGCCAACCTCCGAGGAAAAGGAAACAAAGGAAGGGGGAGAAGAGGGAGTTCGCTGCCCCTCCCGCATGACATCACAAGCAGTAGCCAAGGAAGCGGTGACGACGGACGAGGTGACAGAGCAGGCACCACTGGGACCTCCATCAGTACCCCCGACCTCACCCCTGCAGCACTGGGGAGCAGCGGCATTGCAGCTGAGGTCATTGGCCCGTGCCCCATATCTAGTGATGGCCGTCTAGGAATGTTACCAGTTAGGATTGACTTGTCAGATAAATCCATTCAATCGCTGATCGACACAGGAGCCAGCGTTTCACTGATTGAAAAAAAGATTCTCCTCAAACCCACTACAGTCAAAGGCATCCATCGTTATTGACACACCGGGAGGAAATAAACTACACATAAACCATACAACAATCGTCAACTTTAAGGTGGGGTCTGTGAAGTTTACACATGATTTTTTTGTCTTGCCCACCTTGGGAATTCCAGGAATCGAGGCTATTTTAGGAATTGTTTTTATCTCTAATAATCAAATATGCATTTTTTTGGGGAAAAGATACAATAATAGTAAAAGCAGAAGAGTATATTTTGCCGATAGAAAGTCATGAGAGAATAAGTGCGTGTGCGGGCCCAGAGAGACATGTAAGTAAGGTAACAGCTGTACGTGAGAGATGAGATGTTTTGTCTCCCTAGACACTGACAAGCATATCAGTGACCCCGTGTCGCCCTCTTCCAGAAGGAACCAAGGTTGTTGTTAAACCCCAGGACAATTGGGCCCATATGATATTAGAGCGCTTGACGGAAATAAAAGAGAACAGAGATGATGTAACGATAGTTAATTTGTCAAATAAAAGAGTTGTGTTAGGAAGTGATTCTGTGTGTAAATTAGAGTTATGTGAAATTGCTTATAATGGAATGTTAGGAGCCACAACTCCAGCCCGCACAGACGAACAGACTCAGAATTTGATTATGCAAGCACGAAAATTATGTCCGTCAGAATATCAGCCTGTAGTTAGTGACATTGTCAATAATTATTCCGATGTAATTGCAATTGGAGATGAGTCACCCGTGAGGATTGATTGATTTCCCTTTAGCATTGAAACTGGGCAGGCGGAGCCAATCAAGCCAAGGCCTTACAAGGTACCCATTCATTTCCAGGGAGAGATCGAAAGGGAAATTAATAAATTAAGGGAACAAGGGATAATCGAGGAGAGTGAATTCCCCTGGCCTTCTCCAATTGTAGCTGTTAGGAAAAAGGATGGCTTGGTAAGATTGTGTGTTGATTATAGGAATTTGAATGCAGTCACTAAGGATAATGTATTTCCATTCCCCTCAATCGAAGAATTACTTGTGAAAGCACGGGATAGGAAATACTATCAAATACCCATTCAGGAAGACAGTAAATGTAAAACAGGATTTGTAGCTAACAATCAATTATTTCAGTTTAATTTTCTTCCTTTTGGTGTTAAAAATGCTCCAAGTCAATTCTCTTGAGTAATGATGGGGGTTTTGTCCCCCTTTATTGGCCATAATGTTCTTGTTTATTTAGACGATATCATAATTACAGGAAAAACGGCCGAAGAACGTAATAATGATATTCGTAAAGTTTTAGAAGCATTGCGACGTAATGGTATGAAAATAAATTTGTCGAGGTGCAAATTTTTCTGTAAACAGGTCAAATCTTTAGGTCACTCAATAACCCTAGAAGGTATCCAACCCTGCCCCAGTAAAGTAGCGGCTATTAGAGATTTCCCCAGGCCACGTAACTCTAAGGAAGTAGCTGGATTCCTTGGGCTCGCTGGGTATTATCGTATATTCATAAGAGGTTTTGGAGAGATAGCGAGACCCTAAGATGCTTTAAAGAAAAAAAATTGATAAATTGGGGAGGGGAAGAAGAAAGGGCCTTTAACCATTTGAAAGCTGCCTTAACTAGCAATGAATTACTCGCATATCCTAAATTTGATCGCCCGTTTTTAGTGACAACAGATGCGAGTAGCGTAGCTATTGGTGACGTAGTTTCTCAACGAGATGATAAAGGCAGAGAGCGATCCATTTGTTTTGCTTCCCGGCTGTTAAAAGGGACAGGAAAGAATTATTGTACATTCGATCGAAAGGCTTTGGCTATTGGTTCTTTTTATTAGGTCAGTCGATTGAGTTGCAAAGTGATCATCGCCCCTTACGTGATTTGTATTATAAAAACAATTTGACCTCTACAAGCGAGATGGACTGAGAGATTGTTAGAGTTCAATATAAAGGGTTTCACCACATAGAAGGTAAAGCTAACAAACAAGGTAGCTGATTTTCTCTCTAGAGGTGCAGTAATAGGAGTAACAACTAGGGCACAAAAGGGGAACGAAGAACGTAACCAAAATATTGAAGACCCCCATCAAAATAAAGGAAATAGAATGGGATGTGAATTCTCCCGATGAGCAGTCAGAAGACGAGAGAGAGAGAGAGAGAGAGAGAGAGAGAGAGAGAGAGAGAGAGAGAGAGAGAGAGAGAGAGAGAGATATGAGCGGCGAAGGTGAATATATGTGGGTGACCGAGGACATGACCAGGGGTGTCCAAAATGAATGCCCTGATGATGCAGGTTTGATTGACTTGGGAGGTTGGGACATAAAAGAAGTCCGAAAGGGACAGAAAAAAGTGGAATGGATGGAAAGAGTGCAAGCAGTGATTAAAGGGGAATCGGAGAGTTTCCCGTCATTTCTGAATGTGCCTTGTGAGAATTCATTTTATAGAAAATGATATTTTATATTGTGCTTACGAGAAGAGGGGAGGGGAATTTTGTGCACGGGTAGTTCTTCCTCGAGCCATCCACATTGTACATGCAAGTCCGTATGCAGGGCATTTAGGGATTGATAGAACATTAAGGAGAGCATGTGAATCCTTCTTTTCGTTAGGAATGAAAAAATCTATAGAGAATTATTTAAAAGGTTGTCATGCTTGTAACTGTTTCAAAGAAGATAAAAGCACTGTACCGGAAGCCAGAAAGTGGCCTATGATTCCTATTAAATTTTATAGAGTGCATATGGATGTGGTAGGATGATTTCCTACTGGTTTAACACAACATAGGTATATATGTGTATTTGTGGATGCATTTACTCGATACACTCATATTTACGCAATGTTGGATAAATCGGCAAATTCATTAGCCCAGGCGCTGTGCAATTTCAGTACTAGGTTTAGTTTCCTGAAAATTTTGATAAGTGATAATGGTCTCGAGTTTATAAATAAGGTGGTGAAATCGGTCATGGACTTGATGAATATTGAACACTTTTCAGTGACCGCATATAGGCCTCCAGGAAATGGCTTAGTGGAATCACATAATAGGGAAGTAGTGCGGATTTTACGTTACTTAGTGGCTGATGACCCCTTTCATTGGCACGCCATGCTGCCTACAGCTGAGCTAGCTTTGAACATTGCATATAATGCTTTGCTCAGGGACACGCCTTTCTTTTTAGTGTATGCACAGGATTCTGTGTTACCATATACGGTTCTCATTAATTCGCAAAAATTGCCAAATTATTCAACTGAGCAATACCGTGTATATTTATTAAATCTATTGAGGAGAGTAATGAACACCACTGAAAGGTTTTTGAAAAGAGCTAATGAAAAACACAGCTCTAAGTATGATTGTCGGTTCAAAATCGCACCGGTAAAAGTATTTGTGGGCGATCGTGTGTATTTGAAACGATTACAGCCTAGGAAACACAAACTAGAGCCAGCATATTTGGGTCCATACCGAGTAAAGATGGTTAAATCTAACACAGTTGTGATACAAAGCATTATTAATGGCGCAGTGTTTGAACATCATCTGGCACACATACATGTGGTGCCTGAAGAGGTAGTTTTCGAAAGTGTTCCTCCTTATCCTTGCATACGTGACATTCCTCGAGTTGATGAGTAGAATTTTTTTCTTTTTTCCTTTGCTGTTGTTATTGTTTGAACAGATCTCATTTCTTCTTTGATGTATTTTTAAATAAACTGATGATAACAATGTGTTCTTATGTTGATGCTTAGTGTAAATGTAAAATGTTGTGGTAATTTTGCTGAGTTTGGAAGTACGTATAACATTGCTGAGTGAACCTAAAAACAATCAGAGGTGAGATCCGTCAGGCGGATGCTATATTATTCATATATATATGTATATGATTCCTGGTTGCTGGGGCCGGTGTGGTTCCCGAATGGCAAGTGGGTGCGGGATTAAAAGTTCAGCCTTGAGGATAGGCAGTGTTAGATAATGTGTAGATGTGAATACCTTATACTTCATGTTATAAGAGAAGGGGGGAAGATGAATGATTTTCTCGGGAAAATGGCTAGTGGCCACCGGTTGAAAGTTGCAAGTGCAAATATAGTAGTGATTTAAATAAATGGCAAAATGGTGGTGGTGAGTTGTTACAAAATTGTGCCGTGAACCCGGACGAGTAAAATCGAGGGTATTCTGTATTTTAGTTGCAGAGGTCTTAAGAAGGAATTAGTGGAATTATTTATATTGTGTACATTTTTTTCATGCAATATTTAATTTTTTTTTTTTTATTGGAAGAAGTGTTATTTTTTGGGGGTGATTTCTATATATATATATATATATATATATATATATATAATTTATATATATTATATATACAGTATATATATATATATATATATATAAATATATTGCATTTCTGCTTAGTACATGCCATGGCTATTCCAGATCGGAGTGTCCTCCATATATCATAGACTAGTGA
>NC_090731.1:113107375-113132375 GCF_036898095.1 Palaemon carinicauda | reverse complement strand
CTTCTTTCGTGCGATGATAAACACTGGAGGGAAACCATGCCCTGCAGCATTAACAATCCCCACGAAAGTCATATGATTGCCTCTCTCCCGAGCAACCTGCGAAGCAACAGGACGACCTCTCTCGCAAACAACCTTACATGGCTTCATCACAGTGGACAAGCCACTCTCATCCAAGTTGAAGATCCTGGCTGGCATGAAACTGTGTCGCTCGACAGCTTCCACGTAAGCCTTGAAGAAGACTTCAACGTTTACGCGGTTGAAAGCCATCGCGCGCGAAAGTGACATGCCCTCCGGAGCCTTCAATGCAAGCCTTGGATGACGGAACATATACCCGTAATACCAGTCACGGGTGGCCATACCTTCCCTCTTCCAGGCATCAGGAATAGACGGGCTGCCAACAGCCTCTGCATACTTCAGGATCATCCTCCTGAAAGCTCTCGTTGGCAGGCCGTAGAACATCCGCGCGATCTTGAAAGTGTATTCCTCGGTCAAGCGTTCCTGCGCATCGGTGAAAACCTTTTTGACGTTCTGATGCTTAGGCACAAACGTCCTCCCATCACTCTCCTTGCTGGACCGAGTGAAAGCATCCTGAAAAAAATAAAACAAAGGTAAAGTGGGGAGCATAGGCCCGATAGGGTAGGCTAGCCTAAATGAAAAGTAGCCTAAAGTTCTTAGCCTACACATAGAATTTAAGAGGGCTTAGATTTATTCAAGCTTACCCCAAGAGTCGAAACTTTAACTCCAAAAAGGTTGCACGCAGTGCGGATGCTACAACCAGTCTCTAGGCGGTGGTAAAATGCCTTCTCTAAGTTGGTCCTATCCGTGGTTAGGATGTTCCTTGGCTGGTAGTTGCGAGGCATGGCTGGGAGTCACGAAGGATCTGAAAGAGATAAATGGCATTAGAGACATAGGCTAGGCTAATGAATATTGTGTATAAGTTCATAATGAAAAAATATTTTGACCTTTTCAAAAACCCATAATTTGTTAGTTTAGACAATCAATAACTTTATACGAGGTAATAAACAGTATTGATATTTGTTCCATGTTAAAATTCTATTGCCTGACCAATTAATAAATTTTAGAAAAATAAAAATTCTCCGTGTTCTCAACCCTGACAAACCTGTCCGAGTCGAGAACACGGACCTTGCATTTTTTAATAATTTTTAAAAATTAAAAAATTGGCCTAGGTTAAATATTTCAATTTGGAAGACTAAACACTATTGGGGGGCACATATTAATTCTAAAAAAAATTAATTTGCACAAAAAAAAAATAGCTCAAAACTGACTCTGTTTGACTTTGGCAATCACCCATATTTAATTATTTTAAACCATCAATAATTTTATAAGAGTTAATATATAGTATTAATATTGGTTTTAGGTTAAAATGAGAGTGATTGACAGTCATTTAAAAAAAAAAAATTTATTGCTTCTTATACCTCCGTGTTCTCGACCCGGACAAACCTGTCCGAGTCGAGAACACGGACCTTGCTTTTTAAAAAAAATATTAAAAATTAAAAAATTGGCCTAGGTTAAATATTTCAATTTGGAAGACTAAACACTATTGGGGGGCACATATTAATTCTAAAAAAAATTAATTTGCACAAAAAAAAAAATAGCTCAAAACTGACTCTATGTTTGACTTTGGCAATCACCCATATTTAATTATTTTAAACCATCAATAATTTTATAAGAGTTAATATATAGTATTAATATTGGTGTTAGGTTAAAATGAGAGTGATTGACAGAGTCATTTAAAAAAAAAAAATTATTGCTTCTTATACCTCCGTGTTCTCGACTCGGACAGCACGTGCACATTGTTCGAGTCGAGACCACGCACATAATTTTTTTAAAAATTCGTAAAAAATATAAACAATTGGCCTAGGTTAAATATTTCAATTTGGAAAAGTAAACACTAATGGGGGCACATATTAATGCTAAAAATAATTCACTTCCATCAATAAAACACTTTGAAAAATCACTCGATATTTAGCCGTGGCAAACACCCATTTCCAGCCTTTTCCATGGCTTTATCTCACATATGGTACATTATAGTTGTAAGAACTATGCAATCATTCACTTTTTAAGTGGTTTTTCCAGTACACTTAATTTGCATGAACCGTCAAAAATTGTCCGAGTCGAGAACACACCATAAAATTATTTAGCGGGCACCCCAAACCACTCCATTGTTGTTTAGGCACTCCGTATTATCACTGATTTTATGCCAATATGGCTATATTACATAACAAAACTTATCACAACTTGATCACGCCTTATTCGTGGTTATGGCACAATATATCCTGATGCCGAAAATTAAGATCGCGACCCCTTAAAATTGAAATTCTTACCTTGTTTACAAGCGGAGCGTTGGCGGGCAGGTTTGCAAATGGCGTCTAGTTAGGACCGCCCTCCCTCATACGTCATAGCTCTGACGTCATCCTAGGCTCGATCGTTCATTGGTTATTAAGACTGTCCGAGTCGAGACCGTGTCCGGGTCGTGAACACATCACCCTATATATATATATATATATATATATATATATATATATATATATATATATCTATATATATATATATATATATATATATATATATATATATAATATCTATATATATATATCTTTATATATATATATCTATATATATATATATATATATATATATATATATATATATATATATATATATATCTTTATATATATATCTATATATATATATCTATATATATATATATATATATATATATATATATATATATATATATAATATCTATATATATATATCTTTATATATATCTATATATATATATATATATATATATATATATATATATATATCTTTTTCTCTCTCTCTCTCTTTAAATGTACACAAAGCCATTAAAAAACTAGGCTTTATCTCATGGATTCACCCAATCACTTGATTACAATCAAATCCACCTTTTACGTTATACTTTGACACCAAAAACATATCCTTTTTTCTTTAACACAATCTGACATAAAACATAAAATTTCTTGTCAGACATTAATTAACTAATGAAGAGCAACGGTAGGGCTACTCATTATCACTTTCTAACCCAAAGTTTATTCTGCTAATACGATTCCCTCAATACTAAAAAAATAAGCAAATAATCTAAGAACTCATTACATGAATCAGAGATTCTTGCTTGACTAAGCTATTCTTCAACATACAGGGCCCCTGTCAAGGCTTATGCTGACATTGTGTCTAGTTTGCCTTGGTCACATGTTAGCCTATCAAATCTTTTAACACTACTGCTAAAATTAGCGTATCACAAATATCTGGTTTTACAATCATTCAAATCATTCACTTTATCCCTTGACACAAACAAAAATCTATGGCAACTTGTTCGCCATTTCTCAAATTTTTCACATTACTTATTTGTTCTCGCGAGTTAAAAGAAACGGACAAATATATAAGAATTAAAATTCTCTTTTTGTCTATCATGTTGCCAAATAGTAAAAACAATCAATTTTTTCTACTTGTCACAATTTTTTTCAAAACACACAATCCTATACAGAGTTAGAAAACAAAGATTTAATTCTGACCTTTTAGTAAAAAGAAATTACGTTACCTGTCAAAATCTTAGATTTCTTTTCAACACAAAAAAAAAAAAAAAAAAAAAATTATTCAAGATGTGCTCTTTAACAGTGACTGTAACATCATAATGCTTACTTAGGGAATTCACATGTCATCTCATTTGTTTCATCCATTTTCATTCATGTCATCTGACCCTAATCGGGTACCCTTCAAATTTGAAATGCATTCACACTCCCTGTTAAATCATTTGACATTATTTGCTTAATATAATTTGTTAACAATGCTCGATGTCATCAGTCAGACCGAATACTGGTAAACAAATCACTTAGGACACACTTCAACTAAAAGAAACTAAATGCAAGAGCTTTAAATCTCCTACGTGACATTACTAATTACTTAACAACTGTTGACATCTGTTATTACGTTAACAAACTTATCTTCATTAATTAGGATAATCTCAGACTAAAACTGACAAACAATAGCTTAACCTTCTTTTTAAACATTTCATAACGATCTAAGTACTGTAGGCTACTGATCGACAATACGGAGTATGACGTAAGAACAAATATTGTGACACAAATTTCCCAAATTATCAATGTATATACCTAATTTACACTTCTTTCTCTATAATTTTACTAAGTACATACTCAGAAGGAACACCATAAAGCACTTCTTAAATTACGTCTTAACACTGAATTTACAAACTTTCTACATTTCGATTATACTGAAACATTTCTTCTCTCGAATTAAACAACTTATTTTTGTTAACACAGAATTATCTCAACATGTGACTTTACTTCTTTTCCAAGAAATACATTTAACATGTTTGACAACGAAGGTCTCAAAAAACAAACTTTTACAAACCAAAGAAACTATGCAATGAAAACTTATAGTTTATACAGCATAAAAAACAATTTCTCATTTATCCACACAGCAACAAAATCAATTTTATTTTCTTCTTTTGTGAAAAGAAAAGTTAATGTTTACTCGAAGCTTTAACACTGAAAACATTTTACTCGACTAGTTACTTTCTTCAATCAAAACCAGTGTTTTTTTTTTTGTTTTTTTTTAACTTCAGCATTATGTAAAGAAAACATAATGATAACCTCGTTACTCTGCACACTTTTACAAAATCTCAAAACATATTAGTTAATCATAAAACTACAGATTTTGTACCATGTTACTTAACCTATGTGTGGGTTGATTGCTGTGGGTCGCCTAGGGTCCCTTGTCCTACAGTTGCTGTCTGGGACCTCTTCCAATTTTCGGGCTTGTCCTTGGCCTTTGTGGGCGCGCCATTTTTATCAATGCGCCCGCTGCTTCTGCTTCAAAAATGAAATCCTTTATGGTTAGGGCTATTAAAAGCACCCCAACTGCTTCTGTTGACAGGGTCCATAGTAGGGCCCTGGGTCGCCATTTCTGATGGCGAGTTTCGATGCTGTTGCTCCCGCGACGAGAAACTGAACAAAATGGCAATTTTGAAAATGGCACTTTTGGGCGAACATGAGTGTGTACCGTCTTCTCTTCCAACAGGAACATTGTCTTTCATCCTCTCGAGGACAGGTGTGTTTCCATAGTTTCCTCCCTTGGATGCTGTCTGTTTCGGTCCGCTCGTCTCGACGGAAGGGCGCTAAAGTCTCCTCCCTGCAGGTCCTCCTTGGGTGACTGGTTGACAAAGCTCCTCCTGGCTGCTACTATTCTCCACATCATTGTCAAGATTTTCTTCTTGATCTTTCTAAGGACATCCATTCGTCCTTTATCTTATTTAGTTATGTTCTTCAACTTCCTTTTCTCCCGCGTTTTTCCTTCCCACTTCCCCCGAAATGTCTCTTTCTTGCTTCTCGTGTTTCATGTTCATAACTCTTCACGTCTAAAGTCAATTGTTTTGGTAGCTGCTGCACTCGATCTTTTGCTTATTTTCACTCTTGTTTTTAATCCTCTTTATCCCACCGTAAAGCCACCAAATTTGTCATAAGGGCATGGGATAATAATAAAAAAATACAGGATAGGAGGCGGTGAATTAGACGAGAGTGAACTCGTTAAAAGGATTTATTTTCTTAAGTTAATTTTCACAACTAAAATGAGCAGAAATCTTCTTCAAAGCGAGTGAATTAGAACTTTAAATCTTGAGGGTGTATAACAAAAGATAAATAAGTTTCTTGCTGGCTCTTAAATGATTTCATCTGACAAATACAATGGAATTTACTTTTAACTGGTACAATAACATACCTGGGGAGAGTGGACGGGGAGACATTTGAACTAGAAAAATCTATTGGACGTCGTATGGCGTATGGACGTCCGCCATGGCTGTGGTAGGCTTACCATGGCCATTGGGCTTAATGAGGGTGGCCCACTCACCAGTAGTACTTGAACTTAACTGCCTTTACTCACACAGTTTGTGCATTCTTATTTCCCTTACATTGCTGGGAGTGAAGGGCTGGTCTCGCCTATGGGTAGCAGGTGACGTAACTGCACCATACTGGTTCTCACTCGGCTTCCCCTCTCCCCAGTGTACCTGTTGACATAGAAACGGATTCAGTACACGTGTGCTTGGGTCATCAAAAAACCAAGCAAAAATGAAAGCGGGTCGAACTGCTTCCCAAAAACCCATGGATCAGGGAGACAAGGTGATAGGTCGGCAATATCCACCCTACTTAATGCGCATTTACTTTACTGCTCAGCCTTTGTTTAAAATAATATATTTGTCCGTGACACAGGATGCTATAAGCCCAAGGGCTCCAACAGGGAAAAATAGCCCAGTGAGGAAAGGAAATGAGGAAATAGCTAAGTAAACTATATACACTATATGAAGTAGTATTTTTACTCTGTGGCCCATATCCTCTCGGAAAGAAGTAATACTATGGAATGCTCATTAACAATCTTTTGAAATCATTAATTCATAGCGATTTGTGTAAGAGTAGTAAGATTGTGTGAATTTAAAGAGCCAAGAATTCTGAAATTGTAAAGATGAATTATGATTAACAGTAGATAAATCTATGTTAATAATGTATACCACTATCTGAGAAAATAAGATATCTATTATAAAAGGTTAATCCCCTTTTGCTTCCTGTCCCCTTTATTGAAAATGTATATATTTTTTTTGTGTGCATTTAACATCGCATGTCACAAGAAGTTCGGTTATCTGGTCCTCAGGTGTTCATTCAGATGTTTATGTGGGTAGTAACTTGGGGCCACTACAAGGGATATGTACGACAGGGGATGTATCTCTTGAGTGGATGGTTCTGGCCTCCTTCGTGTGGAAGTAGCGACACTATTGAGATCAGCTTTCAGGTTTTATCATGATCTGAGGATTGTGATAATCGAGGGAAAGTCAAATTTCTTATCCAAACCAAAGTTAAAACACTTAGGCTTGCTGGTAACAGCGAGATTCAATCAGTTAGAAAATCACATCAGCAAGTCTAAGGAGGTAGTGCCTCCGTTCCATTATACAGAACTATCTCAGTGCTGGCAAAATCTTCTCAGCCACCTTTCCTCACCAGAGGATCTCATGCCTCAAGCTAGAGCATTTGCCAGAGATCTCTTCAAGTCTTTTTGAAGAATCAGTAGTTAGTCTCCAGGGATCTCCAGCCTGCCTCATGCTAGTGGGATGGGAGGCTTTGATCGATCTTACTTGTTGGCTAACGAGGAACCCTGACACTGGAGTCCCATTCAACTCTTCGCCTCCTAAGATCCAACTGTGTTCAGATTCGTTGAAACAGGGCAGAGGCGCACGCCTGAATGGCACGGTTTGATCAGAAGAAGAAGCATTTGTGCTTTGATATCTTCGGATTATGAGCGTTATAGCACTTCAATCCTCCCAAAATGTTGAAGAGGCATCCATTGGTGTGTTGTGACAGCATCACCAAATTAGCTTATGTCTAGCTCTCCAAGCTGACAAAGTAGATACTTCTTTGGACGGCCAATCACATTCCTGGCAAGAAGACACTTAGTCCCTAAAGAAAGGCGGTAGGGTCTGAGTAGTCTCTACATCCCAGCGTAACAGAGAAGCTTCTGGTTGGAGGGTTCTTTGGGGATCAACCTTTTTAGCCATATTGCTTGACAGCAAATGCTTGTCCACCTCTGTTCCACCTTGATGGTCTATGTATGAAGTTGCCTTCCAACACCCATGATATCATTTGAATGTTTATATAAGCTCTGTTTCCGTTCACCCCTGGTTCGTTGGCTAATTTATTGTGTGGGACCACGTTGCGTTATGCCAAATGGTTTCCTGTTCTGCTTTATCGAGATCCCAAAAGGATTCTCTTTTCCTTCACTCTAACAGGGAAAGTATTAAAAAAGGTATTCTGAATGAGATCATCTCCAGACTACATCATGCAGTTCCACATTTTCCAGGCTGGGAGAAGCTCTCAGTAGCAGCTGTCAAGGTTACCACTTAAACATGGTCTTTTGACAGCAGGAGATAGACCTCCCCTCATAGGAGGTGCTTATGCTTGAGAGCTGCCTTTAACAGTCCTGTTGTTCTTGGTACCTCCTCCAGCCCTTTGAGAAGGCATCAGTCAATGTTCTGACTCTCAAGACAGTCTCTGCTGTCCTATACAGTACTCGACTAAGAGGTTAGGCAAGTGACATGTTTTTTCTCTCCCTCTGCCTTAGGCTCCCACGCTAAGAGATGTAGGAGTTCCTTAGTCTAATGCCAGGGCATATGGCCAAACTTGGACCCTGCTGGAATGCAACCCCAGGCTTGAACCCTTCTTCTTTCCATCACTACATGAAGCATATATTGGCATAGAGAGAATAGGGTTTGTTGCCCAGTTATCGTTAGTGGGCTGCAGCTGGGTATAGTGCACATACTTACTAATCAGGTAATAACCCCAATTGTGTCTAACCCAGAGCTAACAACTAACTGGAATGCACTCTTAAGACACGAGGAAATCTACAGAAAATCTTTTTGTTTCAAATGCATGACATTTAGGAACCACTTGACAGAAGTGTATAGCAGTAATAAATCATACAACAGAAAATTATCTCAATTACTTTCACTAATCACCAACATCCTATGGCAACCACTGCGTCATTTTTAAGAGGATCTAATCACATTGTTCTCTAACAAAAATTACAGAGTCAACTACAACTTTTCCACAAATGCGTCACAATACACTTCCACTGCGGCTTTCCTGATGTATTACATTTAGTTTTAACCATCAAGTGTTGCATCTGAGTGTACTGTATGCGCAGTTCAATGGTACTTTAATAAGGCACTCACTGGTATACATTCTCTCTCCAAGAAATCAGTTTTCATGGTCAGAACTGTCCTTAAACACTACCTGGTGTAGAGTGTTACACAAACATGAAATAGGAAAAATATTAGACAATTAAATGGCTGATGAGTTGAACATATTTACATAGTTACAGGAAATAAAATACCCCTCAACAATATTTAACATTATGTAGCCTCTGCAGTGCTATCTGAAGAAGACCCATCACTTCAGACCTAAGTGTCTGCGACTCTTCCTTAACACGGGCAGAACCAAGAAAAATGTGTTTAGAACACAATCTCTTTAGAACTTTGGGAGTCGAGTCATTTGGATTACAGAAAACCATAAAATCTTTTAAATAAAAAAAAATCACCCGTTTGCTGTTGAGCACTAAGTATGTTTGCGGGCCAACGTTTATAAACTGACCATGCCTCTTTGCACCTGGCCTTCTTCGCTCCTTTTCCCTCTCCACATAGCACAACACCCCATCACTCACTGACTTGGCCTTATTCTCACATCATCTCTCCTCACATGTGCATCTTCCACTTCAGTCCTCTTTATGCACATTTATTATTATTATTATTATTATTATTATTATTATTATTATTATTAGCTAAGCCACAACCCTAGTTGGAAAAGCAAGATGCTATAAGCCCAAGGGCTCCAACAGAAAAAAATACCTCAGTGGGGAAAGGAAATAAGGAAAGAAATAAACAATATGAAAAATAATGAACAATTAAATCAAAATATTTAAAAAACAGTAACAACATCAAAATAGATATTTCATATATATATATATATATATATATATATATATATATATATATATAAATATATATATATATACATATATATATATATATATATATATATATATATATATATATATATATATATATATATATATATACTATAGAGAGATTTATGTCAGCCTACTCAACATGAAAACATTTGCTGCAAGTTTGAACTTTTGTTGAGTACTGTGTAGTATTGAGCTTCATGGTAAAGAAGGCCTGACTATCAGAATTAACCGCATTCCTAGTATTAAGAAGAGGATGAAGCTGTACGAGAAGATCTAAATGTAAAGGATCATCATAATTATGAAAAATCTTATGCAACATGCATAACGAAGTAATTGAGCTACAATGCCAGAGATTGATATCTAGATCAGGAATAAGAAATTTAACAGACCATAAGTTCCTGCCCAACTAATTAAGATGAGAATCGTCAGCTAAAGACCAGAGAGGCGAACAATACTCGAAACAAGGTAGAATGAAAGAATTAAAACACTTCTTCAGAATAGATTAATCACCGTCAATAATCCAATTTTTTGTGCAATTGAAGACACATCCCTTATGTGTTTCTGAAAAGTAAATTTGCTGTTGAGAATCTCACCTAAAATTTTAAAAAGAGTCATACAGAGTTAAAGTAGCATTATCAAGGCTGAGATCTGGATGTTGGGGAGCCACTATCCTTGAACTACTTACAATCATACTTTGAGTTTTGTTAGGATTCAACTTCATGCCCCATAATTTAGACCATGCACTAATTTTAGCTACATCTCCATTAAGGGATTCAGCATGCCTCTATTAAGGAAATTAGACACTCTAGCAGTTAATAGAAAGAAGCTAAGAGCCAGGACCTTTGATTTTTCAGTTTTGAAGTAGAGCTATTTGTCCTCTTGACATCACAAGTCAGTGGCGAGAAGGGTGGGCAAGTAAATGAACTTGATGTGTGTATAGAAATAACAAATTTTATTTACATTCTGCTAATTTCTATGAGCTTCACTTTATGGTGAGCCATTTTCAGTGCTACCTGCCCCTTTTCCTGTGCCAGAGGGCCCAAAGTCTGTCTCTTCTCCCACTGTGTCGTTGGTTGTTCCTTGGGTCCCTCGTGTTGATGAATCACAGGGCCTTGTGTATGTGCCTTCCCCTTCTCCTGGGGCAGTGTGCCCCAGTGTTGCGGCCCCTCTTGGTGTAACCCATTTGGTTTTTACTACCGGGGGAGTGTCGCTGTCAGCAGCCGCTCCGACCACGACCGCTCTTCTTGCAGAACCAGAAACTGGAGCTAGGAAGAAGAAGCATGCATGTTCCTCCCCCTCCTCCTCCTCCTCCTCCTCCTCAGTTGAAGAAGAGGAGTAAGAGGTCAAAGAAGTCCAGGAAGACCAGCTGCAGTCCCTTTCTGAACAGATTAATTCAGCCAGGTCCTCTTAAGTCAGCTCCATGTCATGGCCATTAAGCAACTACAAAACATCATCACTGGCCACTTCTCAAAGCCTTCGACTTTCAATTTCGTCGCTAAGGTCACAATCTTCTTAGCAGTCTGTTGGAAAACTTCATTAGGACTGAAGCTGGCAAAGTCCTTCACTCACCTGCCACAGACATTCCCAGTAAGTTTTTACAGTCTCATGACTGACACAGTAGAATGATTCTTTGACAACATTTAGGTCAGGGTTGTTATCCACGACTGCCTGAAGTTGCACCATTACTCATCGGCTGTAGTGAACCTTGAAGTTCTTGATCTCCCCTTGGTCCATAGTCTGTATGAGGGCAGTGGTGTTTGGAAGAAAGAACCCCGCTTGTACATTAGCATTCATTTTCTAGATGGGGGATGGATGTCTGGGAGCATTATCAAGGGTAAGCAGGACCTTAAACTCTAAACTTCATTCTGAAGGTAGTGCTCAACCTCCATCAAGAAGCAGTATTGTAACCAGTTGAGGAAGAGTTTGCTAGTAGTCCACACGTTTTTTGTGTGTTCAGTAAACTGTCAGTAAATTTATGTTGTGGCGTTTAAGTGCATGGAGCCTTGCTGACTTGTAAATGAAGCCAGCTGAATCAGATGTCATGCAGTGTTTCTGCACAAAGTCAACATATGCCTGGGTAAGACAGAAAAGCCCCAATTATTAGAATGGAGTTTGATTAATATGTAATACATGTATTTACAAAATTGCAATATACATTTTTTCAAGAAGCAACAAAAAACATAAAATATTACATGCATCTACATAAACTAGAGAAACGGAAAATAAAGGGATTTTGACGTAGAAAAAATCTATTTTTGAGGGAAATAGCCATGTCGTCCTGATGGAAGTTCCCTCCGGCTGCTTCTTACTGTATATTATTTCTGCGATTGATATAAGGGAATTGCCGTCAGGTATCACAGGGTTCTAACCCCCGGAACGACTATCCGAAGATATCGTGTATAAATCAGGGACGTATCCTAAGATAACCATAGATATCTGCACCCTGAATAGACCTTTCCCAGTCTAATCCTCTAAGGGTAAGGATAAGTGAGGAGCCGTTACATATCCTATCACCTTTCGTTGCTCCCATACGACCTTGCTGCTTCATTCTACGTCGCAGCGGAGCTACTGTGAAATAGAAGCCTTCAACGAGCAAAGGGGTGGGAGAAAAATGAAGTAACGGGCCGGCCATCAGGACGACATGGCTATCCCAGCCAAAAATAGATTTTTCCTACGTCAAAATCCCTTTTTGAGGCTCGACCCATGTCGTCTTGATGGAAGTGTACCAGAGAATAATCTATACTTGATGTGAGGTTTTGTATAAAAGACCTCGAACCAAAAAATGCTCCCCACCTATGTGACGAAGCATAAGTATTTGGCAAGTATGATGGAAACTTATGACAAGGTATACCTGATCAAGAGACACATGATCACGTCTGTACCAAACAAGGGGTTAATCACCCAAACTAAATGAGCTATAGCCTAACAACATTTAGATAATTAGGCTGTAGCACTGAAGGAACACACAAAGCATCGTAAAGATACCTGGGAACCTGAAAAGGAAATGATGAAGTGCATTTTTCCTTTTTTCCCTGAAACTAAAACTCCTGTTTACTCATTGCTAATAACGAGCTGAAGGAGTGCCCTAGGACGCATTGTGGGCTACGTCGTTGCTGCGGGGTTGATAACACCCCCTCGACCACCACATAATAACGTGTCTCCTCCAATTGCTTCATTTAATACCTGAAGAAAACGCAAGTGGACTTCCGATCATTATATGTTTGCAGTCCCTCTTTAGACATATACTGGAAAAAGTTCTAGAAGGAAGCCTCGACTTTAGGGCTGAGGCCTGAAGTCTTACGAGCTGGGTCCGCTCTACATATAAAGTAAGTAATCGTATATTGTAACTGGTTTAGAGACAATTCAGACCCCATTGTATCATTTTGAAACAAAAGACTACCCTTAAATTGTACTGTTCTCAGCAAATACTTTTGGCGAGTGTATTAGACAAAGAATAGGATCACATTGAAGGGGAACTATTTTCCATAGACCACAAGGTGAAAAGGGAAGCTCATATTTAGTCCAAAAAATGGGATTAGGATATAAATTAACCTCGCATTTATCCACAAATTCTATGTACTTCTCGTCTCTAGAAATCGTTACATTGTCACTAACCCGAGCAACGGAAGCCATTGTAATTAAGAAGATGTCTTTCTGAGTGGGATCAAGAATAGAAGCCTTTTGAGTGCCTATGTCCGAAGTGAATTACAAAACTTTGTCCAAAGACCAAGAGATAGGTTTCAGTAGAGCCAACAGGCGTAGCCTGGCACAAACCTTCGGAACTTTGTTGAAGAGATCCGAGTAAAATTTGACATCAAAGGCGTATAGTATAGATCTAGTGAGGGCCAAAGTGTACGGCGAAACTATGGAGGTGGCTAGACCTTAAACATGCAAAGTAAGCTTGAAAGTTAAACAAAAATCCATAGAAATCAACCATGGATTTATGTCTTTGACATATTTGACCCATTTGGTCTATGATGCTAGACGACTCATAGTTTCCACAAATATCCACTCCTCACGTTGAATTTTCAATTACATTCCCAGGAATAGGGTAAAATCAAACATGAGATGAGGATTGTACGATCTCCACGATGAAGCATAAACATTCCCTTGCTGTCCGTCCTGAGACAGAATCGAGTTGGTCACGGCACAAGTTGGGATTCGAATCCGTGACCATGGGAAACCAGTTGCTCATTGGCTACGAAGGAGCCACCAGAGCCACCATCCCTTGAAAAATCTAAGCTGTCCAAAACCTTCACGAGGAGGTTAAACAGTGGAAACAGGCAAATCGTCGTCCAACGACTCCCATCCAGGGACATTGACGAACTTTAATGTCCATGCCCACTGCTGCTTGAACCACTTTAGGTGCTACCTAGCAGTGAAATATCACGCTGAAGCTCATTGCAAACAGATCCACTGGAAGGCCAGAGATTTGATCTCACTGAAGGAGAGACATTGACAAATGCCAACCATTCTTCTGATCCAACGTAAAGAAGGTTATCATTACGTGTTTCAAATGAGGAGACTTCGATTCTTGTCTTTTGAATCAATAGACTATAACTCTGTTAAAGAGGTTTAAGTGGATATGAAGGTTCTCCTTCAGGTATAAGTTAATGAGGGACAAGAAGACTGCCATGGATTCCAAAGTATTGATGCGGTATTGTTAAAATTTCTGAGACCAACAGCTTTGCACTTTCTTGGGTGGGTTATGATCCACCCAACCTCCCACGAGTCGTCCGAACAAAGTTTCACTACTGGAGGAGGAAAGCGCAACAATAACGTCTGTGAAAGACTTATGGCAGTAGACCACGGTCTAAGTTGCTTCTGCAGTAAAACCGGGGTCTTCTTCTGATGGTCAGGAAGAGAGTTGGAGGCTCTCCTTCCCTAAACTCTGTTTGCATCTTTGAGTCGTACATTGAGGACAAAATTCCAGAATCATAAAGATCCTCGAACCCCCTCTTAGCATCGCCTGGTGATCATCCCTGACTAGATCATTGACTTGACCGACGTCTGTATTTTCTTTCCCTTGAGGGAGGAATAGAACGGGAGTGAGACTTAAAGTCACAACAAATCTCCAACTGTGGGAAGTCCTGAGCTGGAGTCAGTTCTGATTACTTAAGGTTGGTCTGAAGTCCAAGGGACTAGAAGAATTAAAAACTCAATTGGCTGTTTCGGAGCACCCTGTGCCAAGGAAATTCACACTAGCCAGTCAACCAGGTACGCCTCTACTTAAAATCCTGTCTATTGCAGTTGTTATACGACTACGTCAGTAAACTTTGTGAAAACCCTCCGAGCTATGCTGAGCCTGAATGGCATAGCTCTGATTACGTATACCCTTTTCCACAGGCTGCAACCAAGGTAGAGGGATAAGTGTCGACCTAACTGACAATACAAAGACGTCAGTGAAGTCCATAGAGATAGTGAAAGCCTTTAAGGGTGGAAAGGTCCCTATCTGCAAAATCACCAACATCCGGAACCTGTCCCACTGAACGAATAGGTTTAGACCAGACTAGACGAGAATAGTTTGAGGTAAGCTCGAAACCGTTTTGGCACATAAAATAGACAATCCTGAAATCTCATAGATCTCACGCAGCAGATAACTCCCCTCTTCAAGAGATCTTATACATACTGTTCCAGACAAGATGTTCCTGGAAGAATCTCCTGAACTGTGGTGGCCATTGTTACTACTTCCAAGCAAAACCTTTGGAAATGATGTTCTGTGTCCAAGGGCTGAAGAACCCTCAATACTTGAACAAGGCTAAACGTCCCCCTACCGGAGGCCTTCATTATTTTGTGTTACGGACATGAACCGCTACCTCCACTGCCATTTCAAAGTCCACGATCTCTGGACTTGCCTCCACTGTCAAGACGGCTTCGGAAGACAACCCCAACTTATACATAGGGTGGAAGGCCGGGGACTCTCAAAGGCAACACTAAAATCAAGGCCAATCATACAAATTTCCTGACCACAATCAATGGCTTTCTGTACAGCATTGGAGATTGTAAGAAGGGCATCACATGCTCCAAACCCTTTACAAAAACCAAATTACATACTAGGGATCAGATGATTACATTCAGCAAACCCATTAATATGTTTTGCCAGAAGACGTTTAAAAACTTTAGATAATATGGGAGTAATGGAAATTGGGCGGCAATCAGTTGGACTTAGCTACCACAAACACATTTACATACTGGAGTAATATTACCATTTCTCCTACAAGTGCTGAAAGCTCCTCTTGCTAACTTGCGCAAAATAACAGATCATTTAGATAATTTTGGAGCTAAGAAATCTGCAGTCTTTATAAAAACCAATAGAAAAATACCATTTGGGTCTACACCTCCATAAGCATCAAGGTTCATCAAGAGAGCTTTAATTCCACGAGATCGAAAAGCTAAACTAGTTAGTTTAGCCTCGGGAAAGCAGGAATAAGGAAGTTCGAGTTTCACAGTACTCTGTTGTCAAACACATCAGCCAAAAGGGCTGCCTTTTCCTTTGGACAGTGAGTGACAGAGCCATCTGGTTTAAGTAAAGGAGGAACTGTTGCATCAACACCAAAGAGTGCAGATTTAAGGGTAGTCCAATACTTATGTTCCTGGGTTGTACCAGAAAGGGTTTTTTTTATGGTTGAATTATATTCTTTTTCAGTTGAAGCAAAAACTCTGAGCAAGAGCTCTAAACTGAGTATAGTTATTCCAGGTCAAATCTGATCTGTTACCCTTCCAAAGATGATAGGCCTCCTGCTTCTCCAAATAAGCACGTCTACAATCATCATTGAACCATGGTTTGTCCTTTACTCGGTACCTTTGTACACGAGAAGGGATACGCCTATGAATTATGTTGACTAGATTCTCATTTGAAGGGAATTTTACAATTTTACATAAATATCCATAAACTTACTAGTTTCATCCATATTCCAAACTTTTTCTGGCTTGTATATCTCCACGATGATGTTCTGAAGCTTGCCAGGGAAAACTTTGGCTGCCTCATGGTTCACAGAGGCGAACTCCCTAGTAATTTTCATGTTCATTTAAGCAAAAATCCATTAAACTTGCCAAACCAGCCTTTTGCTGGCTTGGAAAGGTGTATGGAGGGATGTGTTGTCCTAACTGGTCGATGGCTAAAGCTCATTTTGTGTAAAATGGTGTACCCGAGACTTGGTTTTTCTTGGATGACAAGCGAGTCGATGGCAATTCCCTTGCAATGCTGAATGTCAGTCCATGCAAAAAGGGCACTTTCCATTTGAATCATGCCCATTTTCCTAACCTTTGTTACAACCTTTGTACTGCATGGGGGACTGGCAGCCACGGCAGTACGAAACTTCTTTGCATTCTTCTCTGTATACCTCACGGTACTCTCGGTAACGCTAAAAGGTCTTCCTACAGCTGTATACTTCATCCCTTTCTTGCATTGATCAAGGACTTTAACCTCCTCTTAGAGAGTCATAACCTTCCTCTGCCGTTTAGCTGACCTTTCAGGTGTTGAAGCAGCTCTCTTGTGGGCCATGATGGCGACGAAGTAAGCAACAGAATGCTTGCACACAGAGGACTGAAAAGGAAGATGCGCATGTGAAGACAATGTGAAAGTGAAGCAGAGTCAGTGAGTGAAGTAGTGTTTTGCTGTGCAGAGAGCGAAACTGCATAAAGAAGGCCGGGTTTAAAGGGGCACAGTTGGCTTGAAAACTTCGGCCTGCAAACGTACTTATTGCAAAACTACAAATAGGTGATTTTTTATTTAATAGTTTTAATAGGTCCGAGAATGAGGTATTAATGAACACTGTCTCTTTCTGGCTTCATTAGACAATACAGAGAGCTTATGCCTCACCTGACGAGAGCTCATAAAGTCACTGGTATTGTCCCAACTCTCGCTTTCAAAAGAAACCTGTTAGTGGGCCAATTTTCAGAGGCAGGTGTCCGGAAGAGTCAGACTACCTTCACGATCTTCAACCTGCAAGAATATGCCCACTATTCCCTTAGCACCTTTATGCACGAACCTGTGGTGCCTGCTCAAGCGGTTATGTAGCAAGCTCAATTCCCTCATGGGACAGATTGCATCTTGTCTATGGTAACATCGATAATTAACGTAATATAACTGGCTCGTCTTCATTCTTCTGCCCCTGTTTTGGGGGTCAGAGGTTTAGGTGTTACAAGCTGGTCAGACCATATGCTGGTAAGTTACATTCCAGAGTACCATTATTTTTAACTAAAGAAGTGGATCTCCCCATCCCTCATGCAAACTGGGGCATGTTGAATACAATACCAACCCATTACTTATATGCCTGCTGTTTGATTCTTGCTAACATATCTCTTTGTGGAAGGGTTTCTTTTATTTGGTGTAGTACAAAGATTCTTCGTGTCTCGGGAAATTTCTATGATGAATAGATAGGGTGTGATAGAGTCTTCACTTTGCTTTTTCACAGATAAAGCCTTGAACAGTTTCATAGAAGTTACGGAATCCTCCAATTGGTTCTAAGGGACTTCCAACTCTCCAAGTAGTTTGCCTCCCTGATTAAAGGATAAGAGTTTTTATGTTGCATGAATAAATCACAGATTTTTAAAGTAATTTGTATTTTTTCCATGCCATACAAACCTGAGTCCTTTTATATACTCGTAACCTCTCTCCTCAGTCCACCCCCCTAGGTCCTAGGTCGACATTAAAATTGAATATCGTTGTCAATGGCCCTATATGTCAGGATGCCATAAAACCTCAAATCAATCAATCAATCAATCAAAAGTGAATTAAGAACAGAGAGGGGAGGTGGTGTGGGCTTTGCCCTGCACCCTCTCTAGCTAGATAACTGCTCGTTATCCATTTTAACAATTTATTCCAGCCCATCCTGATGTAATCACCACAATTAAATGACTGTGTTTTTAAAGCAGGGAAAAATACAAATTACTTTTAAAATTTATTATTTTTCATCTGCTCAAAGTTCTATGATACATCCACAGATTGCTCAGCAAACAGATTTTGTTACCATTTTAATAGAGCTCTCTGTTCAAACTCAAGACAATATTCTCATTACAAAATAGGCAATATAGAAACTGCCAAGAATGAACATATTAGTTTTGGTACATATGGTAAAATATTTTTGGTAATAATTCAACATTAATAGTTCAAGAACTGCTAATTTTTTTGTCTTGTATAAAATTTCAGAATCATTAAAGGGCTTGACTCACGACATCTGCTTGGAATTTTGGAAATTCAGATTATTACATTTTCGGCTAGAAGAGCATCTGTATTTGATGTTTCAAACGTTTTCATAATGACAAAAGTTTGTTTTATGACTAAATCATCCTTTTCTTATATTTACTTAAGTGCATCCGATCCCTTACGCAACCCTTTTCTTTCTAATGTACGTAAATATCTAGCCTTCTCCCTTCGATTTAAGGTAAAGATCCTTATAGCAGTTTCCCATTAACTTCAAGTGAGCCATTTTCTTTCAGCAAGGCTGTAAAAGAGTGTAATTTCCTTATTCTAGTGATTGTGTCGTAAATAAGTTTGTGGTGTTTCTCTGCATTATAATAATCATATTTGTCTGTTCATTTATGTATTCAAAATTCTAATTAAAGGATGCAGGATAAGAACCAATTGGTATTAGAAATTAAAGGGCTCCTAAACAAATTATATTGTTGATGGCATTGTAGTTGATGATAGTGAAAGCAGATGTCACTGCAATATTAACATTAAATTTGTCACAACTTTTAATCGAAATCCCCATTAAGGATTGTGTAACCATTATAAAGCATATCTTGTTAACATAAAGGAAAAATATGTGGGATAATAAATTAGAAAATAAGAAATTGAAACCAACCAAACTAATTTGGTCTCCAAGGAATCATCAGATCGGAAAGACAAAGAACCAAAATAATTTTATTAAAAGATTGATTCATAGATTTTCAATGTGCCCACTTCGAGATACCATATCGTATTTTAGCTCCCAAGTGCAGTGAGTGTGACGCAGTTTTAACTATCAGACATGTTTTTTTAAGAATTCAGTTTTTAGGTAGCAAATTTGTGTTCTGGTCATGAAACTATATTTGACAATTTAGTGGATTCTGGGTCCCCTGTTTTTAAGATTTTAACAATTTTAAGAAGTACAATAGATCAAATTTTAATTTCTGTTTATTGCCAATTTTTTTTAGATTAATTTTTTATCTCTTAGATTTGATATGATTATATTATGCCCTCCCGAAATCATTTCAGCCAGTTCAGTAAGAGTTGAATTTGAGTTTTTTAGACCGGTTACCTCTTTCCTTTTGATAATATTTCTGGAATACCAACTGTTATCCAAATCTAAAAGGTGCTTAAATAGATGTTCAGCTATTTGTGATAGTGGTTTATTTGATGCTAGAGAATTTTCATGATAATAGTTGCTGCATTTGTTTACAAGGTAGGTTTACAAACGGACTGAATGAGATAGTATGTTTAATTTAATTTGTTTCTCTCTCTCTCTCTCTCTCTTTTATATATATATATATATATATATATATATATATATATATATATATATATATATATATATATATATATATATATATACTTAGCACTAGTTCTGGGAGATGGCAGAGTTGTCTTCAAGCAAGTTGCAACGTCGCCTTCTCTCTGCCGCCTTACTGTCAGTACACCATTATTTACACCTGGAGCTCCATCAGCACCACCCAGTCAATGTCAGGCTCCACATTCTGGTCTCAAGATGGCTGATAATCATTTTGGTCTCACTCAGTCACCAGTAGGTGTTAACATCAATATGCCAAAGACTTCATTGGCAGACATGGTGAAGCCTGCCTGGTCACTCTCAGAAAATATTAAGGTACAATATATTAATGTCAGTACATTTTCAAACAAAATGGCCAAATTAGTGTATTTTATTAATAAAGAATCATATATATATATATATATATATATATATATATATATATATATATTATAGCCCCAGAAGAAAAAATTAAAAGACGATTGGAGTTAGTACTTTCGTCCATTAAGGACATCAATAGACTCAACAAGGAGAATAAATATACAAAGACATCATATTTATACAGGGTAAGGGGATCCCACAGCTATTAGTTTCTTGATAATTCCAGTCAGATTTTAGATAAAGGAATAATATTGGATTAATAGAAAATAGACTCGGGCTTAGATTTAAATTTTGACCTTTGGTACAGGAGTATAAAAGGGATTCAACAATATTCCTTTGGGTATAGTCATTTGCATGGATTATTTTAGTCGTCTCTGAACATTCAATTTTATAACTACCAGTGGGAGGCCAAGGCATTATTAAGGGAACCCCTAGAGACAGCTACCTTATGCTGTTTTATTTTGACATAATTACTTTTGAATGTTTGGCCGACATAGAATAAGTTATAATCTGAACAAGGAATACTTTATGCTATATTATTATCATTTCCAGAACTATTCTTAGTCAACATATTTTTTAAGGTACAGTTATATTTAAACACTACCCTAATATCTAGTTTTTTCAAAAGGGTTATGACATTTGAAAAAAAAATAGTGAAATGTAAAGCAAAGTATATTTTTTGGGCTCGAGCCATGTCGTCCGGATGGAAGTTCCTCTTGGCAGCTTTCTACTTGGGATATTTCCTGTGAGTGATATACCAGAGAATTTTACCTGTAGAGGTATCGCAGGGTTCTGACCACTGGAGTGAATATCCTGAGAGATATCGTGTATGTAACAGGGCTATCCTTCCCCGAATAGAGTTAACCTTGCCTCAAAGGATATGGGATAGGATTGGATGATCCATGGGAGAGCCATGACAACTCTGATCCCATTATGTTACTGTAAACATGTTTGCTGGTTCTCCGTTCCTTCTTACAGCGCCATCTTGCTAGATCCCTTTGGGAGTTATCCTCTTGTTTCATCAAGTTTTTTTTAGTGTTTTTTGGGATTATGGATGCTTCTGTTTCTGCTTCATGGGTTAAGTTAAGTACCTTATCCTTTATTGGCAGAGAATTTTGTGTTTTCCCCCCTTCGTTTTCCTGCTATGCGTCTGTTTTTATCCCACGGCCGTCGCATGGCTGAAGCCAGGAGGTCATGTTTTCAAATTATTCAGTATTTTATATGAATTTCTTAGCTAGCCTTGTAAAAGTGTGTTATATATATCCTTTTACAACTCTGGTATGATTTTAGGTTAGACATTTGCGTTTTTGCATGCTTGTCTTAACCAGCCTTCGCCTAGGCTAGCTATTTACCCTTAGCTCTTGACCAAGGCAAGCTAATATTTACAATCTCACCTTCTCCTTCGTACCACATAACCTTATGGTTCTCATGAGTCCGGCACACCTCCCTGGCTACTGATACGTCATAGCAGGTAACTACTTCCTTGAAGGGACTCCCGGGGAGTTGTAGATAGTGGGTCAAAGCTGGCCTAGGTCGATAGTATCTCATTTTATCTACTTAGTTTTTGGATAGGCAGCACCGGTTGATGGAACTTGTTCCCTGTGTCTACACTCGATTGATCCCTTGGAACGATATTATATCTGCTCTAATATTAACTGGTAGAACTTCCTTTTCTGCCACTTTACCCTTCTTCTAGGCATTTATACTTAGTCTGTGGATATATAGGTAGGCTAGCCGGCATGTGAGCTTCTTTTAGAACGCCTAAGGGTTTTCCTCCCTTGCCACCTTAGCAGCCACTTTGTTTCTGGCATCAGTTTCCTCCTCTTAGGCTATTTATCTCTCTCCGTGGAGTCTAGGGTATTCTCTACTCAGTCAGAATCTCCCTGGCTTGAGTGGTTACCTTTTGGCCATACTTTCAAGACCTGGAGGCTTTAGTACTAATAGCTCTAGATGTTCGTAAGCTAGGTGTTCCTCCCTCCTTTATTTAGGGGGACTGTCTGCTATGTCCTGCATTTTTTTTCTAATTATTCAAAATACACAATAACTATATATGTTTTAGACATTTATGATACTTTCATCATATAAACATTTCAAGTCATTTGATCCAAAACCTTTTGATTTATTAGCAAAAATCATGATTAAAAAAAAAAAAAAAGAAATGGTACATTTTTCTCCACCAATTTGACATCAGTTGTATTGAAAATCATACCATCAAAACTTCTTTATATATCGAATAATGCTGTGTGACAGATTTTCGATTTTCCTTTTAATTTTATTTTTTTGATAAATTTTTTCTTAATTTTTTTCATCTAGAAGTAAAATAATCACGATAAAGAGAGGGAAAGGAAAATAAAATTTCTGTTACACAATATTGTGGGATTTTTATTCCTCTTTTCAGTGATATCTTTCTCTCTAAAATCGAACAATAATTAAATGAGAAAAATGTACCTAAGTGTGAATGTATGTTTTTGAGTTATGAGCTCCCAAGGATATGCTATGAATTTTTGCTTCAAAAAAAATCAAGATAACATTATGATAACCTTACTTTGTACTTTTATTGTTTATTCCTACATGAAGGATCCCTAAACAAGGTATTCAAACCCTATGTTTACTACTACACTTGGTGTAAGGGTGCCATGAGTTGGCAGCGGCCTCTCATTGTTGCCAGGGTTTTAGTTAGAATGTTCCAGCTTTGTACTCTTTTTCATGTTTACCTCTCTATTTGGTTCTTTTTTTTTTTTTTTTGGTCTCTGCTTACATTTTGTTCTTTCTTTGGCTTAGGTAATGTTGGCCTTGCTATAAAGTTCACAAGGACTTTGTGAAAACTCAGTGTACATACGAACTGCAAGTAAACAAACACACATGCAATGCAATTTCTATGTCTTTGGAAACTCTGGCTGTTCTCAGATATCATAGTTTGCATTCGCCTACCCTCTACCAATGCCTTCCATCTCTGCCAGACATATGAGATTTGGAAATATAAATGAAAAATCGCTATATAAATGCAAGAATAAAAACGCAAAGACGATTCTGTCAAACTCAGTCACGTAGACGACACAGTAAAGATTATGTCATCATTTAAATACTGCTTTATCTTCATTATTTGTAGAAAGAAACTTCTGGAGAGGGTGTACGATATGTTTATGAATACATAGAAACAATAGAACGATTTTCGATTTTTTTAAGTTATGTCAAACACCATAGCAGACAGTCCCCTTAAGAGAGCGCATTTCCCTTGCCACCTTAGCTATCGCCTTAAGCTGGTCGGCTGCATCTATACCATCCCTCCATATCTGAGGAACATCCTCTTAAATTGATCAATTGGATACGCATTATTTGTCAGGATTTTCATCGAATTTGCAAATTCGTTGCATCCTGTCTGTTTTAAATGGCTATCATTATTTTTAAATGGGCAAAATCCAATTTTTTCAACTTAATGTTAACAACTAGACAAGTGGCAGACCTGTCTACAAGCTGCTTACTATTGGTCTGTACCTTTCATCTTACCCTTTTGTTTTGTTCCCTATGGAATCGTCCACTATTCATCGACTTGGCAGCGCCATTGCCGCGCTGTGTAGACATAACTAATGGGTAAAGAAAGATTGGTCCGTAGTTCCACGATTGCTATGAATAGCTGCCGCCTTAGGCACAATTGCTGCCACCTCAGGTACAGCTGCTGCCGTCTTAAGTAGAATGGTATCTGATTTTGCCACCTTAGGGTGTCTGATCGACCAATTTTAGGGGAAACAGTGCTCTATTGGAATTTATTTAGAATTCTGAGCTGTTTGGCATGAGCTTCCATTGTAGTGTAGCTTTAGCCGTAGCTAGTAGTAGGTAGAAAAAATTTTGGAATATAATAGAAAATTTTTTAATGAATTTTTCTAATTGTGAAGATATAAACGTTTTTTGGTGTGTCGATAAAGTAATCATTGAAAATTTTTTATCTTTACAGGATGCTGACGACATGAAGTGTGCGACAGTAACCTGCACCAGGCTGGTCAAGTTGCCATGCAGCCATAGGACCTGTAGGAAACATGTTGATTGCAATGTTTCCAAAGGTTCCTTTGTTATCTGGGAACCTACCAACTGCAGTATATGTAAGGACCTAATCCATACTGGATTCCTCGCTACCAATGTTTCTCAGGATGAGAAAGCGTAAAGCCAGAAGACCATCAGGCATTGGGTGAGGGGATTTCAAAAGAGCTCTCTACAGGGTGCCCCTTATCTTCCTTCAATGGAAATGAAGAATCTCCTATTCCCCAAGAGTGATGTGACCTCAGTGTATGGTCATCAGATACCGACAGTTCAACTTCCATCGGTACAACTGGATCAGTTAGATATTGAAGTCAGAGATGCACTTCAGGAAATGAACTTGGATGCCGACAACATGTCGACAACTTCTGTTCCGTCGGAAAGAAAGAGGATCTTACTGACAATGGAAGCTTCAGATGACTCACTTGTTCTTAGTACTTCTGTTCATACTCCCCTTCTTGTATCTGCTACATCTGTCTCTACTTCGACTCCCCTTCTAACTCCGAATGCCCCCTTGTTACCTGGACATTTGGAGTTTATGGCAT
>NC_090731.1:112814875-113102375 GCF_036898095.1 Palaemon carinicauda | reverse complement strand
CGAAGAAGAATTGTTTAGTAACCTCAGTGTTGTCAGGTGTGTGAGGACAGAGGAGAATCTGTTAAGAATAGGCCAGACTATTCGGCGTATGTGTAGGCAAAGAGAAAGAACCGTAACCAAAGAGAAGGATCCAACGTAGTACTGTCTGGCCAGTCAAAGGACCCCATAACTCTCTGGCGGTAGTATTTCAACGGGCGGCTGGTGCCTTGGCCAACCTACTACCTCTTTCTAGATATGGTTTAACTTTATTGGAGGAAGGATAGCCAATGTTTGTTTCAAACATGTCCCTGTTTTATTCACTATATCTATCGGGATATTCGCTCTGGAGGTTAGAACTCCATGATACCTCAAAGGTAAAATTCTCTGATATATCACTATATCTCTCGGGATATTCACTCCGGAGGTTAGAACTCCTTGATACCTCTAAGGTAAAATTCTCTGATATATCACTCGCAAAAATATCCAAAGCTGCCAATGAGGAACTTCCATCTGGACGGCATGGCTATCTCACCAAAATATAGGTTTTTCCTATGTTAAAATCTGTTACTTGGTCTCTATGGGTGAGGAAGGGTTAGTTGAAAATAGCTAAAAAGGGCAGTGTGTATGCTGGAGCCGGAAAGTGGTTTATTTGATAATAGACAGAAAGAATTTATATGAAATTTTAAACAGTAAATTTGTCAGTAAAAAATTAGCAATGAGTAGAATTAATAAAAATAAAATATAGAATGAATTGCTGAATAGAAGGAAATAAGGGCATTGAAAAATAAGAAAGAATATAAATATTACAGAATGTTATAAGGAATAAACATAGACTGAAAAGAACATTAAGAATGCACGAATAGCAGAAATTAAAAAGAAATAAGAAAAGTGTGAAGAATGAGAGAATCTTTAGCCTTTAGGTCAACATTCCCTTTATATGTGAAACATAATATTACATCAACCTACTCTACTGAGTGAGGATGTAATGGTGGGCAGTTTTAAAAAGTATTGCTTGGTGCTTCTACTTTACCAGCCAGAGTTAGGTGAGTTTTAGTGCATATTCTTTTCAATCTATTTTTGTAATGATATTAATAGTTGAACAGCGTATAGCCAAATCAGTTGTTGGGGAATCGGTGTACAAGAAGATTTTACTGTAAAGTACTAGTTATCCAGTTTTAAAGAATAATATGGAGTAAAGAAAATTTATCCTTTTTTTTTTGTACAAGCTGGTTAATTGTTCCTTAATTAATATGTTGACAGTATGAACCTAAATATCTTTTCAGGATTTGGGTCATCGTGTCAACCTAAGAATATTGATGACTGGTTTAATGCCTGCTGTGTCTCCACCTCCATTAGTGGTAAGGATGTGTCCACCCCTCACAACACGTAATATACATCAATATGTCCCAAGATTAGCCGCAGGCACACAAGCTGGAGCTGTGCAGATCATAAATATGGCAACTGGTGTATTAGAGCGGGAGTTTGCACTTCATACATATCCAGTAAGGTAGGTTTCAAATTTTATTGTCAATAGATTGTTTGAAGGTGTGATGACTAAAGTGATTCAGTATTACCAGAAGAAAATTTACTTTAATATAATTCCCTTACATTACTGCATTTAAATTAGTTTTATTTGACCTGTTTCCTCAGAGGTGTTGAGTGGACTAGTTTGACATCAATATTGTCATTTGGTCATCAACCCCTTACGAATAGTCAAGGGCTGGTGCGAAATGAACTGATATATACAGATATTTTAACGGGGCGCACCATTACCCTGAGGCCTAACAAGAGTGATGAAACCAGTATCGATATGGTTCGAGTATCCTACTTGAAGTAAGTTGATTGATATGTGTTTGCTCATTGAAAGTTATTATTATTATGATTGAGAAGGTATTGCACTGCATGATATGGTATGTCTATAAATGGATACAGTAATTCTATTAGTAGAGGAAATGAAGGTGGATAATCAGATTTAAAAAAAAATCAGACATGTTTTTTCAATTTTATTTTATTTCCCCTGCTATTTATTCTACATGAATTTATTATATATCATTTTATTGCTAATGACACTAGACATTTCTTCAAAAATGTCTATTAAAGAGTTCTGTTGAAGGTCAAAAGTCAAATTACAAACAATTGTTAATATTTCTTGTACTTTCTAATGAATGGGCAAAATCACTAATATATTGACAGATATGGTTCTAAATACTTATATCCTTCAATTTTCATACAGATGGGCAGTTTTGATGATGGAAGATTTCTATAAATATGCTCCAGAATGAATCTCTGATGGATCAAAAATAACTATTTTCTCAAAGTCCAATAAAAAGGAGAAAATAATTATTGTAAAAACTTCAATTTAGAAATAAATATTATCTGTGTTGAGATATTTTTTCTTAAATTGTCTTCAATTTCATTCCATATTTTCTACAATCTAAATACCACTTCACCAAAACTGAATAGAACACAAAAATTACTAAATGCACAAAACAAATTCACATTGACTATAAATGAAACTATGATCTGTATCATGGGTGCAGGTATGTATAGTGGAAAATGTTCCTAAACCTTCAATGTCATCAATATTTTCTATTTCAAAAGAAGAGTAAATGGAACACAAATTCCACTTCTTACTCAAAGCACCTATCCACCTCAAACACAGCGGAAACTATTATATATATCATAGGTTCAGATATGTATATTGGTAAATGTCCTTAAATTGTCACAATCAAGAAAAAGCCTAACACACCATACAATATTCCATAAATCATCCTCATAATTTTCCTGAGAACTGGTTCATGTCCCTCTACAAGTACAAGCACTGATACATTTTTTATGTCCTATAAGGAAACAACCACATCTATTTCCACACAGCAATTTGCATGAGCAGCTCATAACTTTCTTACAAGCAATTGGTAGAGGGTTCGTCATCATCAGCTTTGGTATGAGGTGCCCACTTGTATCTTCCATCCATCCATAGGTTGTTGGATCTGGGAGTTCCTAAACTGGATTTAGTGATTCTTTTCCAGGCAAGGCAGTGGTAATTTGAGTGAAGTATATGTTGTTTGAGTGCATCCTTTTGTTGGCAGAAGGGTATCAAGTGACTGCTTTCCTTGAAGGAAACTTCAACCCAATCTAGATCATTCTCAGTGATAACGGTGCCCCTTTATGTACAATTTGTACACAAACTTCTCGGTGTCTTGACATTTTTTGACTCCCATCTTTTGGAGATGTGTTTTGGACCACCATCTTCTGGAGATGGGCTGAGTTGTTCATGAATACTTTCCATGCAGTCGTCTTTCCTTTATTGGCAAACTGACTGACTGACTGACTGTATCACCCTGTTAAGGCATGTAATGAGAGAATTGCCTGAATTTGATAATTTGAAAGTCCAATCTGATGGATGTATTTGCAGGGATGTTTGGATTTCAACCCTCCATTAAACCACGCTTTTGGAAATAGGTGATTGCAGAGACCTATGATCAAAACCAGGACATCTCTGTCTCAACATTGTAAGATGCACCTCTGGTATCCTTTTAGTATGGCATTTCTGGTATGTATGGTGATTCTAGTGTGCACCTCTTTATGGTTCAAACTCAGGGAGTCATTGTTCCTGTCTGTAGAAATCCATACTTTCATCAAATCAATCAAAACCACCTGTAGCAACCAGTTCATATGTTGATTCTAGCTCCTTCTTTGCCAAAAGGCCTCTGGAAAGGAATGATGCCAGGTCAGCTTTGTTAGCAGAGAGCTTTAAGAAAGTGTTAAAGTTTCAGGGTAGCTTCACATCCTTTGAATTGAAGATATGTCTGATTGGGAAAGTTTTCCAGCTCTTTTCACTTTGTGCCAGATTTGATGGACATTTCATAAAACAGATCGAAAACAACATCAACCCTGGAGTACACTGGACCAAAGTGGTTAAGAAACACTGAAACAGAACTCATTGTTCAAGTTTCCAAGCATTTCTTATTTCTGTTTCTTAACTATTGCTTATTTGGTACAGGGGTATCAACGATCAAGCAAATTTTTCTTGTATTCTTTGGAAGGTACAGGTATTTTGATACTTCTGTGCCCTTGATCAGCAAATCTTGAAGCTGGGACTTGTCAGTTGAATGGAGTTTCCCACTGGTAGCTGCAAGGGCCTGTGAGACTTATGAAAGATTGGGCTTCAGGATGTTATTCAGGTCAATATCTCTACTGCTCTATGGTGCCACAAACAATCTCTGGATCAGTTTCCTGTCAGCCTTGAGTTCCTTCTGTTTGTACGCTCCGCTTGACAATGTTAACTTTGTACATCCTGCTGATTGATGGAGTGTTGTTTCTTAATAGTGTTGTTACGATCCTCGTGGGGAACGAATCAGGTTCTTTTGAGTTGATTAATTAAATTAGGATAAATCGACAATAGCCAAATGAAAAAAGGAATATAGAAAGAAAACTTGCAAAAGAAAACATAATTTTATTTACAACTAGTCAAAGATCAATGTTTCTTGATTGAGCACTTGGGAAGCACAGAATTGAACAAAGAAAATCATCTGATTAAACTACACTCCAGCAAATAGGGGGACAGTCAAGAAAGCAGACAAATAATACTTAAAAGAAATGATGGTACTCTTCACAGCAGATCTTGATGATTTAGGAACGTAGATATTTCAGGTCTGGGCGCTTCGTGGTTGGTAATAATGACAGGGGTCAACTCGTTCTGACATCTCGGACAAGTTGTCGTAAGGCTGGTCACATCTGCATTGGTCCTCACGTTCTCTCTCTTTCTCTGTGCTTGTTCTCTCTCATTCTCCTCTCTCTTTCTCATTCTCTTTGAAGTTTATATACCCATGTATGGGAGGGGGTAACTGTGGACAATTCCATATAAGGAAATTTTCTCCATTCTTCATCCTCATTGGTTTTCCTTAAAACCACGCCTCTTTGATCGCATCTTCCCGAACGCTCTGCTGGTGTAATCATGATCCATATGGCGCTATAATTGAAGCGAGACATGTTTACCTTCCGTTAATGTATATTCGTTAATGTATATTCTTCGGCGACAACAGGCTCTCTTTGTCTTATGGGTCCTTCCATAACGCTGGCTCCTCGAATTGCTACAACAGACGATCATTATGCCCAAGGTCTGCTGATCTAGGCACATCTAATAAATATCTTGACCTCAATCAACGGCGGTGACAGTTTTTGGTAAACACTAGCAGGACCTCCTCTCTCTGTTATTTAAGAGTAGAAACTTTACATGTTTTAACATTCTTTTCTATATTATTTTATCTACCCATGACACGTCCCCCTAAAAGGAAAAAAAAAGGAAAATCTACTGATTTTATCTTTTTTTAAATGAAATTATCAAGGGAGAAAATCACTTATCCCTAAACTGAGAAACAATTACTTCATTACTCTCACATCACGTAACAAAACAAAATCACACTCTTACTTGTTGATGAAAGAGGGAAAAAAAAAAAAAGTCATTTCATTCTGAAAAATCTCTAGAAAGACTGTCGGCTATTACATTATTCTTTCCCTTTATATGAACTATCTTGAAATCGTAATCTTCTAATTCTAAACTCCAACGCATGAGACGTTTATTCTTATTCTTAAACCTATCTAGGTAAACTAACGGATTGTGATCAGTATACACAGTTTAAACATGACCACTACCTACATAAATCTCAAAATGTTGTAAAGTTGATACTGAACTGAACAATTCCTTCTCAATAGCTGAATAATTCTGCTGCGCTTTATTCAACTTCTTCGAATAATAAGCTACAGGGTGCTTAGTCCCGTTCACTTCTTGCAACAGAACTCCTCCTATGCCAATACCACTTGGATCTATCACCAAATTAAATTCCTTGCTAAAATCGGGTAACTTTAGTACGGGCCCGTGAATCATTATGGCCTTTACCTTATTGAAAGCTTCGATACATTCATAATCAAATACAAAACTTCGTCTTTTCTGGAAAAGATTAGTTATTGGAGCACTTATTTCTGAAAATTTAGGAACAAATCTGCGGAAATATTAAATCATTCCGATGAATCTCATTGTCTGTTTTTTACTGGTAGGGATTGGGAAGTTGATGATAGCCTCTATGTTCCCATCTTTTGGACAAATCTTACCTAGACCCACTTTATGACCCAAATATGTGAACGAGGTTTTTCCGAATTCACATTTCTTCAGATTTAAAACAAGTTTTGCTTTCTCAAAACACATTGAATAATTCCCTTGTTTTTTCTTAATCTAAGCTAGAAATAAACAACTCGAAATTATTAAGAACATCAGAGTTCTTCTCAAAAGTAATCTCTCTCTGCGACACGGTTACAACTGGCACAGGACGTTCATTATATTTCTTTAGCAAGTTGATGTGTAACCACTTAGCTCTACACCTACCCATATCAATTAAGTAATTCAAATTTCCCCTTTTA
The DNA here is from genome assembly GCF_036898095.1 of Palaemon carinicauda. Classification (NCBI taxonomy): domain Eukaryota; kingdom Metazoa; phylum Arthropoda; class Malacostraca; order Decapoda; family Palaemonidae; genus Palaemon; species Palaemon carinicauda. The sequence continues at coordinate 113,095,979 of NC_090731.1, read as the reverse complement.
TCTATGATAGGAAATGGACCTTTGAACTTATAAGATAATGAGGGACCTTCTTTCTGGACTAATACTAAGACTTTATCACCCACACGGAAAATTCTGTCTTTAGCCTTAAGATCATACTTCCTTTTAGTTTCCCCTTGACAGTTGCTCTCATTTTCTTTTGCCAACTGCCAGGCTTCCCTTAAATTCTCTTTGTAATCGATATTCTGTATGTAATCCTTTCTACCTTCTCGCATTAACTTACACACTAAAATTTCTAAAGGTCTTTAGGAGCTAATCGTAAAGCCAACAAGACAAAAGGTAACTTTTCTTCCCAATCCTGTTCAAAATTATTACACAACTTCCTTAACCCTGGATAGGTAAGCTCCTCGGACACCCCTTTAAGGGTATACTCGGACGCGAACGACCCTGACGCCAAAAAAAATTCTTGAAAAATCAGTTTTTGCAGTAACCTCCTTTTTTCTTTTGCCAGAAAAAACTTCAATGAATGCTTAAAACAACTGTAAAGATAAATACTACTCATCTGCAGAAAAACTATTTATTATAAATATTTTAAAAAATTAAGTAGAAAAAAAAAAGACCTGACATAAAAATTCATAAAAAAAAAGTTTATACATATATACACAAATCCTTTTAGGAATTGATTCTTGAATGTTTAGGACACATCTTGATGTATTTTGGATGAAGTCAGACCCATGGAGGTGAAGATCTGAAATGAGAAAAAAGGGTAACTTTTTTTGGCCAAAAAAATTTGTCCAAATTTCATGAATTTTTTTGGGTACCCAAATGAAATAGGAAGTGGCTAATTTTTTTAGGGAATAAACATATGTTATCCTAAAATAGAAATATGTAAAAAAATCTTCATTATTTTGTAAATTACATTTATATCAGGGGCCATATCTAAAGGTAATTTTTTGAGTACTTAGAAATTTCGTAAAAAAATACATATATTTAATATATAATATGATATTTATGCAGGTAAAAATATACCAAAATATCACAAATTCTATAGGGAACAAGAATATATATAGATAGGGCAGCTTACGCTTCGGATATGTCCACAAAATGGCCGCCAACCACACTGACTCAGACTCCCTAATCTGCCACTTGAAATGTAGGAAGGGTATGTCAATTTCAAGGTGTTATTTACTAATCTAATTATTATTGGATATGTATAAAAATTGTATGGTGGGTTGCTGGATAATTGTCGATTATTTTACGACTATAAAATTAAAATTCTGACCCAAAAAAATTTTTTTGAAGGGAAATAAAATCGAAAAAAAAAATGTAAAACAATATTTTAGCTAAAAAAATTTGATGATATTCAATCAAAAAAAAAGTAAACAAAATTTTCCGACAAATAAACATCTAGAGGAATCATTACTCTGTGATAGTTCCTTAGTACGTAGTAATTTTGAAAGAATTGGGAAAAAACGAAAAAATGGCAATCACCGGAAAATCGAACACATACCTATATATACGCCATATCTGGCTAAAAAAAAGATAGGCATGGGTAGCCAGATCATCTAGAAACACTTTCCAACACTATAAAAATATAAGTTTTGCGACACTACTTGCCAATTCCTTACGGTAACATGACTAAGCAAAAAAATGCAAAACAAATAAAAAGGGGCACTCGCGGAAAAATGGCTAACATTCTAATATACGGCATTTCAGAAAAAAAAATTCAGCCACGTGCTAGGCAAACCATCAAGGCACATTTTCCAACAAATAAACATCTAAATGAATAATTACTCTGTGATAGTTCCTTAGTACGTAGTAATTTTGAAAGAAATGGGAAAAAACGAAAAAATGGCAATCACAGGAAAATCGAACACATACCTATATATACGCCATATCTGGCTAAAAAAAGAAGATAGGCATGGGTAGCCAGATCATCTAGAAACACTTTCCAACACTATAAAATTATAAGTTTTGCGACACTACTTGCCAATTCCTTACGGTAACATGACTAAGCAAAAAAATGCAAAACAAATAAAAAGGGGCACTCGTGGAAAAATGGCCATTCTAATATACGGCATTTCAGAAAAAAAAAATTTCAGCCACGTGCTAGGCAAACCATCAAGGCATATTTTCCGACAAATAAACATATAAATGAAATATTACTCTGTGATAGTTCCTTAGTACGTAGTAATTTTGAAAGAAATGGGAAAAAACGAAAAAATGGCAATCACAGGAAAATCGAACACATACTTATATATACGCCATATCTGGCTAAAAAAAAAATAGGCATGGGTAGCCAGATCATCTAGAAACACTTTCCAACACTATAAAAATATAAGTTTTACGACACTACTTGCCAATTCCTTACGGTAACATGACTAAGCAAAAAAATGCAAAACAAATAAAAAGGGGCACGCGGAAAAATGCCCAACATTCTAATATACGGCATCTCAGATAAAAAAAAAAGACATGCACGTGTTAGCCCAACCATCAAGGCACACTTTCTAACACATAAACATGAAAAAAAAAATCAATAATATACGGCAATTCCTTACTACGTAGTAAATTTTTACAAATATTGAAAAAAAAACAGAAATTGGCAACCGCAGTTAAATACCCAATATACCAATAACTACGTCGTATCTGACAAAAAACAAAATCACGCATGGGTAGCCAGATCATCTAGACACCTTTCCAACATTAAAAAAGCAAAAGTTTTACGACACTATTTCGCAATATCTTACGGAAAAATGACTTGGCAAAAAAATGAAAAAAAATGAAAAAGGGACACTCGCGGTAAAATGCCCGACATTCTAATATACGACATCTCAGATAAAAAAAAAGACATGCACGTGTTAGCCCAACCATCAAGGCACACTTTCTAACACATAAACATGAAAAAAAAAATCAATAATATACGGCAATTCCTTACTACGTAGTAATTTTTACAAATATTGAAAAAAAAACAAATTGGTAACCGCAGTTAAATACCCAATATACCAATAACTACGTCGTATCTGACAAAAACAAAGTCATGCATGGGTAGCCAGATCATCTAGACACACTTTCCAACACTAAACAAGCAAAAGTTTTACGACACTATTTGGCAATATCTTACGGAAAAATGACTTGGCAAAAAAATGAAAAAAAATGAAAAAGGGGCACTCGCGGTAAAATGGTCCTCGTGGTGATGAACGACATTTTAACTAAAAAAAAAAACATGCACATGGTAGCCAAACAATCCACCAAGACTTTCCACAACTGATAACCTATACAAGTTGCACCATTCTACGACAATTTCATAATACGTAATAACTTTGATAATTATGCAAACTACCTTAGAAGGGTAAACTCGGACGCGAACGACCCCGACGCGTCTCAGAAATCGGGGAAGGAGTACAGCTACAGCAATGCACATCTGGACACTACTAGAGCGTGTAGGGGAGACACCTCCTGCAGGTCGATCACCCACAAATTCAGTCACAGGGGTGAGTCACGTGAGAAAAACCTGTTTTTTTTTGACGCTCGGGGTCGCAAACGACCCATCGTACCTATCCAGGGTTAAGCAACTTTCCAATGTTTGATGAAAACGTTCAACAATTCCTTGTGATTCAGGGTGTTACGGGGTGGAAGTTACAAGTTTAATCCCTAACTCTTTCATTTTATCTCTGAAATACTTTGATACAAAATTGCTACCATTATCACTGTATAACGCAAGGAAGTCCAAATTTAGAGAAATAGTTCAGCAAGCGTTTAACTACAGTTTTTGCATTGCAATTTCTTACTGGGATTGCTTCTGGATATCGTGTTAGGCTATCAATGATTGTTAATAGATAGATATTCCCTCCCTTACTTCTGGGCAAAGGGCCTACTATATCAATTACAACATTCTCAAAAGGTTCTCCTGCCGATGGAATATTACATAACGGAGCACTGGGAATTACTTGATTAGGTTTGCCAGCCATTTAACATTTGTGACAACTTAAAACATATCTCTTCCCATCACTTTTCATTTTAGGCCAAAAGTACATTTTACTTATACATTTGAATGTTTTATTTACTCCTAAATGTCCTTGTTCGTCATGTGCTAATTTCAAAATTGATTCACGAAGTTCCCTAGGAGTTACTAATTGCTCTTTGACCTCCTCTTTGCCACCTCTCTTAGGATGGACATAGCAACACAAAAGTTTGTCTTTTAGACTAAGTGTTTCTTTACAAACATTTTCAGGTTCATCATCCAATTCACATTCAAAAATTCGACTTAGTGTTTCATCTTCCCTCTGCATCTTAACTACTTCATCCTTATTCGATATGCTAGTTTCTGAAACACTACAGCTGCTATTACTTGGGCCTATTATATTGTCTATCTGTACATCACTTCTTTCAACAGCCACATCATCATCTCTGCTCACAATAACAACATTGATAGAGTCGGTTTCCCCAGCTACACTCATGCTAAACTCATCATCACCGCTTCTATTACCTACGTTCGAATCCTCGAACAACCTATGACCATAGTCAATATCTGTATCTAATCCTGACCTAGTTACTATCATTTCAGGCACTTGAACTTCACTTAAAATAGGATTCACACACTTGGAGGTAGTTAAATTGTTGCCAACAATAATGTCAACGCCGTCTACGGGCAAAGTATCCATGACTGCTAGTTTCACATCTCCTGACACTAACTAACTTTTCAATTTCATCTTTAACAAAGGACAAACTACACAAGTGTTTGGAAACCCACCTAGCATAACTTTTTCTTTCATGCTGATTATTACATTCCTTGGTACTCTCTCTCTCCTAACGAGTGATACAGCCGCTCCTGTAAACCTAAGCAAAACTACTTCCCTTGAATCACCTCCTTTTAAGAGAAGAAACTAAACCTTCAGACAAAAATTCACCATAATGTTTCCTAGTTTCTTTCAAGAGACTATTCCTTCCTGAAGAAAGATTATTAACTAGTGACACAGGTTTCTTCAAATTCGTACTTTCTACTCTGCAATTCCTAGCTATATGCCCTTTCTTATTACAATTGTAACAAGTGACCTCTGAATTACTGACTGCCCATTGGCTCCAACAGTACCGAGAAATATGACCTTCCTTCCCACATGTGTAACAATAATAATAATAATCCCTGCTCCTATTATCGTTATTGTTAGAACTACCTTTACTATGTTGTGCCTTACTTGATAAAAGATCATTTTTCTTTTTACTGCCACTTAAACCATGTGTGAGACTTTACTCGTCTGCTAATCTCGTAACATCGGCAAAAGATGTTTCACGCCTATCTTATATATAATTTGATGTCTGGGGATATGTTATCTTTGAAACTTTCTAACAAAACTAAGTTCTTGATATCTTCAAAATTATCGACTTCAGCGGAAGTCAACCAATCACAAAACGATCTTTCTAACTTCTTTCCGTACTCTACATAAGTACTAGTATCATCTCTTTTCAAACTTCTAAGCTTCTTACGGTACACCTCTGGTACCAATCTGTATGCACTAAATACGGTTTCTTTCACAGTATCATAATCTTCACTTTCATCCTCAGACAAACAACTATACACAGAATGTGCTTTACCACTTAAAAATTATTGTAAATACAAAGCCCACTGTTTTTTTGGAGAACCTACTCTGTTCATTAATTTTCAAAAGGCATAAAATACTTTGTAATATCTTCCTCATCAAATTTCAGTTTAAGTTTGAGCACTGCACTCCTATCTAAACTATCAGTGTCACTATTCAAAGATGAATTACTTCCTGATCTGCTACCTGACCGTTTGTTATGAAGAGTTTGTCTTAAACGAGCAATTTCTAACTCATGCTTACGCTATCTTTTGTCTCTTTTGTCTCTCTCAAACACTTCCTGTTCCTTCTTAATAACATACACACGGAGAGCATTGCCATCTAGACCAAGAAGTTTACCTGAATCTATCAAATCTCTCGTAATCTCACTCATTCTGCTTCTTTCTATATTCTCCCTGTTTTCAATTGGTTATGTAGTTGAAAATCCTGGCAAGGTCGCCAACTATTACGATCCTCGTGGGGATCGAATCAGGTTCTTTTTAATTGATTAATTAAATTAGGATAAATCGAAAATAGCCAAATGAAAAAAGGAATATAGAAAGAAAACTCGCAAAAGAAAACATAATTTTATTTACAACTAGTCAAAGATCAATGTTTCATTGGTTGAGTACTTGGGAAGCACAGAATTGAACAAAGAAAATCATCTGATTAAACTACACTTCAGCAAATAGGGGAACAGTCAAGAAAGCAGACAAATAATACTTAAAAGAAATGATGGTACTCTTCTCAGCAGATCTTGATGATTCAGGAACGTAGATATTTCAGGTCTGGGCACTTCGTGGTTGATAATAACGACAGGGGTCAACTCGTTCTGACATCCCGGACAAGTTGTCGTAAGGCTGGTCACATCTGCATTCTGGTCCTTACGTTCTCTCTCATTCTCTCTCTCTCTCTCGTTCTCTTTGAAGTTTATATACCCCTGTATGGGAGGGGGTAACTATGGACAATTCCATATAAGGAAATTTTCTCCATTCTTCATCCTCATTGGTTTTCCTTAAAACCACGCCTCTTTGATCGCATCTTCCCGAACGCTCTGCTGGTGTAATCATGATCCATATGGCGCTATAATTGAAGCGAGACATGTTTACCTTCCGTTAATGTATATTCTTCGGCGACAACAGGCTCTCCTTGTCCTATGGGTCCTTCTATAACGCTGGTTCCTCGAATTGCTATAACAGACGATCGTTATGCCCAAGGTCTGCTGATCTAGGCACATCTAATAAATATCTTGACCTCAATCAACGGCGGTGACAGTTTTTGGTAAACACTAGCAGGACCTCCTCTCTCTGTTTTTCAAGAGTAGAAACTTTACATGTTTTAACATTCTTTTCTATATTATTCTATCTACCCATGACAAGTGTATCATGAAAGTTTAGTTGTTTTCCCAATAAGGCCTGTGGTAACAAAGTTTTCAACAAGGGCTGCTCCTTTTTCACTGGCCTTGAGGACGTCTTCTTTGATATCATCTGTGATAACATCCTTTGTGGCAAGGGACACCAGGTCTGCAGCCTGGCCCATCTAATTTATGAAGACTTCTAGCCTCTGGAATTCTTTCATGATTTTACACAGGTCCTCTTCATCTATCTCATTATTGTGGGTCCAACTGCCTGATGACATCATTCATCATCCATGTCTCTGTCAACATTGATTCCAAGCAGCCGTTATTTTTCATTATATATCAAGTACCACTTGTCCTGTGCCACTCTCCTGCTAGTAATTCCAATAACACCCATGCTAATTTTGGATACAGTACTTTATTGACATGTTCCAGTGCTTGATCAACTGAAACCTGACAAAACTTCTTTGTTGACCTTTTGACTGTGAAGTGCCCCTTAACAAATAAATAATGGATTTCTTAGTTGTAGCTGGTGCATTTCAGCCAAGTGCACTAGGCCCCATCTTGCATAATTTGTATGGTTGTAGGCAGCGAATCAAGGAAGCATCCCGAAAAATGAAGTCAAATGTAGCTCCCAGTTACCTTCTCTCTCTGTTTCTATGAAATTCAGCAAGATTGTCACCAGGCTCATGTAATTGGCCAAAAATATGAACTGAGGTATTTGCTGTTTGGCATCTTCAAACTCTAATTGTTGAAAGGATTGTCTTGTTCATGCATGTCAACACTATGTAATTATTTTGTACACCATCCAAGTCATGATCGTTGAAGACATTCCCAACTTTGAGGGGAAATCCCTGGTATTCTGGTGGAAGCAACTTCTCATTGTCACTGCACCAAATTTCAAATTTGGACCAGAGAATATGTCAAAGAGCCTCCACAGCAAGTTTGTACCCACACCCAGCTTTGTAGTATGTTTCTCCATCCATCATCTTCCCTGCTGTGGTATCCCCAAAGACCCTACTTTTCCCCCAAGCCTCCTTCAACCCAGATTCTTCCAAATGTTGTCCAGTGGCCTTCATTCAATTCATGATGATGTGGAAGCCGCCTAATCAAATGTTGGCGTTTCTGAACTCTGCTTGTTTGAGCCATAATATCTCCTTGGCCTTGCAGTAAGGGGCTTGATCAAATTTCACCCCTGTGTATTGCTGTTTCATTGACTCACTGATGTACTTGCATCTTGAGAGGATGGTGTAGATTGTGTCTGAGTCATCTGCTTTTGCTGGAAGCATTGCCATACTGGCAACTGTAACTAATCCTGATGATGGGTGTTCAGGTGACACTATGTAATTGAAACATGTCCAAGTAGGAACAATTTGATCATCCTCCAAGTCATTGCCAGCTATTCTACTAACTATCCAGGACAAGTCCTTGCATGTGGCTTTGATATCTGACCTTCTGGCTTCATCAGACATAAACCATGAGTAGTCACCCTCCGGGATGATTGGACTGGGCCACCGGCTGTTGCAATACCCACAATCCAAGATCTCATGGTAATCAGGGGAAATAACAGCAGTGATTGATCAATACCTTTCCTATGGTATTCCTGGTGGAAGTAGTGGTCATTTATGATCTATTATCCACACATACTAGCATCTTTGAATGCAGCAATCTGGGTAGCATTGAACTGACGTTTCCCATCAAGTGTTCCCTCAAGAATAATAATGTTGTCATCAGAAAACTAAGACAAACTTACCAGGTACTAGTTTTTGGGGTATGCCAACATTATTATTTCCTTTGTAATGTTTGATTTCATTATTAACAGTGCGTGTGTCTACTCTCTAGACCATTGAATAGCTAGTGCAATGACCTCCAGCATGAAGTTTGACCAGGGATTTGCTTCTTGTTGCATGGTGCACTGCTAACCCAATGCCAAGATGCTTGGGGGTAACAGCACAGTTCTTGGATGCAACATATATGATATCTTGTGCAATACTTATAATTCTTTCATGGTGGTTTGAGTTATCATTTTCCCTCAAACAACATGCTGACCAATAGGAACTGAGATTGTGGAATTAGGTTTTGAGCATAGTCAGAATCTACAATATCATACTCAGTGTAACCCTTATGTCATGAATATCTGACCGTATATGCAACTCACCAAGTGATGCAAAGACCTACCCAGGTTTGCATCTTCATCTAATAAAGCACATAATTGAGATTCTTTTCTGTCTGTTTTGCCTTACTATTTTTTATGGTGTCATGGTTCTGAGGGCTCCTTCCAGCACCACCCGGTGGAGAGGACGAGGTCACTTGCAGAACTGCAGACTGGTCTGAAGGCCTGGAACCAGGTGCAGAAAAGTCTTGTGTCCCATCAGCACCACCTGGTGGAATCAAGTCTATTTTGTCTACAGAATCACAGGCTGGATTGGAGATGCTGCTGCTGCCATGTTAGTTTCATCACCCAAAACTGCTTATGCTGATTCATGTGCCTATGCTTTGGAAAGTTCCATCTCTAACTTATAAGACTTCGCTGCATTGGCCAAGTCCTGTGCTACTTCAACATCTCTCTAGCAACAGTCAACCGTGCAATTTTTGCTTTCTCTTTGTCTTGCCGACAGTGCTGACTTGTTGGTCTTAAGTGGATGTTGACTTCTTTGACGAATAGGCTATAGATGTAGAGACGAAAGGGTTAGTTAACTCAAGCTCCCACTAATTAATCCATGACATCGCCTTATCTCGAAACTCTATGATGAACATCCATTTGTTTTAGAAATGTCGCTCTGCCTTGTTAATCTCTGACTCATCATGCAGATTCTTTATCTGTTCATCAAAGGCTAATTGGTAGGATGCCCATCATGCGTTAAACAGTTTGAGCCCTTCTTTCTTAAGATGTAATTTATCAGGTGCTGTCATCAATTCAGCAACTTCATTACGTTTCTTGGTGATGCGAGCCAGCATGCCTGTCACTCTATTTCGCAGAGTTCGTGTCAGTTCAACAAGGCCATCTTTCACAGCTTGTTCTTTATCATGCAGTTCCTGTTCCGATTATTCTTCCCCAGTCATGGACATCTCAAAGTTTTTTATAAATTAATGTAGCAGGTAACTACATGTGAATGCCTCAATAACTTAAAGAAATACAGTTTGAAGATGCCACTTCATTTATTTTCTTTGTGTATTCAGTAAAATAGTGGTCAGTGAATAGTGGGTTTCAAAAATTGTAACAAATATAAAGAGCACAAATTAGAGATTTGCCTTATTTGACACAAAATGACTTTAAAGACTTGAATACTTCAGCTATACATAACTAGACCACAATACACATTATCAAAACACATGGTAACAAACTAATTTAAAATTGAAAACAAGCATGTCAAAATATAGTAAAATATTGATATTTTATTTACCAATGTTTACAATCTTTAAAACACAAGAAACTACTGAATTTACATTACAATGGACAAATTTCTAAGCACATGATAAAAAAAGGTCACACTTACAACTGTGGTCTCATGTAGGAAAAGAAAGGTTAATTTTCGGTTAGCCGAATTACACTGTTCGTGTACAAGTGTGTAGACAAAGTGACAGAAATTGTAAAATCCCACAGTGAGGCCACAACCTCTTAACACCAGCTGGCTAGACTCCACCGACACAACTAGTGGCTTCACCGTTAAAAATAGTCAGTTGTCCAATTCAAAGGGGGAACTTCGCATTTGAAACAAGTGATTTATAGTTTGTACTAAAATGTTTTCCTAAAAGCTAACATCTAAACAAATTTTTCACATGCAAAACAAAGATCACAATTTCATACAGTCAAATGACACAATCATCATAAATGAATGTCACCCAAGCACAATGCTGATTAAGGTAGTTACAACGTACGGGCCAACATCACAGTAGCCAGTAAAACTATTTTTCTTGTGTAACCTGGTATAGAGATATATACTTGTTGCGTCCCCATACCCCCTGGCAAGGTGGGATTGGGTAACTTCTATGGTTTGTTCAAAGATCTCTACGTTTCGGAGAATTCTTATCTAGACTAGTCACAGTGCTAGTATCACACAATCTCGCTCAGGCCGCTAAAGCGGACTACTGCGCAAAGGTTTTAGCGAGGTGTCAGGGTTTTCCCCCTTATACATGCGTAGGGGGAAAAACCCCTGGTCAAAAGCCAGCCAGTTGGTTAGAACTTCCACCCACCTTTCGGGCAAGTCTTCCCTATTGAGGAGCAAAAGAGTTTGTATTTTTCTTAACGACACAAACCTCAAGTTCTTTATACAAATTTGGCCCGCCATCACCTATCTCCCGATAAGTCGTACCTGCAAGAAAAAGTGGCAATAGAACACAGGTGTGTTTATGAGCAGAGTAGCTGTTACTACCCCTACCCATTCGCTAACTAGCAGTGGGGTAGTTACACTTCGCTAAAAGTCTTATGGCTAGTCTTCCAGCTTTACTGAAAGTATATTCCATAATAAAGAACTCAAGGTTTTTATAATTAGGAAAAATACAGATTACTTTAAATTTGTCATTTTTCCTTTATTTTGCGTAAAGATTGTAGATTTCTTAGCTCCAAAGTTATTGGTTATTTTGCAGTTGTTAGAGAATTGGTAGTGTTACTCCATTATGTAAATGCATTTGTGGTAGCTCAGGTCCAGCTGATTACCGCCCAATTTCCATAACTCCAATAATATCTAAAGTTTAAAGTCTTTGAACGTCTTGGCAAAGCATCTAAATAGGTTTGCCGAAGGTAATTATCTGTTCCCTAGTTTGCAATTTTGCTTTCATAAAAGTCTTGAAGCATATGATGCCCTTTTTACAATCTCCAATGCTGTACAGAAATCCCCTGATTGTGGTCATAAAGTTTACATGATTGGCCGTAGTTTTAGTGCTGCCTTTGACTGTGTTGATCATGATGCCCTGGTTTTCAAAATCTAATTGGGAGTGGGTGAGTCTTCTTAGCATCATGTTTTAATTCTTAAGTGATAGATTGCAGAGTTGTTGTTGATGGGCACCATAGTGAGTATAGGAATGTGATATCTGGTGTTCCTCAGGGTAGTGTTCTTGGCCCATTACTTTAAATGTTATATAAACATGACATGTGGTTTGGTCTAGAAAACAAGCTCGTTGTATATGGAGATGATGCTACTCTCTTTGCAACAGTTCCATCTCCTAAATGTAGGTCTGGGGTTGGTGAAGCCCATAATTGAGATCTAGCTAAAATTACAGTTGTACAATCTTAACAGAACTCAAAGCATGATTGTAAGTTGGTCAAAGACAGTGGCTCCTCAACATCTGGATCTTAGCATTGATAATGTTTCTCCAACTTTGTTTGACTTTTAAAATTTTAGGTGTAATTCTCCACTGCAAATTTAATTTTGAGAAACACATTTGGTCAGTTTCTTCAATTGCACAAAAAATTGGCTTTCTTATAAAGTTTTGTAATATTTTCTTTTATCAGTATTCTGAGGAAGTGTTATAATTCTTTCATTCTACCTTGTTTCAAATATTGTTCACCTTTCTGATCTTCAGCTGGTGATTCTCATCTTAATTTGTTGGACAGGAACTTACGGTCTATTAAATTTCTTATTCCTAATCTAGATATTATTCTCTGGCACCATTATTCAGTTAGTTCATTATACATGTTGCTTAAGATTTTTCACAATTCTCACCAATCTTTGCATTCAGATCTTCCCGGACAATACCATCCTTTTTGTAATGATAGATATCAAATGAATTCTAATAGTCAAGCCTTTTCCATCATGAGGCTCAATGCTACACAGTATTCAAGAAATTTTAATCCAGGTTTGACCAAATTGTTGAATGATCTTCCTAATCAGGTAGTTGAATCAGTAGAACTTCAAAAGTTCAAACTTGTAGCAAATATTTTGATGTTGAACTGGCTGACATGAGTCTATTTTTAAAGCTTAAATATGAAAGATCAGTTTTAATTTTGTTACTCATCAATACCTCTCATATAGTTTATTTATATCCCTATTTCCTTTCCTCACTGGGCTATTTTTTCCCTGGTGAAGCCCTTGGGCTTGCATCTTCCTTTTCCAACTAGGGTTGTAGCTTATCTAGCAACAACAACGACAACAACAATAACAACAAAAAGGATTCCTTGATCCATTGAGGACTTGCCATCAAGGGCTCTGGCCCTTTTAAGGGATCAGGGGCCTAACTCTCGTGTTCTGCCAGGCCTGCAGGTTTGGGATCGAGGAAGGATCCCGCGCTTGCTCCGAGACCCTGTTCCGCAACTCACTCTACTCCTTCCCGAAAAGATTCTGTGCGAGCACAGTCTTTTTTTACTACCACAGTCTGCTTTTTCTATGAAATGTGGTGGTGGATAGATGAAAGGGTAGGGGAGGTGCTGACACAGGCTTTTCCCTTCTCCTGCTAACTACAGTAGGAGGTTTCTTGTCTGGCCACAGAGCAGCTTGGCAGAGACACAAGGCTGAGCCTTCGGTAGTAAGTGTCCTTCTGGATGGTTACTTACTGCTCTTCTGGACATCTGCCCCCCCCCCCCCATCCAGTTCCGATCAAGTTCCCAATGGTACAACCAACATCGACGAAAGCCCTGTCCGCATAGGTGGAAGCAAATTTGGAGTAGAACTCACTTGAAGTCATTCAAGACTGCTCTCCGGCCTTCCACAGTTGACTCTTCCTGGCAGAAAACCCGATGGGTGGTGTGCTAGAGACAGGTCATCGACCTCTCTTCTGAGCAAGTTTGTGTGCCAAACAAAGTTCAGAATGGAAACTCTTCATTCTGTGCTGTCTTCCCTTAGAGAGGAAGGACACATACTTTCAAGTGCAGGTTCATCAAACCTCTTGAAATTATGTCTTCCTCTACAGTATGGCGTACAAGTTCAGAACTCTGTGCTTTGGATTGTTTTTGGCTCCCCAGGTGTTTACTTGGGTTTTCACTGCGGTAGCCGCTTGGGCCCACTTGCAAGGGATAAATCTCCTGAGGTAGCTTGACAGTTGGTTGATCCAGACCTCCTTGCAGAGACTTCAAGATTGCGATTGGATTCTCGCATTTTGTCACAAACTGCTTATTGTGATGCTGGGAGATGTCAAAGCTCATACCCAAGCAAAGGTAGAAGTACCTGTGTATGCTGTTATACTCAGTAGTAGTGAGAATCTTTCCCACATATGATTGCATCACAAGCTCAGGGAGGTTGGGCAACCGTTCTCTGTCCAAGACAGTTATTCCACGTCGGCACTGGTAATATCTTCTTGGTCTTCTGACCTCGTAGAAAAAGCTCATTTCCCACGGGTGAGACTCCCGGAGAACTCCTTGGTGTCTGAAGAATCACTGGATAGCCAAGAGGGATCACCCAGTCCATTCTGAGTCAGTGACGCAGGAGGTATGGAACTAACTGGCTTGGGAGCTCAATGAGAACATCCTCTAGAGGAGTCCCTCTCGACTTCTTACCTCCAGATTTACATTTGTTCTTGGACGCATCTAAGGAAAGGTAAGGAGGTAACTTGAGCGGCTGGGTTGTGTCGAGGGTGGATAGTAGAGGAGAGGCATCTGCTTGTTAATATCTTTGAGATTAAAGCAGTCTTTTGAGGCTTTCCGTCACACTGTTTGAGGAGGCACTTGGTAGTGGTAGTACTGTTGAGCAACAGCATGACTGTAGTATCTTACATCAACGACCTGGGAGAGATGGTTTCCTCCCCCCTCCCCTCTATGAGTTATTGAAGTGGATGCACATTTCGGTAACGTTGTAATGATTAGCTGGCTGCTGCCTGATGTACCACGCAGACTGACTTCAGGATGCTGACCCCACTCTTGTTGCACTACAATTAAGTGGATTAGCCCAAGATGAATCAATGAACTCTAGGCTCCACCCTTTGATTTGTTTTTTAGCAAGGGGATCCAACAAGCAATTGTGACCTTCAGGTCCAATTATTTCTGTACAAATATTACTTTAGAAATTATACTACTAGAATCTCCTGTAAGATTTGTACCTGGTCTTTTCAGAACTTAAAAGCAAAGCAAAATACTGTAATAGAATACAGTACTTTAAGTGAAATTTTTTTTCTGTACTAAAAGAACTCTACATAAAGGCTGAGGAACTAGTGAGGATACTACTCAAAACCAGAAAGTTCATAATAGAATGTTTATTTTTTGCTAAGTCTTCTGTACATTACATAAAAAGTAGGGAAAAATCTTTGGTAATCAAGGCTCTGATGAGTACCACTTCAAGCCTTTGAGGAGGTCATCAGGTATGGATCTGATTCTTGAGACTGCCTTGCTGATAGCCTTTGTTTCGGCAAAGAGAGCGTGCGAGTTGCGCGCCTCTCGTGTAATCACCTACATTCTTGGGTGTAAGGAGGTCACTTTCGTTTTTATATTTGACTTGTGGCCAAGACTCAGAATCCAGCGGTGCATGATCCCAGGTTCGAATCCTTTTCCATCCCCTCTGCCTGGAAGGCACCCGGTTGTGATGAAGACAAGATGTTCTTGGGCCCCATGAGGACTGCAGTGCTATCTAAAAAGGTCCTGATACCTTAGAGTGAGTATAGGAGATTTTTCGGTAGCACTGGCAGGTCCAAGAGAAAAGTTATAAGGAACACTGTCTCTTTTTGGCTAACAAACAGTTTTGAAAAAATTTGCAGATGCTCTGAGGTTGTATCAACCTTTGTGTGTTTTGCAATTAAGGAAAAGGTATGTTGTACATGTTGGAACATTCTCTTGAGGCGCAATCTTTATTTTTTTCTTTCACTACATCCTTGCCTGTTGTAGATGGAGAGGTAATCAATAAAGTAGTTGCTCAATTGGATAGTGGAATGCAGACCAATCAGTTGCTCTAAATCTAATAACAGTTACTGCACTGTTGTGCATTGGAATTGTTATTGCGTGATCTAAATCCACTCTGTGTCTCATACTGGGGACAATTTTTACTTTATAAATCTTTTGAGGAATACATATGCCTCATGGTCCTTTTGTAGGAAGCATGTTTTATGATCAGATTAATGTTCTGAGTGTGAATGCAAAGTGCAACTAACCATGAAGATGCCAGTATGGCTAGAGACTTGGAAATGGCGGGGTTGCCCGAACGCAGTCATGTTTGCAACTAAACTGAGCAAAAATTAAGGATTTTTCCTCCGTTTCTGTATCCCATAGCATAGAATGTAAATACTGTACCCTATTACATTCAGGTCAAAGCTAGATCTTTACATATACCCACCATTTGCCATGATTTAGCATGTGAAACCAGCTCAGGCCCTCTTCAAATAGAAAAATTACCAAAGAGGCCAGTTGTGATCACAAGGGGAATGTGCTGTGAATCTGTGGCTTCCGTTATCAAGATTTCCTGAGGTTACTGTATAAAGCAGGCTGCTCAGACAACCAATTCTAAGAGGATCATCCAAATCCCGCCATGTTCCATCGAATGACATTGGGACAATCCATCGCATTTTCAGAATCTAAGGTCTTTCTAGCCCTTTATATTATCTTTAATAGGTTCTAAAAGACATCATCATCATCATCTCTTACGCCTATTGATGCAAAGTGCCTCGATTAGATTTTTCCAGTCATCTCTATCTTGAGCTTTTAATTCAGTACTTCTCCATTCATCATCTCCTACTTTGCACTTCATAGTTCTCAGCCATTTAGGCCTGGGTCTTCCAATTCTTCTAGTGCCTTGTGGAGCCCAGCTGAATGTTTGGTGAACATGCCCAAACCATCTCCATCTACTCATCATGGCCTCGTTCACATATGGCACTCGAGTAATCTCTATTATATTGTTATTTCTAATCTGATCCTGCAATTTAACTCCCAATATCCTTCTGAGGGCTTTGTTCTCGAATCTACTAAATCTAATGGAGATTGTTTCATTGTCATACCATGACTCATGTCCATAGAGTAACACTGATCTCACTAAACTGTTATGTAGTCTGATTTTTATATGTAATTCCAGGTGATTTGATTTACAAATTTTACTTATCTTAGCCATCGTCTGAATTGCTTTTTTCAATCTTTCACAAAACTCTAATTCTAAAGACCCTATATTGGAGATCATAGTTCCTAAATACTTGAATGATTCTACCTCATTAATCCTTTCTCCTTCCAATGATATTTCATCTTCCATTGCATATTCTGTTCTCATCATCTCTGTCTTTCTTCCATTTATCTTCAGTCCAACCTCGTGTGATATATCATGCATTCTGGTAAGCAAGCATTGCAGATCCTGTGGTGTTTTTCTAACAAAGACAGCATCATCAGCATACTCTAGGTCTGCTAAATTCCTATCACCAATCCAGTCCAATTCTTCTCCATCATCTCTGACTGTTCTGTGCATTACAAAATCCATGAGGAGGATAAACAGCATTGGTGACAACACATTCCCTTGGAGTACTCCACTGTTCACTGGAAATTCATTTGATAAGACTTCATTAACATGAACTTTGCACTTGCTATGCTCATGAACAAATTTAATCATTTATATATGGAAGAGGAATTCCATGATAACACAGGACTCTCCATAAAATTGGCCGGTGTACACTATCAAATGCTATTTCATAGTCCACAAATGCCATCAAAAAGGGGATTTTTATATTCTCTGCATTGCTGTACAACATATCTCAAAATAAAAATTTGGTCAGTGCAACTTTTACCTTTTCTAAATCCTGCTTGTTCATCTCTCAGCTCTTCATCGATCTTTCTCTCCAGTCTCTTTAGAATAAGCATACTATATATTTTCATAACAACTGATTCAAGTGTTATGCCTCTGTAATTATTGCAATCAGTCAGGTCTCCTTTTTTTGCTATTTTCACCAACACTCCTAACTGCCATTCATCAGGTTTTGTCTCTTCATGCCACATTCTACAAAATAATCTTGTAAGTAGTCAGGGAGTCACTTCATTTACGGCTTGTATCATCCTGGCAGTTATTCCATCGTATCCTGAGGTTTTCCATCTCTTTAGTTTTTTAAGATAGCTTCGACTTCAAACTGAAGTCATTCATGGGCACATCAAGGTCTTCATCAGCCTATGCTTATTTTCGATGGTGTCAATCTAAGAATGTATCTATGACTAGAACCAGCTAGGATGATATGGGAAATTTTTTTTACACTATTCTTATAAGAAAAAAATAAATTATTCTCACTGTTTAAGGGGTATAGATCAATGCTTAATTCTGTAATCAAGCATCTGCGATTAGATATAGCTGTCTCGTGTAATATAACGCATGTATTTAAGGCTCTTAGTATTTGTAGGTGGTTTTACAGTATCTAAAATGTCTGACTTTTAAACTTAGAAAATCTTTCACTTACAGATTCCACAGCTAAAAGGGTTATGAATAATATACTGCACAGACCTTTGCTTTTATTGCCATCCCTAATGCAAATCATATACAGAGATCTGGGTCTGTCACATTCCACTTATACTCTTGACTTGTAGATGGATTTTTTTTTTTTCATATGGGTTATACAGTGAACCCTCGCTACTTCGCGGTTCGACAATCGCGGATTCACCACTTCGCGGGGTTTTCCCATAACCCATATATATATACATATCGCGGATTTTCCGGAAAATTCGAAAATACCGCGAAATCTGAAGACAACCAAATACGATATTTTGTTACCTGTAATTCCATTAATACTGTAATTAGTAATATCTGCTCTTACTGATTGTTCATTGCATTACATATGATATATAATTCAGCACAGAAAGAAATAAAACACGAAAAGAGAATGTGATCATACGATAATTCAGTACGTAGTAAAATTAAATCGAACATGAAACGCAAATCAGATGCAGTCATACCATATTAGAATGGTGTGTACTGTAATGGATGTGCTTCTTTTCCATGAATCTTTTGTATGTATACGTACGTAGTACAGTACTGCATCCAATAATATTCTTTGTTGCAAAAATCACATTTCGAATACTGTAAGCGTACGAGAGAGAGAGAGAGAGAGAGAGAGAGAGAGAGGCGTAAAATAGCGTACGTAAATTTTTATTATTATTGTTATTATTATTATTATTGTTGTTGTTGTTAATAAAATTATTATTGTTATTATTATTAATCATTATTATTACTGTACAGTATTATTATCATTATTTATTATTATTACGGTATTGTACTTAATCTACGTACGTTCAGTATGCGCGGGGGCATCTTCTATGAGTAACCAACGCGCCATAGTACTGTAAGACGGGTTGTGATTGGTTCAAGCGCTGATAGATGACGAATCAAAACTCAAGTTTTGTTATCTAGCCTGTGATTGGTGTTTTGCCCGCATCTTCTACCCGCAGCATCAAAGTTCTCGCGGGGCTGCATCGTTCACTTTCTCTTTCCGCGTATTGCTGAGTAGACGTTCTTAACTTTGTGAAGTTTAATCTGTGCTGTGTGCGACTGTTTTAAGTTGAACTTTTTGTTGAACTTTCTGTTACAATGCCTCCCAAGCGTTCTGCTTCTAGTAAGGCTGGTAGTGAGCCTAAACGCCACCGAAGGATGATGACGATAGCTGAGAAGGTTACGCTTCTCGACATGTTAAAAGATGGTAGAAGTTACGCGGCCGCCGGCCGCCATTTTGGCATCAACGAATCCACCGTTCGCTACATCAAGAAGGACGAGGCGAACATTAGAAAGACTGCTGCAATCACCTTTAGCAGATCAGCGAAGCGAGTCGTTACAACGCGTAATAAAACGATCGTACGCATGGAAGGTGCTTTAGCTGTGTGGATTGCCGACTGCCGGAAGAAGAACATAGCGTTGGATACGAACACCATCCAAACTAAGGCTTTGAGCTTATATGAGAATTTTGCTGCAAAGGAACCTAAAGACGACGACGGCAACCATGCTGAAGATGATGATGATGCAGATGATCCTCAACCAGGGACATCCACTGATTCCCAGCCTCAGAAACGTTTTTCCGCAAGCAAAGGATGGTTCGCGAAGTTTCAGAAACGCTTCGCCCTGAAAAGCGTTTCCCTGCATGGGGAGTCTGCTTCCGCTGACACTGCCGCTGCTGAAACTTACGTGAACCAGACTTTCAAGAACATTATCGCTGAAGGTGGATACAAGCCGGAACAAGTCTTTAATATGGATGAAACCGGCTTGTTTTGGAAGAGAATGCCGTCGCGAACTTTCCTGTTCAAAGAGGAAGCCAAAGCCTCTGGCTTTAAGGCATTCAAGGATCGCGTTACCCTCGTGATGTGTGGCAATGCTGCTGGATTTTTGTTAAAGCCGGGGCTTATTTATAAGTCGAAAAATCCTCGCGCTTTGAAAAATAAAAATAAGAATCTCCTTCCCGTGTACTGGATGCATAATCAAAAAGCATGGATTACGAAGATGCTGACCTCCAACTGGTTCCACCAGTGTTTCATCCCGCAAGTCCATGAATATCTCTTAGAGAAGGGCTTGCCATTCAAGATCCTTCTCCTTATGGATAACGCTGGTGGACACGCAACTGACCTGTCGCGTGAGGGCGTTCAGGTTGAGTTCCTGCCACCCAACACCACGTCATTAATTCAACCAATGGACCAGGGGGTTATCAGGGCGTTCAAGGCCCTCTACACGAAGAATACCTCGGCGGACCTCGTTGCGTGTGTGGATGCTGCCCAAGATGACGAGGATGAAGACTTCAACTTGAAGGCGTACTGGCGGCAGTACACCATAGCCACGTGCCTGCAGAATATTCAAAAGGCACTTCAAGAGATGAAACCTGCAACCGTAAATGCGAGCTGGAAGAAGCTTTGGCCCGATATTGTTTACGACGACAAGGGATTTACTCCGTCGGAAATCCAACACTCTGCAATACGGAAATCTGTGCAGTTGGCTGCCATAATTGGGGGTGACGTGTTTGGCGACATGACGACTGAAGACGTCGACGAGTTGTTGGACTGCCATTCCCAGCCCCTAACTGACGCAGACCTCGAAGACCTGACGAAATCGGCAAGTGAGGAAGAGAGTGAGGGTACCCAGGAAGAGACCCAAGAAAATGTCGAAGAAACGGGCTTAACATTAGAACGGCTTGCCAAGTTCTGCAACCATATGAAGGAGGCGAAAGAAATGTTACAAGAGTGGGACGAGGATATGGTTCGCTCGATGCAATTCTCAAATAAGGTCAATGACATCACGACTCCCTACAGGATGCTCTTGGATCGAAAAAAGAAGCAGCGGCAACAACTTCCGATCACAATGTTTTTCCAGCCTCGCAAAAAAGAGCCAGTTCCTCCTGCTAGTACGCCTTCGGAAGAAATTGAAGAAGTTGAAGAGGTGTCCCAGGAAAAGACACCTCCGTCTGAAGAGACGTAAAATACTATCATTGACTGCACAGTAGAACACATCATCAGCTTCATCATCATCATTTCTACTGTGCAGCAAATTCATCGCCATCGTCATTCAAGTTTTTCTTGAACTTCTTTCGTGGTGAGTACAGTAACAATCTTTATTTTTTACTTTAACCTGTTTTATAGTTTAGTAATGTACGTACTGTATGCATTAAGTTAAAGGGAAGGTTTTAAAAGTCTACATGTTGTAACCTATCATATTTTTTTTGTTTAAAATTTACATTTACGTACGTAAAACAATCTCTCTCTCTCTCTCTCTCTCTCTCTCTCTCTCTCTCTCTCTCTCTCTCTCTCTCTCTCTCTCTCTCTCTCTCTCAAATTGTTTTCCTGCTTTGCTACGTACAAGTACTGTATAATTTATATTTGTAAGGTAACATATTTTGTAAATGCTTTTACTGTAAATACTGTATGTACTGTATCATTATTTATCACTATCATCATGCGCGTTAAATGCCTTGTTTGTTCTGAGCGTGGTTGTTTACTGAGCGTACACGCCGTCGTTTCAGGCGGCGTCATAAAGAAAAAGATTTAATTTGGAAGTCCTAAGAAAAATACGTAAACTAAAACATTGGTAATAAAAAAATCAACATACAGTACTGTATAATCAATATAATCGATGCAAAAACTAACCTATACGTACATATATGTGTACACTAAATGAGTTTGTTTCTTCATTATGATCAGAGATGAACGTAAACAAAACATTGGTTGCCATTTTTTATCGTGCTTTTTAGGTGTTTAGGAAACACATGATATAAAATCGCCTTTAATATTTGTGCCTGTTTTAGTTTAGGGTGCTGTAGTACATGCATTAAGTGTTCTGTACATTAAAGGGTGGTTTGTTAACAGTACTACGTACAAGGGAAGGTTTTAAAAGTCCGAATATACATGTTAAATAAATAGGTAAATATGCTGTCACTACTTCGCGGATTTTCACCTATCGCGCCCGCGTCTGGAACCTATCTACCGCGATAAACGAGGGTTCACTACTGTTTATTGCTGTACCACGGCAGCAATGTGGTAGTCAGCAATATTAATCCTGGGTAAGATTAATTGAAATAAATCTAATTTTAGTATAAATTAGATAATTCAAAACTAAAACAAGATTCACATGGTCTCCCACCCCGTGTGCGGACGATTTTTCTAAAAACAATTATTTGATAAACAATTGTTCGAAAAACAATTATTTGATAAACAATTGTTCGAAAAACAATTATTTGATAAACAATTGTTCGAAAAACTTTTTTTGAAAACCAATTATTTGAAACAGTTGGGTGAATGTGTATATGTTCGAATTTACAGTTGATCGAATTACAAGATATTCGAATAAGCAATTTTTCTAAATTTATGTTGTTCGAATCCATTGTATACTTTACTTAACCATGAAGGAGAATAGGATTAATGTTAATCAACGAATAATATTTGGAATTTATTAAAGTTTTATTTACATATCTTTGCACATTTATGTCAAATAAAAAAATCTAAAAGCAATTAAAAATCAATGCTAATATAAAAAGGAAATCAGAAATTTCTACTAAATAAGAAAGCACTCAAAATAACAGTGAGAAATTTAATATTGCTTATTTAGAAAAAAAAAATGATTTGTTTGCTGTTCATTTTATTCTATTCCATTTTATAAATGTATTAAAGAAAAACAATACAATTGAATTCTTTCTTATTTAACTACTCATTCGATTATTAATAATTATGTTCAAAAGCATGATTTGTTTATGGTTAGTTTTTTTATAAATGTATTTAAAAGGCAAACAATGCAATTGAGTTGTTACTCATATAACTACTTATTCACTTATAAACCCCCAAAATAATAAATTCTTACTCCTACTCAAGTTGCTGTAACTCATGTATTCGAACAATAATAATTTCGAAAAATTGCTTATTCGAATATCTTGTAATTCAATCAATTGCAAATTCAAACAATTACACATCCGAATAACTGGTGTTCGAAAAAAGGTTTTTCGAACAATTGTCTTTCAAATATTTATTTTTCGAAAAATCGTCTGCAAATCCTCCCACCCACCCACCTCCCACTAATAGTGCTTATGGGTTGTAGTTTCAATGATTATAACTCAAGAATGTGAATGTTAATTATATCTGGAGCAGCCTGACGTTAACGGGGGTGGCTAATATTTTCTCTATAGGGCAGATTGGTTGTGGTTTTTTTTTTTCAATATCAGGATCAGGACACTCCTGCTTAAAGGGGATAGCAATGTGAATCTAAGATAAGTCTTGAAATAATAAATTTTTTACATAATTTCAGGTTTTCTAAGAAGCACAAAAAGATTTAAAATTTGGTATTTGAAATATGTACCTTGCAAGGGCATACTCATTATTGTATAAGACTTTGGAATATCAAAATATCTTCACTGCTTTTGTTAATATTTTTAATTTGCCATTGATCTGATTCCCTTCACTGCCATGTTGAAATTTTTACTCAAAAAAACTGGTTCATAGAAGCATGCAGTTTATGCAATAAATGTGACTGCGATCTTTATATTACTTATCATGAGTGTTTTTATATACATTATTGGAAATCTCAGTTACCAGCATTTAATTTAGTTGTGAGTAGGTAGAGGGTACATATGAATGATATTTTTGTGTATCTGCTCTGCAGTGCAGCTTATAAAGGTAATTGTATGAAATGAAAACTAATTTTTTTATGATAAATTGGATCTTCACAGACAGTACTTCATTGTTGTATTCCGAGAAGATCCATTTGAGCTCTGGGACGCAAAGAAACTAGTTCCTTTAAGAACAATGCCCCGGCGTTTTCCAAGGGTTTCAGCCCTTGAATGGTCTCCTACTAGTCATGTCAAAGCTCGCCGAACTTCTGAAGGTCAATTTACTGAAGTAGAACAAGGGAAAAATGAATCCTCAGTACCAAAAGAAGCTCCTCAACCTGAAGTTTCTATGACAGAATCTGTGTTAAACCTTACAGATGTGGGTAAGTGTGGAAAGTTTACCTGTAGACTTTTTATGCTGTTATCAGCATTTAATTTAGATTCCAGTGCAGCAAACTGGATAGTGATATATTAACTTCTTATTCTTACATAGTATGCTATGATAATGAAAATGACATCATATTTTCTTAATTTTCTTTTAATACTGAAAATTTGCAAGAACATCACTCCCTTCTTTGAATTTGTGTATAAAGTTTCAGTGATCAGAGGCAGTTCATGACTAAGTTCACTATTCTTGTTGTTTTGATTTATGCAAAGAGATTAGTAATTTTCTATGAGATTTCTGAATGACAACCAAGGATTTTTTTCCATAGAAAGCACTGCAAGTGCTTATAGTCTTTCTGAATTCATAGTGTCTCTTTGAAAAGGTTTTATTGTTTTCAGTGTTGAAAATCAGCAATCTTCCTCTAATGTAATTATGAGAATTGTAAAGAGAACCAAAAAAAAAATGTGAAAATAGCAAAAGACCAATAAAAAAATTAATCAAATAGAATAGCTGGATGTAGGATAATATAATTTTACACTTAATCACATTCCAGAACATGATACATGTTTTCTAGCACAACACATGTGGAGTAAAAAAATACCTTCCACCAACACGCCAAGGTCGGTACTGAGGGAGCAACAGTGGTCTCTTTCAGCCTCACTTGCCGCTTATGTGCAATTGTTCACAACAGCCAAGGCACTGAGGGAGCATCAGTGATTTCTTTCTCTCTCGGCCTCGCATGCAGCTTCCTATGTGCACTTGTGCACAACAGCCAAGGTACTGAGGGAGCAACAGTGGTCTCTTTCTCTTGCAGCCTCGCATGCAGCTTCCTATGTGCACTTGTGCATAACAGCCAAACATCACACAGCTGGAACTGTGAAGTGCACAGTTCCATACAAAGATTTTTTTATGTTTGTCATGAATTGAAGGATAGCTACTGACTTTATGCTTAAGGATTATATATTGTATAGGTATAGTATAAGGAAAGAATTAAAGAAAAAATCATTATATTGAATGTTATCGATTATATCAAGTGGAAATAGGGGGTTCTTCAGTTCCACAGTGCCTGTCCATGAACCGCCACTAATAGTGATTAATATTTAAAAGCAGAAATTAATTTGGTAATTTATAACATTCAAACGAACATTGAGACTTGAATGAATTTCATGTTAAAAATCAGATAACTTTGTTTCTTTTTTAAATACTTTGTTACTGAAAACTTTTGATGGCCACAATGCCGTTTTTTTTTCTTGTATGCAATATTAGTAGGTGACATTTCATATATTTTTATTTCCACATTCTACTGATGTTCAGAATAAGGACATCCACAAATATACATGTACTTCACCATGTAGCAAATACAAAAATCAAATAGATCACATAGCCATTAATAAAGAGAGGAGGAGAACTCTGAGAAATGTAAGAAGCTATAAAGGTGCAAGGCATTATTAAACCATGCTAGGCAGTATACATACTGTGCTAGGCAGTATACATACTGTCCTAGGGGGTATATCATAGCAATTCAGGTTTGCCAATGGTTATACTCGTATAAGCAGATGAGCAACTTGGTGGTGTAAGGAGAGCTTTGTGTGTGAAGGAAAAGCCCCTTTATATCTTGATGAAGTCAATGGCAGCAGGGTGATGGGTTGGGTTTAAGGCGATGGACAAACTGTCTCTTCGGCTTTTACTTCTGATGCCTGGCGGTTGATCTTACTAGAATTAGTATGGTCCGGCAGGGGTCACTTGCCTTAGTTAGATAGGCACTGAACATCATAAGGAACTGGCTATCCTTTGATGTATCTAGCCAATGAATCCTCTATGGTTTTATTCAGTCATGGAAAGAAAAGATGACAGAATGGCCCCCAGTCCCGGGCATAGCTGGGTGCTAAGAATCTCCTGGTTTATAAATACTAAAGAAAAATTTGAAATAGGTAACTGGAATGTTAGAACCATAGATCAGAAAGGGAAGTTAAAGCAAGTGGAGAGTGAACTTATGAAATATAGTTTGGATATCTTGGCCCTAAGTGAAACACATTGTAAGTGGGACTGGTAAGGAAACTTTAGACTAAGGCAATATATATATCTACTCTGGAAGATCAGATGGAGTTGGAAGAGAAGGGGTAGGAATGATGATGACACCAAGAGTAGAAAAGGCATTAACCAAGTGGAGAGCTGTAAATAGTAGAGTGTTACTAGCAAAGTTCAAATTAAAGCAGTACAATATGAGTATCATAGTTTGCTATGCCCCAACAAATGATTCCTCTGAAGAAAGGAAAGGTGAATACTATGACGAACTGCAAAGGGTACTAGATGAGATACCTGAGAGAAATATGAAAATTGTGATTGGTGATTTCAATGCTAAAGCTGGAAGAAATAATCAAGGGATAGAGAATGTGATTTGTGTCGAGGTACTTGGCAAAGCTGGAAATGAAAATGGAACACATTTCATAAGTTACTGTTCAACAAACAATCTTGTCATTGAAGGTACTCTTTTTCAACACAAGAACATCCGCAAGTATACATGGACTTCACCATGTGGCAATTACAGAAATCAGATAGATCACATTGCCATTAATAAAGAGAGAAGGAAGGAGTGGTCTGGCAAATTTAAGAAGCTATAGTGCAGATATTGGTAGTGATCACAAGCTCCCCATTTTTCCAAACCAGAAATACTGGACATGTGCCCTTCTAATGTTTGGAAAGTAAGTAGGATTCCCAACACAAGCATGATAGTTTTAACCTTTGAAACCCCAGTTATACCTGATCATGTAAATATTGAGAATGAAAGTGTATGCGTTCGAGAACATAAACCTAGGTCTTTACAATGCTTCAATTGTTTCAAATATGGTCATCCATCCTGGTACTGCAATAATACGAAGGTTTGTATTAACTGTTCTTCGTAAGAACATAGTGAATGCAACATTGATACAACCTGCGGAAACTATAAAGAACACCATAAATCAAATGATAAAAGTTGTAGAGAATATAAGAAAGAAGAAGCTGCCATCCTGAAAGAAATGCTGAACATATTAGTGTAGGCCATGTAAAGAATTTATTTAATCGGCAACTTAATTTTGCTCAAGCTGTTAAGGTTCCATGAAAAAGTAATAATCCACTACCCCTTACTACCACAAGGGACAAGTGGTAGGACCTACCCTATCAGGTGCATCTCCTTTATTGGTAGTAGTCCAGCCATCTGGGTCAAGTGCTTGACCTGTTGAAGTTCAAACACAAACCTACAAAGAGGTCAAGATGGCTTTCACCACCTCAAAAGTACTATCACAGTCAGAATCTTAATCAGGTGCATCTCCCCTGGCGGTGGTAGGCCAGCCTTCTGGGTCAAGTGATCAACCTGTTGAAGTTCGAGGACAATCCTCCAAGGAAGTCAATATGACTCCCTCCACCTCATAATTTTTGTCTCAGGCAGAATTTCTACCTGATTTAATGGAGATTGGAAAACAAGAGCTTCCAAAGAGGAAAAGGTCCCCTTCGTTCTCACCTTCATCTACACCCAGTAAGTGCCTTCCCGTTCATGTTCTTAAGGCTGACTTAAACAAAGATAACAAAAAGAAAGAAAAGAAGAGTGGTTCTATAATAAAACCTTCCATCTCTAGGCCATACCTGGCTCCATATGAGAAGTCCCAAAAGATAAATGAGAAAAAGAATAATTATAATAAAAGATAATGTCCATCATCCAGTGAACTGCAGAGATCTAGATAATAGTATTGATGAAAAAAACTTTACCCATGGATTCAGACGTAAGAATAATTTGTCTACAGGAAACAAAGATCAGCGACAAACCATTTAATCCTGGACACAATTATCATTTTTGTAGATCACGTCCTATGCAAGCTGCAAGAGCTCAAGGTGGCACTGGTTTCATTATTCTCAAATCTATAAAATTTGAAACCATCCCCCTCAATACACCACTATAGGCATATGCTGTTAGAACACATATGGGAAAAATATTACTTTATGCTTGCTATATCTTGAACCGTCTCTAGAACTTTTCCTTTTAGACCCTGCTGAGAATCCAAGAAGTCTTAGAGACTCTGACCTTCAAGACCTGATCAATCAGCTCCCTGCCCCTTTTATTTTAAAGTTTGATTTTAATACAAAGCATACTTTATGGGGTGGAAATGTGTGTTATAGATGGGGTAATCTTGTTGAAGAATAAATCAATAACAATGATCTAATACTGATGAATGATGGTTCTCCAACTAGGTATGGTGTATTCCAGAACTCAACATCAGCCATCGATTTGTCAATCTGCCTTGTCCATTCAGTTGGATTACCTTTGTTCAGTCAACCAACACCTGCATGGCAGTGAACATTGGCCAATAATGTTAAACTATACCCACAATCTTCCTTCTCCATATCCATCAAAATGGAAGTTAGAGGAGGCAGACTGGACATATTAGAACTGAGCACACACTGACAGAGAGTATGGTGACTTTACATCTTCAGTACATGCTTATTAACATCTTTCAAATGTTATTGATGATAATGCTAGCAAGTTTACACCTAAAACATGTGGTTTACCTCATCACCCTGTAGTTCCCTGGTGGAGCAAAGAATGTGCCAATGCAAGGAAAGTGACTAGAACTTGCTTCAGAAAATACTATAAAGCAGATAGAATAGCGTACCTCAGAGCCTGTGACAAACAAAAAAGAACTTATAAAAAAGCAGAGAGCATCTTACAGGAAATATATATCTAATATTAATACCAAAACTCTTTCAAAGGAAATATGTGACTAGATTAGAAAACTTCAAGGCAAGGCAAGACTTTTACCAATATTAAGGGAAAATAATAGATATATATCTGACCCCAAAGATGTAGCAGAAGTACTTGCTAAGCCCTTTGCTCGTGTATCAAGTGCTGACAATTATTCCCCAGCATTTCAACAAATTAGAGTTACAACATCTGTTGTTCCTTCTTCTTCTTCCAATACTGAAGCTTTTAACTTACCTTTTAGTATGGAGGAGATGCAAAATACTATCACTATCTCGTCTTTGACTTCCCCAGGTGAGGATGGCCTCTGATATGAACTGATTTCACATCTCCCAGTGGATACTAAGGAATTTTTATAAGAAACCCTTTATGGTCTATGGGGTTCTCATACATCTCCTGATTCCCGGCATTCTTCAATCATAATTCCTAGCCACAAGTCTGGTAAAGACCCAGAACTGCCATCTAGTAATAGGCCTATAACCTTGACTAGTTGCAAATACAAAATATTTGAGAGAATGATAAACAACAGACTTGTGTGGTATCTAGAATAAAAAAAGAAATTATCAAACAGGCAGTTTGGTTTTAGGGAGAATCGAAGTACATTTGACCCTTTGCTGATGTTATCAAGGGAAATATCAAATGCCTTTTCTAACCAAAACCAGGGGGTGGGTGTCCTTTTTTTTACCTTGAAAAGGCATATGACTCCACCTGGAAGGGCGGCATTTCAAAGCAGTTGGCCTCGTGGGGTATAGGAGTACATATGTTTTCTTTTTTTGAAGAATTATCAAACCGATTAATTAAAGTAAGAATAGGGTCAGAACTCTTTTCATCCTGCATGAAAGAAACAGGTGTCCCCCAAGGCAGCGTATTGAGTGTGATATTTGCTGTTGCTATCAATAGTCTCGTGAGTCACCTACCTCCTGACCTACAAGGGTCACTGTTAGTTGATGATTTTGCAATTTATTGTAGTGGATGCACTACAAACATTCCAAAAGCTTCAAATTGTTATAAATGCTGCGTCTGTAAGGGCAAATTCTCGTGGATTCATGTTCTCTTCTCAGAAGACCAAAGCCATCTCTTTTACTCGTACTCGTAAAAGAGAAGAGATACCCACCCTTTTCTTAAATGATAGTATTTTGCCCTATGAAGATGATATAAAGTTTCTTGGGGTAATTTTTGAAAAAAATTATCTTTGGTACTCTTATAAATGACCTATTCATTAGGGTTAAAAGTCACTAAACATCCTGAAAGTTGTATTATTTATTTATGGGTCAGCTACCAAGACTTTACTTGAAAAACTTGATATTATTCACAATATGGAGTTCCGCATCTGCACTGGTGTATACATAACATCTCTAATTAATTGTCTGTATGCAGTATGCCCCCCCTTTACATCCACAGAGAGGAGTTGAGTTTGAGGTTTTTAGTTAGGTCCCTCACTATAAGAAATAATCCTAACAGTAAATATGTTAGGACTCCTTTAGATCGAGCTCCTAACAGATCAAGAGTGCCCAAGCCTGTGGAAGTACAGCTGAAAAATAATGCCAGTGAAGTAGGTTTGTTTACAGCACAGATAGCGCAGGTAGGATATCCTGAGTCTCCCCCTTGGTATAATCCACCTGTTAAAATATGTTTTATGACAGGAAGGAAAAATACCTGACCCACTAAAGTAATGAATAGTGAGCATTTAAATCATGCTGCTGAACATCATGGGAAACATGTTTTTGCGGATGGTTCCAAATCAGCTGCAGGATTTGGAAGTGCTGCTGTGGTAGGTGATATTGTTATTAGAAAGAAACTTCCATCCTCTTGTTCAGTATTTACTGCTGAGCTGTATGCAATAATTCTCGCTGTCCTACATATTTTTAGAAATGGTAATCAAAATAGTTTTTATATAATTTTTATGGATTCCAATAGCATTTTAATCGCAGTTAAACAAATTATGTCAGGCCATCATCTAATACAAGAGATGCAGGACTAGTTAGTACTTCTGTAGTCTAGGAAGAATGTCAATGTTCACTTCTGGTGGGTCCCTGCCCACGTTGGGGTGGATAGAAATGAACGAGTAGATAAGACAGCTAAGGAAGCTTCAGGGCTACTTTCTATCCCCTGTAAGTATTCCTTATAAAGTCCTTAAAAGCAAGATACATTTTTACTGTAAGAATGATTGCAGGCTCAATGGTCTGGACTGACCACGAATACAAAATTGAAACAAATTGTGACAAGCCAAGACTAGGTTGTGACTCAAAAGCGAAAAGAAAGCAACTGAGTACTTTATTATAGACACATTGGGTATATATACACTCTAGGTCCCAGCAAGAAGGTCACAAAATACAACATGCTATTTCTTGTCCAACTGGCAACTGGTTCTGTTAATAGTTAACAATGAGAAATAGGCAGACAGGTTCATGCAAGTTGCTGTCAGTACGAGGGGGAGAGCGAAGATACAAAGGATAATATACAGCTAGCGCCCATTGTTTTGTCCGGTTGAGCAAAAAATGAGATAAAAAATGAAAGGCAGATAGAAAAATTCAAGAAAAAAAAAAAACACAACTTGGATTTATGAATTTATTTGTAATTACTCATCATTCATTCAATTAATATTTGCAATGGCCACCCTTCCTTTGGATGATGTCTGCAAGGCGTTCAGAGAAGGAGTTGATGAGCTTCTCGCACAGCTCCTTCGAGATTTTATCCCAAGCGGCTCGTAGCGCTGCCTCTAGCTTAGCAAGAGTGGAAGTGTCTTCATTCCGGATACGAGCCTTGAGAATTGCCCACAAGTTCTTGATTGGAGACATATCAGGGGAGTTACCAGGCCATTTTTCAACAAAACTAACGTTATTTTCCCTGAAATAACGGGTAACAACCTTAGCTGTATGAGCATGGGCCCCATCCTGCTGAAAGATTGATGTATCGGTGCGGTGAAACGAATCCTCAAGATGCAAACGAAGCAGTTCAAGATACCTCTCCTTGTTCACAGTCTGCTTGGGGGGTAGAAACACAAGCTCAGTAACCCCACCATATCCCACACCGCCCCCAAACCATCAAATAGGCGGGAAATTTGGTGGTAGGAGTGAGGAATTTGGGGTCCAAGGGATCAGATCCCGGTCGACGCCAAAAGTTTTTGCCAGTCGCATTAGAAACGTAAAAGGTTGATTCATCTGTGAAGAGGATTTTTCTGAGTTCCTCCTCAGGCCATTGGCTAAGCTGCTTACAAAATCTTAGTCTATTTTCTCTGTGGCATTTAGTGAGGAAAGGTTTCTTACGAGCAGGGCCCTTCTTCTATTTCAATTCCCCCGACAAACATTTTTGTATCGTTCGCACTATGTCAGCAAGAACTTCACAATTTTGTTCCTTCAATTGTTTGGCAGTAACACGGGGGCTCATTTCAACATTTTTCTTCAGAAGCCGAATGATACGATGCGAAATCTTCTTCCTAGCCCCCCCCCCCCCTCCATGTCGGGGAAACGGGAGGCTACCATCTGCCAAGAAGCGTGCAACCAACCTTCTAACTTGCCTCTCATTTACTCCGGTTTGATTTACTATATCCTTGGTTTTCATGCCTAATCGGTGACACTCGATCACCCTGACAATGTCATCATGATCAGTTCGAGGCCTAGACATCTTCATCCAAAACTACTAGAGTTAATGGCCGAAAAAAATGAAGATTAATTGAGGGGACTCTTAGCATAACCGTTGCAAATGTTCTCCTAACGAATGCTTTGCAGCAACTGAGGAAGATTTTCTATCTGGTTTGAGAGTGAGGGGGAATGGAGGAAAGTTGCCAATTAGTCATTTAACCCGTTCTTGCCATACAAACTGGATTTTTAGCTGGCGAATATTTGAGCAGTTTGCGATGTCCTAAATTAATTTGGACATCACAACCTGCGCTGACTGTATACAAAAAAAAGAGAAATGTTGTTACTATGTACGATCGTGTGACACACAGGTGGTACATGGCTCCCCCCCTAAAAATGACATACTGTACATGTTGAATAGGGCGCCCTGATCTAGAGAGGTGAACTGTAGGCGGGACATATGGCAGGAGATAAGCAGGTTTTAAACGATCAATGGAGACCCAGTCTTCATTGCCACAAATTTTCAGTAGGAATGCTTTCGGATTGCGTCGGATCACAAGGAAAGGGCCCGGTGGCTTACTAGTGTTATTGCGTAGGAAGACGTGCGTTGCAGAGTGCAAGCCTATCGGTATGTGATGCTTCGCTGGGGGCTTGTAAGTCTGGTGGCATGGAGTAAATTTTCCCATGATGTGACGTATGCGCTGGAGATCATTGGAGGAGGTTGCAGAAGGAAAATATTCGGCAGGGACGACCAACGGGTCGCCATACACCATTTCAGGTGCCGAGACGTCAAGGGCGTCTTTGGGAGTGGTCCTTAGTCCCAGGAGGACCCAGGGAAGCTGAGTAAACCAGTTGGAGTCCTTGCAGCAGGACATCAAAGCTGCTTTGAGGATGCGATGAAAATTTTCAACCATTCCATTGGCAGCAGGGTTGTAGGCAGTTGTCTGCTGTAGGGTGATGCCCAGGAGATTCGCTAATGATGTCCACAATTGAGAGGTGCAAGTGGTACCCTTGTCAGAAGTAATATGCTCAGGGATACCAAATCTTGCTATCCATCCTGAGAGTAAGGCAGATGTACATCAGTTGGATGTTGCAGTTTCCATGGGAGCGGTTGATGACGGTAAACAGGTAAACAGGTAACGATGTCCTTGTGATATGGGTATGGGGCCTACAACATCAACGTGAATGTAGGCGAAACGACGCTGAGGTTTAGGAAAGGTGCCCACTCCTAAATCTGTGTGTAGATGTACTTTGGAAGTTTGGCAAGAAGTACAGGCATGGACCCAATCCTTAGCATCCTTAGTAATCCCATGCCAAATGCACTTCGTCTTCAACAGCTGTGCAGTAGAACAGCGCGAGGGATGTGAAAGGCCGTGAATGAAATCAAACACCTGTCGGCGCATGGGAGCAGGAATCCACGGTCGCGGTCTACCAGTACTGACGTCACAGAGGAGGGTGGTGTTGGAGTCGTCGAGGGGGACATCTTCCCAACGGAGGGATGTGCCGGATGTCCTACATGCTTGATACTCTGGATCCTGTCGTTGGGCTTCAGCCAAGGAGTTGTAATCCAATCCCAGTTGAATGGCGGCCAACGTGTTTTTTGACAGGGCATCGGCAACGGAATTCATTTTCCCAGGGACGTGTTGAAGAGTGCAGTTGTATTCAGCCACGGCGTAGAGATGTCGGTGTTGATGGGCGGACCAGGCATCAGACTGTCGAGTGAAGGCATGCACCAGAGGCATGTGGTCTGTGCGAATGACGAAGGGCGTACCTTCTAAGAAATGGCGAAAGTGACGGATAGCCAAGTGCACCGCCAGCAATTTGCGATCGAAGGTAGAATAACCCGATTCTGCCTTGGACAGTTTTCTGCTGAAGAAGGCCAATGGGAGGGGCGAGCCGCTGACCACCTGTTCGAGTACTGCACCAATAGCGACGTTGCTGCCATCGGTGGAGAGGAGAGGGGCATGTGGGATGGGAAAAGTGAGAGCAGCAGCGGTTGGTAGGGCATTCTTTGCGCTGCAGAAGGCCAATTCTTGAAGGGGACTCCAATTCAGGTCTTTTGGCTTGCCCTTGAGGGAGGCGTAGAGGGGAGCAAGAGTGGCGGCAATGGCTGGCAGAAAACGTTTATAATAGTTGATCATGCCCAAGAATTCCTGCAGTGCTTTGACGGTCCAGGGCATGGGGAAGTTCTGAACGGCTGCTACCTTCTCAGGGAGGGGATGGACTCCTTCAGGAGTGATGCGGTGCCCCAAGAACGACACTTCGTTAGCGCCAAATGTACACTTGTCGTACCGGATTACAAGGCCGTTTTGTTGTAGGAGGTCGAGCACGATGCGCATGTGACGGAGGTGTTCCTCTTTTGAGGAAGAGAGCACAATTATGTTGTCCACGTAACATACACAGAAGGGGAGGTCTCCTAAGATGCCATCCGTGAGACGTTGAAAAGTGGCCCCAGCATTACGAAGGCCAAAACAGGAGTAATTGAAGGTGTATGTACCGAAGGGAGTGGTGATGGCAGTCTTGGGGATGTCTTTTGGGTTCATAGGCACCTAATAATACCCCTTCAGAAGGTCGAGCGGGAAGAAAACCTTCGCTTTGTGCAGGTAGGAGGTCACGTTGGCGATGTTTGGGAGGGGGTAGTGATCAAGTTCTGTTTGCATGTTCAGACGCCTGTAATCCCCACACAGACAGAGGGAGCCGTCTTTCTTCAGGATGATGTGTAAGGGTGACGACCATGGGCTGGAGTCCTTTTGGCAAAGGCTCATTTCTTCCATTTCGGTGAACGTCTGTTTGGCGGCTGCCAATTGATCCTGTGCCAGATGTCTGAATTTGGCAAAGACTGGGGGTCCCGTCGTCTTCATATAGTGATAAATACTGTGTTTGGCAGGAGCCGTGGGCGTTTGGCGAAGTTCTGGACGGAAAACTTCTGGGTACGACGTGAGGAGGTGGGCGTAGGCATCCGTGGGTGCACTGATTTGGAGAGCAAGGTTGGAGGGGTTGGGTTGAAGAGGTGTCGACAAGTACAAGTCTGCGTTGACCAATCGTCGGTGGGCGACATCGACCAGAAGGTGGAAATGAGAGAGGAAATCCGCACCGAGGATTGGCAATGTGATGTCAGCAACAAGAAACTTCCAATTAAATTTGCCGTTTACAAACAATAATGTGAGGTTCTCGTAACCGTAGGTGGGTATCGTAGATCCGTTGGCAGCTACCAGGCGGACGTCGGCAGACTTAGACAGACTACGTCGTGTCCTGAAGAGTTCCCTTGGCAAAAGAGAACGACAAGCACCCGTGACTACCAAAAATCGCACGCCTTTTCCTGCATCATGTAAAAAGAAAAGATTAGAAACACGGAAGGCCATTGCCATGAGCGATGGCCTTCTTACACGTTTTTTGGCCACTGACAATCCTTGGCACATTTCTTCGCGGCAGCCCCGAATTTGGAATGGTAGTAGCAAAACTGCGGCCAATTGGCAGCAGTAAATGGCTGTAGAAGTCGTTGGTTGGGGCGTGAGAGAGTGATGGGTGATGGGTGGCTGTGTCGCCGCTCCGGCACGTCACGGGGTAGGCGTGTGTGTCCTACGGCATTCACGTCAGCTTTGGTTGACGTTGAATAGGTGTCCTCTTCATCAGGAGTGGAGGCTTTGATGGAGTTTTTGAAGGTTGTGACGTGGCTATCCATAAGGGCGTCGGCTTTGGTCATCAAGTCCTTTATGGGTAAACTATCGACATCGGGTAAACGGAATACCCAAAGGGCACGAAGTAGATTCACCTCACGAGAAGAGGCGTCTGCGGCAGGTTGCAGGCAAGCAATACTGGTCATTTCCCTGAGGGCGAGCGAAGCCCTTTGGTCCCCTAACGGTTGTTGAGAGAGTTGAAAAAGCTTTGCTATACGGGCGGCTGGTGATGGCGAGTACTGCTGCAGAAGGTATGTTTTGAGGGCGTCATACGCTATTGGGGTGCCTCCTTGTTCACAATGCCAGTCAGAGATTTCCGGGAAGGTGTCCTCGGATATCGCCACGAGAACATAATCTGCTTTGGTGGTTGAGTGAGCCATGCCCTTGATGCAGAGCTGGACTTCTGCGCGCTGAAACCAAGCAAACGCCTCTCCGCTGATGAACGACGAAAGTTTCAATGAGGCGGCCATAGTAACAGTGATGGGGGTGGGGGCGGGAAGGCAGGAAGATCGAGTCGACTTCTTGGGTCACCAATGTGACAAGCCAAGAGTAGGTTGTGACTCAAAAGCGGGATGAAAGCAACTGAGTACTTTATTATAGACACATCGGGTATATATACACACTAGGTCCCGGCAAGAAGGTCACAAAATACAACCTGCTATTTCTTGTCCAACCTGCAACCGGTTCTGTTAACAGTTAACAATGAGAAATAGGCAGACAGGTTCATGCAAGTTGCTGTCAGTGCGAGGCGAGAGCGAGGATACAAAGGATAATATACAAAAAAGGAAATGTCGGTACTATGTACGATTGTGTGACACACGGGTGGTACAAAATCCACCCTTCAGTGGATAAATGGTCATCTTGTAGTTCTACGAGTAGGAGGGATGGTATCATTTTAACTAAACTGCGTATTGACCATGCACATGCAACTCACAATTATTTAATGAAGAGTGGTAAAGGGATACAGGTCCCTCTTTGTGATACCTGTCAAGTGTCAATAGATATCAAACATATTTTAGTCTATTGTCCAGTTTATAATCTTCAGAGGAGGACAATTTTCTCCAGGACAAACCTTTAAGGTATATACTGTGGGAAAATTGTAATCCCCTGAACTTGAAAAAATTTATGCAGAGTATAGGTTTATATCATAAGCTTTAAATAATTTTATTAATTCATTTTTTGAATCCTTTTAATCCCCCCGTAATTTGCATTTACATATTATTATATGAAAGTTGTGTGATTAGTTTTAGAAGATAAAATTATACCAAATGTGAGAGTACGGGTATGGTTGATTAATTTGAATTATACAGTGCTGAATGACCTTTGATGCCCCAGTGCTTGGCTTAAGGCCTAAATTTTATATTCAAATCAATTGAATTCAGCATAAGAAAGGCAACGTTGGATGGAACACTTTAGTGAGGTTATGTATAAGAGATATATATACATACATATACCAAGGCACTTCCCCCAATTTTGGGGGGTAGCCGACATCAACAAATGAAACAAAACAAAAAGGGGGACCTCTACTCTCTACGTTCCTCCAGCCTAACCAGGGACTCAACCGAGTTCAGCTGGTACTGCTAGGGTGACACAGCCCAACCTCCCACATTATCCACCAAAGAATTAATTCAGTGTGTTTAAATTCAAAGCTATCATTAGAAAGCTCAAGAGATGGAAAGCCCTTGGATATGATGGAATGACTGCTGAGATGATATTGGCCAAAAATTGAAGGATTCCCAGAATACTTGCAAGATTATTTTGTAGAATGTGACATGGAGACGCAAAACCTGATGAATGGGAGTTAGGCGTGTTGGTGAAAATTGCGAAAAAAAGATCTGACTTCCCGTGCTTGGTGGTATATCTTAGCAATCTACCGTGCTAGGCAGTATATCTTAGTAATCCATGTTTGCCAACGGTTATGCTCGTTTCGGATGAGCAACCTGTCGGAGTAATAACTTTGCGTGTGGAGGAAATGCCCCCTTAATCTCAATGAAGTGGTCTGGCAGCAGGGTGACGGATTGGGTTTAAGGCGATGGACAAACTGTCTCTTTGGCTTTTACTCCAATTCCAAGGTGCTGGCCCTGAGCAAGAAGCACCCGTCCTTTCTTGCTCCTCCCACCATGGTCTTTCCTTTTGCCGAAAAGGCTTTGCTGGCAGTGTTGAAGATGGTGGAGGAAGGAAAACCCTGCCCTACATTGGAGGAATGTAGGCCTCTTTCCCTCGCCTTCCTTCCCGACGACAAAAGCTGGAAAGATATCCAGTTAACTTTCGCAGTTGGAAAGTTGGAGGCTGACGTTGTGGGACGTCAGTTTAACGGAAACCTCCCCAAGCTCACTGAGTACCTTCTGTGTCGGGAGCAAGACACAAAAGAGAGGCTGGCTACCTCTCTGTCTCTTCAAGTATAACTTGAGACTATGGCAGGGGACATTCGGGTCCCAGGCTTCTACATGGTTCTTGCGAAGACCCACCTTGCGATCTTGCTGAAGGATTTGTATAGCTTCATCAAGGCCCGGAGAGCCTGTAGAGAATTCGTGTTTGCGAATGCCACCGTCAAACACGAACCCCGGAAACTGATTTCCTCCAACATTTGGTGCAAATATCTCTTTCCTGTTGACCTCGTGAAAGAGATTGTGGACAGAGACGCCACAGAGAACCAGAACCTTCTCAACAAGTGGGGCATGTCCCGAAAGAGGAAATCTTCTCAGGATGATGGCCCCCAACCTAAGAAGAAGTCCAATAAGCTCCGACCCCAACAGCGTCAGGCTAAACGCCAGTTTTCGGCACCCGCTACTCCCCAGTTGGTGGCTCAGCCACAGCAGACCTTTCAGTTGGTCCCTCAGCCGGTAGTGGCTCAGTCACCGGTCTTCACACCAGCCTATGAAAGGCAATCCACTACCTTTCACTCCAAAGGTAGAGGTTCCGGCAAAGACTCCTCTCGACGTCCATCTAGAGGGAGAGGAGGAAGGGGAGCAGGCGCCCGAGGTGGTAAATCCTCGGGAAACCAGAAGCAATGAAGTGCTTCCGGTAGGAGGAAGATTCCGCCACTTCCAGGATCGCTGTGTGAAAAAAATTAATAGTAGTTGGGAAAAATACAAACCATTTCCAAATATAACATTTTATTCACTGTAAAGATTTCAATTTTTCTTAAATAGGTTTACATAGTTTGCAAGCAATAAATTTAACTTTTTTTTGTATATCCGAAAGTATTGTAATATTTTTTGGTCCTACCAGTTGTCTAACCACATTTGTTTTTGCAGCACGCCCTACTCTCTGTAGGGTTTTTTTTAGAGAGGCAACTAGAAGTTGAGTTAAGACGTGACACAAGAAAAATAATGATTCCTACAACTGAATAGGGTTAATCAGCTTAGTATAAACTTCCTTTACCCTACTGAATGAACAGTGTATAGAAAAGAGTGAGTAAATCC
Organism: Palaemon carinicauda; assembly: GCF_036898095.1. NCBI lineage: Eukaryota > Metazoa > Arthropoda > Malacostraca > Decapoda > Palaemonidae > Palaemon > Palaemon carinicauda. The sequence goes on along the minus strand of NC_090731.1, from coordinate 113,056,413 downwards.
ATCCCTGGAATTGAATGTACTGTACAGTATCGCAAAATGGGATTATCTCGTTTGATAGAAATATATGATGCATTGCTCAAAATGGGTGAAACGGGAGAAGGTGAAGATATGAACTCAATTTTCAATGCTCAGCTAGAAGATGTTGTCATTAGAGAAGTTTTGACATCAGGCACGGCCCTTCTTCAGTATTCTCAGTTCAGTTGAAAAAAAGAGCTTCGACAGTTGAAAACCTTGAGAATCCAAGATTTCTTCAACAAGGATCAAGATATTGTTACTCCACATCACCAGATCACAAAAGGTGATTCCATACTGGAACTTAGTGACGGACAGTTTTTTTTTTTAATGTTTGCCCCAGAACCAAGTGAACGTAAGGGGGCCTAAAACCGTCTTTTTGTGGAGACAGTTAAACGTTTACGTGTCATAAACATTAATAGTTAACTGGAACTATTGAAATGGCATACTGGTACTTGCCCAAATAGATACACGGTTAGGAGTGCCTCAGTTTATACTTGGCCTGTATAGGAACACTTATGAGTGTCCCACCTGGGGGGAAAAAATTTCCTGTTTGTTTATCTTGTTACCCTGTTGCTGAAGTTTGACGTAAAGGAATGCTAATTTTGCCTTTAATTTTTTATTTGGATTGATGGGTCCATGCTAACATAACCCTAACAGTTTAATTTTTCAATAAATAGTGTTTTTGCCTGTTTTATGTATACAGCATTTCATTTCAGAACCTCCCACCACGGCTTCTTTTCCCCAGCCACTGTTTTTTTACGATCTCTTAAGTACAGTAATTTATCATAATTCTTTCCTCCCACACTGTGTTCCGTTATTAATTATAATATTCCCTTTCACCTAATTTTCTTATACCTTTATTTATAATCCAGCTAGCCCAATGAAAGGTATGATAAAAAACAAGATTCTAGCTGGGTCCCCTTGCCCAGTATAAATGAAGGGGTGGTGCCCAGAGCTCCGTTCACTTGACCTGTTATTTAGGTTTTTTTTGGTATTCCACCATTGTATGTTTGTTGTGTAGTGAACGTCGGGTTGTGGTCGGCATCCGGATACTAGGCAGTTTGAGTGCTACCTTTGGCCACAGTTCGCAAACCACTACAGCTGGATCTTCGATCCTTGGGCCCACAGCATCATTAAGAAGGGACTAGGGTGGAGCTGGATAACACCACCTCCAACCTTCCACCATTTTTTCCAACACTCCACCCCCGTCCTGGAAGAATATGTCCTAGAACTCTTGAACAAGAAGGTGATCAAGAGGGTAAAGTCCACCAGGTTCCAGGGAAGACTATTCTGTGTTCCCAAGAAACTCAGACACACTCAGAGTCATTCTAGACTTGTCCCCTCTCAGCAAGTTCATAGCGAACAACAAATTCAAGATGCTGACTCTTCAACATATAAGAGCCCTACTACCTCACAAGGCTTACTCAGTCTCGATAGACCTGGCGGACGCCTACTGGCACATTCCAATGAATCACTAGGCTTCCTCCTACCTAGGATTCAAGCTTCCAGGTGATGGCTTACCTAGACGATTGGCTGGTTTGGGCAGCATCCTCAGAAGAATGCTCGTGTGCTTGCAGAAAGGTGACCCAGTTCGTGGAACATCTGGGTTTCAAAATCAATGCCAAAAAGTCTCGACTGTCTCCAGCTCAGAAGTTTCAATGGCTGGGAATCCATTGGAACCTTTAGTCACACCGTCTTTCCATCCCTCTGAAATAAAGGAAGGAAATAGCGGGATCTGTCAAGAGACTCCTGAAATCCAAACGGATTTCAAGGCGCCAACAGGAACGAGTGCTCGGCTCCCTCCAGTTCGCCTCAGTGACAGACCCAGTACTACTAGCACAGCTAAAAGATGCATTGGGAGTCTGGAGAAGAAATGCATCCATCGCTCGAAGAGATCTCAAGAGACCTCTACCAACCAGGCTTCGCTCACTCCTCAAGCCATGGTCGGAGGCAAAGAACCTGAAAAGATCAGTTCCTCTTCAACCACCACCTCCGTCGGTCACCATCCACACGGATGCCTCGCTAGAAGGATGGGGGGGGGGGGTCACTCCCATCAGCGACAGGTTCAAAGAACATGGTCTCCCCTATTCAAGATGTTTCACATCAACATCTTGGAGGCCATGGTGGTTCTTCTTACTCTGAAGAAACTGTCCCCTCGTCCTTTGATCCACATCCGTCTAACTCTGGACAGCGCCGTTGTGGTCAGATGTCTCAACTGCCAGGGCTCAAGATCGCCCCAACTCAACCAAGTGCTATTGCCCATCTTCCGCCTAGCGGACAAGAAGAGATGGCACCTCTCAGCAGTTCACCTACAAGGATTCCGTAATGTGACGGCGGACGCTCTATCGAGGACAAGCCCCATAGAGTCGGAATGCTCCCTAGACGCAAGATCATTCTCCTTCATCTCCCGTCAAGTCCCAGAACTACAGATCGACCTCTTCGCGACGAGCGACAACAATCAACTTCCTCTTTACGTGGCCCCATACGAGGACCCCAGAGCGGAAGTGGTGGACGCCATGTCCCTGGACTGGAACAGATGGTCCAAAGTTTACCTGTTCCCTCCACCCAACCTTCTGCTGAAAGTCCTCACCAAGCTGAGAACCTCCAAGGGAACAGCAGCCCTAGTGGCACCCAAGTGGCCCCGGAGCAACTGGTTCCCTCTACTCCAGGAGCTACAGCCTAAGCTAATCCCTCTGCCGGACCCAGTTCTCTCCCAGCAGGTTCGGAAGTTGACCGTCTTCACTTCATCAAGGAAAACCTGAGACCTTCATCTCATGATTTTCTCTCCCTAGCTGTGAAGAAAAGGTTTGGAATTTCGGAATGTTTAGACTTCCTAGAGGAATACAAAACAAAGTCTACCAGAAGGCAATATGAGTCATCCTGGAAGAAGTGGGTGTCTTTCGTCAAGGCAAAAAATCCTACGAAAATCTCCATAGATTTTTGTCTGTCCTTCTTCATTCACCTTCATGGACAAGGCTTAGCAGCCAACACGATTTCCACTTGCAAATCAGTCTTGACAAGACCATTACTTTACGCCTTCCAGATAGACTTGTCCAACGACATCTTTAACAAGCTTCCAAAGGCATGTGCTAGACTCCGTCCCGCACCTCCACCGAGACCCATCTCCTGGTCTCTTGATAAGGTGCTCCATTTTGCCTCTACTCTGGACAATGAATCTTGCCCTCTGAAGATAAATAGAAAAACAGAGATGATGAGAATGGAGTATGCAATGGAAGATGAAATATCATCGGAAGGAGAAAGGATTAATGTGGTAGAATCATTCAAGTATTTAGGAGCTATGATCTACAATACAGGGTCTTTAGAAATAGAGTTTAGTAAAAAATTGAAAAAAAAGCAAACCAGACAATGGCTAGATTATGTAAAATTGGGAAATTGAATCGCCTGATATTACATATAGAAATCAGACTATATATCAGTTTAGTGAGATTGATGTTACTCTATGGACATTAGTCATGGTATGACAATGAAATAATATCCAAAAGATTTAGTAGATTTGAGAACAAAGACCTCGGAAAGATATTGAGAGTTAAATGGTAGGACAGGATTAGAAATGAAACTATAAGAGAAAATACTCGAGTACCATATATGGATGGGATCATGATGAGCGGTAGATGGAGATGGTTTGGGCCTGTTCTTCTCACTCCCCAAGAGAGATCAGTTCACCAAACGTTCAGCTGGTCTCCACATGGCACTAGAAGAGTTGGAAGACCCAGGCGTACAGGGCTGAGGAATATGAAGCGTGAAGTAGATGATGAATGGAGAAGTATTGTATTAGATTATGAGTTAACCCACCCTAGGGAAGCAAGTATTTGCAGATTCTCGCATTTTGGACCTGTGTCTGTTACCTAAACCCTATGAATATGGAGGGCTGATTCTAAATAGAGTATTGATGTAACACCAATATACTTACTCACACCTCAGAGGCTCACAGTGGAGCATGAGTTGCTTTCAGAAACAGAGAAGCAAGGAGATAATGTTATATTGCCAGTGAAGCGAGCCACAGCAGAGCAAAGATCTATTGAACTTATTGATTTATTAGATAATTGAGGTAGTTATTTAATTAGGTATTTTAAGGAATTCAATAAAAAAATTTTTACACAGTTTGCCAACTTTTTTCATAACCTGCTCATACCACTGAGAGAATTGCCTCTTGTGTGCTATTTTTTCTCACAGATTTTCCCTTTGATGACCCAGCACTTTGGTGGGTGGTGCAATGTAGAACTGGGCAATAGCAGTGTAGTAAGGTTTTTGCATCAAAAAGTATAACAAAGCTTCAACAACCAGTTCAGAGTATGCAGACAAATACTTCCGATTTTATCTTTATCTTCTAATGGGATAAACTATATGATAGTGACTTTAATATTTTCTTGATTATAAGATTGGCCACGTTTTATTATGATGTCATCAACTCGTTTGGACTCCTTTGATGTGGTTTCAAGCCTCTCATATTTGCAGGTAATGTTCAGCATCAATAACCTTAGATGTCAGGATGCCAGAAAACCGCAAATCAATCTATCACTCAATGTGGTAATTTGAGGTACTATACATTACTGTATGCCAATTATAAGGGGCACATCCTTCCCCAAGGTGAGCCTCATGGGATAGGACTGCCAGTGTATGATAAGGGACAGGTTAATTTTGACTTTTTTACCTCTCTCAATGCTACATCATAGAAATAAGGAGTAGTAAATTTAAACTCTACACTGTCAAAATATCTTTAGTGCAATGCAATTTTTGGTCATAGTTTGCTAAAATGGAAAATAATTGATTAAATTGACATACTGCAAATGGTGCAGCTTAAAATGCTATTAGAATAATTGACGAACAGGGATTTTATCCCAAATTAACAAATATCATTTGTAGAGTATTTGGACTATAATTAGAGAACTTTCAGTACCAATTTGGTATGTATTCCTTCACATAAAGAGAAGACAACAGGATATAGGCCTCAGAATGCATACAAAGCAAGATGAGCATCATTCATTTAGAATTTATGAGGTGTAGGAAAAATATTCTCATCAAAACAGTTAATAACACCCAAGTTCTTCTTTTGAAAACTTTTAAGCCACTTCAGAATGGAATCAGAAGAAAATTCATCTCCCCACACAGAACAGTCAATTCTCTAAAATGTGTAATTCATTTTATGGAGTTGTATACATTTTTTGAAGAGATATTTGAGCATGGTTCCCTACTGTTTATCAGGTGAAAATATTTAAAGGTAATAATAAAGCTATTCTATTGTTCTTTTCATGAAAGTATCCCTGTTACGCAATCTCTTTCAGCCATGCCAAGATGAATTTTCATAATTATAGATCGAAACAAAAAAAGAAAAATTTGATAAAAGAATTTTTTTTTTCTATACTCACCTGATGTTTATATTGCTTCTTCTCTAGAAGCTCAGTTTAATTGACCTTTACCCGTAAAAGTTTGACTATTAAAATGTTCCAACATCTCTCCCTTCAATAAACAAACACATACCCTTTAAGGGAAGGAACATTCTTGTGATAAGTGGTAACTGACATGCCAATCTCTGTCTCTTCAGTTTTAAAGTCAAAATTATCCCTATCCTCTCTACACCACAAAGCATTGGGAGGAGGATGGGCATATATATGAACTTCAGGTTAATATAGAAATAAGAAATTTTATTGTTAAAATAGTTTTAACAAAACATCTCAAAATACAGTTTGAAATACAGGACTCCAGATTCTTTAATAAAGCTATTTAGAATACCCCTATTGTAGTTTGTCTGTAAATGGTACGCCTTATTATAAATGATAAAGAATTAATTATTAAATTAAATTCCTATATACTTGTAGATATGAGAATTAAAATGAACTGAACTTGAAAGTAATTAGACCACGGTTCTGCAGCCACTATTTATTTCAAATTATATTCTATAGAATATGAGCTGATGATACATAGTATATTTATTAGATACTGAAAGACACATCTTTATCATTCTCTGATTACTTTTCCTTCCTTTTAGGTGATCGGACAAGTATTGCAAAGGAAACATTTGTTTTCACAGACACAGAGGGCCAGTTGTATCATTTCTCTGTAGAAGGCAATGTCATTAAAGACGGAAGCAAAGTACCTCCAGATGTAAGTTCATGCAAAGTATTTTGCTTATGTGAAGATAATGAATAAAATGTTTAAACAGTTTTGCTAGAAGGCCAATGTTTATCCATGATAAGACCCCAATCAGAGGTCTGCAAATTGAAATAATTTGCCAGAAGCTATTCAAAGTACTTCATAGTTGCTGACTGGTGTCCTACATAAGTTTTTGTGGACTGGTATTAAAAGCAAAATACCCAGTTTCAACTGGTTTTTGGTAGTTCAGCAAAATCTAGTTAAATTTCATAGCTGCCTGGAAATAGAGGGAAAATAATCTACATATTCCCTCTTAATAAACCAGCTACTCCAAATGTAGGCTATTCACTTTGAAGGGAGAAGTGAACTTTCTGCAATGGAGTCGTAGCTAAGAAAATCTTTGTGAGTTTACACAATTCTTGGCTATTTTTAATTTACAAATAAAAACAGAATTTTAATAATAACTTTTCTCTACTCACCTGTTGTTCATATTGTTTCTTCTCCTGAAGCTCATTTTATCAACATTTATCCCAAAAAATTTATCAAATTTTTTTCAATTTTCATTCTTTTCAAAAGATACAAGCCCCCAGTTAGGTAATGAAACAATCTAGTCATTAGTGGTAAGTAGCACTAAGTTTCCTGATTTTCAGTCTCGAAATCCAAATTATTTCCTATGCCTTGACATCAAAATTTAGTGGGGAGGATGGTTGGCATGTGCATGAACATCAGGTGAGTATAGAAATAAAAGTGAAGTTTATTTCTTTTTGGGCTCGAGCCTTGTCCTCCTGATGGAAGTTCTTCATTGGCAGCTTCTACATGAGATATTTCTGCGAGTGATTTACAGTACCAGAGAAATTTTACCTTAGAGGTAGCAACGAAGTTCTAATCTCCGGAGCAAATATTCCGAGAGATCTGTATATAACAGGGACCTGTTAATAACAAGCCCTGGTTATCCTTCCCCGAATAGAGTTAACCTAGTCTCGAAGGATAAGGTATAGGGTAGGATACGTGGGCTAGAAAGCTGTTACAACTACAGATCTCAGTGTCTTACAACTAACACGTTTCCTGAGGATTCATTCCCTTTTGCAGTCGCCATATTTTGACGGTCCCTTGGATTTTTTTCTGCCACTTTTTCTTAGCTTTTTGAGTGGTTTTCAATCAGGGATGCTTCAGTTTTTTTCTCATCGACTAAGTTGAATACCCCCTTTTAGCGTGTTGGAGAATTTCGCGTCTCCACCCCGCGTTTATCTTTAGATTTGCATACTTTTATTGTTCTGTGGCTGGCATGCGGTCGGCGCTATTGCATCATGTTACCAAATCGCTCAGAAAGGTTTAGTTATTTAGTCATGTTATTGTAGGAATATGTTTTACATTATTCCTTTACAGTGTGGTATAATTATGTGTTGTACCATTGTGGCGGGATGTTGCAACAACAACCCCCACACCCTGAATCACTCTACCAGACAATTGTCTCCGCAACACAAACTTTCCCCTTACTTTATCATAAACTGGACTCTTGAACAGAAGGAAAATTGAAACAAAACATAACCTTAAAGCTATATTTCCTTACAAACTAAAATAATTAATACCAAAAGCATCCACAATCAAAATACTTAAAACTAATCAAACTTAATATTAAATATGGAAAAAAATGTAACACCCTTCAAATAAAAAAAACTTATCAAACTTAAAACTAAACCGCACACCAACACCAAAAAATAAATATATCTTTTATAGGACACCAACATTGTCCTCAACACAAAGCCGACTGTCTTTACGGCAACTACCACTATCACAGCTTTGTGGTCAACAGATTAAACTGTGTAGCAATTTGCCACAACTGCCTTGCTGATTGGGTTGGTAGTCATCATCATCATCATCATCATCATCATCATCATCATCATCATCATCATCATCATCAACAATCCAAATACACAAGCCAGGTCATCAATGGTTAAGCAATCGAATAGCACAGTCTGAATACAATCCTTTATTACAGGCCTGGTCAGCAACAATAAATCCAGTTTCAAAAAATAACACTCCAAAGGAGGAATCACGGCCTGCCAAAAAAAAGAAAAACACTTACGAACCCTCCTAACTAAGTAAACTATCGCACTATAATCAAAGATAAATAATAATTTGTTCCTATCATTCACAATCACGACAAGCAAAGATAAACAAAACTGTACTTACTCAGAAAATATATCAACACTTCCACGCTGGTCAAAGAATAAGAAATATAATCCAGCATTCAGATAACACAACTGCTTCAAGTCGCAGTCAATCAATAAAAGCATTCGCTCTGAAACATTTACCATTCTCCTAACCTAGCTAAAAGGAAACAAACTACTTCATTTATACCGACAGTCTTTTTCACAACAAACAATCGATACACTAACACACACACTCTCTCTCTCTCTCTCTCTCTCTCTCTCTCTCTCTCTCTCTCTCTCTCTCTCTCTCTCTCTCTCTCTCTCTCTCTCTCTCTCTCTCAATATGGCAAACAAAAAATAAATGAAAAACAAAAATTAATCCTCCACATTCCTCCCCCCTTACTTTGCCAAATCCTACTACATTTTCACACAACCACTTACATTATTTTTTTCATTACCCAGTTGCAGTCGGGAACGGGACCTCTACTCCGAGTAACCGGGCCTTCATACACACTCTCATTCACTTCTTCCTTATCACACTCATTCGCTACATCAACACTATTCCTATCTAAATCCCTATCATGTAATATATCAACACTATTCCTATCTAAATCCCTATCATCTAATATATCAACACTATTCCTATCCAAATCCCTATCATCTAATATATCATGTACAATCCCCTCTACCTCGTTCTCATCTGGCCCTAAAATTACACTAATTTCTGTAAACAGTTCATCCATTTCATCAAAAATATTCTCAACTTCAGCAAAAGATTCATTCATGCTACTTATCATTCTCCTATCTCTCATTCTCGCATTTGTCATCCTTTCTTTTACATCATCTAAGGAAAAGCCACACACACTATAGGTATCATTCATACTCAGCCATGATTCATCTGTATTAACACATTTATCTTCCATACACACTTGTACATTTACACCCTTGTCATACTTATTTCTATTCTCACCTTTACTTATAAAATTTCCCCTTCTTTCATCTTTACTTAAAGCTCTCGTATCCTTCCTTTTCATATATTCTACTAACACCAACTGTTTACCTTCTAGACCTAATTCCTCATACATACTAGGTTCACACTTGTTCCTTTTCAACCATTTACTCATCCCATTCTCTTGGATATACTCGGGTACCTCCTTCCATTTACGCAACTGGTTGTGGTGTGCCCTAACTCTTTCCTCACTACCATCCACACACATCTTACCCAAAACATAACTTAATCCACTCGAACCAACTTCTAACACCTCATATGGACCTTCAAACTTATCACGCACCTTATTTACATTCATTCTACCCTTTTCAATTACTTCTTTCATCACTCTCACCAACTTTAAAGCTTTCAAACCTCTCATTTGCTTTCCTCCACACATCTCTATCATTCTCCGACACACCCAACCTCGGTCTTACTATCTTTTCAAAATTTAACACAAACTTACATGGAGACATACCTGTACTCTTATGCACTGTTGCTTTGTAAGCCCACAACGCTCTACCAATATACAAATCCCAATCATTATCACATGTACTCATCATTCGCAAAATTTCAGTTAATGTTCTTACAGTCCTTTCAGCCAACCCATTCGCACTTGGCATATAAGGAGTTGAATACACATGTTCAATAACCCATTCTCTTAACATCTGCTCAAACTCCCATCCAACAAACTCAGGGCCATTATCACTTAACATTCTCACAGGCTTACACACACACATCGGCAACATCACTTGACCAACCATTCTTGCAACAGTCTCACTCCGTTTATCCTTAATGGGTACTGCATACGTAAATTTACTCATGTGATCAACATAACAATCATTCCCACATGTCTTCTCGCAGTTACAGGCAACGAAATGCAATCAATCACAAACATCTCAAAGGGTTCTTTCATACGTAATCTCAAAACAGGCGGATTAGCATGCACTCTCTGATACTTCCCTTTCTGGCAATCTTCACACGTATTCGCTACATCCTTACATATCTGACTCAACCCAGGTGTAAACAATCTCTCACGCATGCATTCCCACAATTTATTCTTACCCATATGCCCATATCTGTCATGCACTAACATACACATACTTACAGCTGCATGCATCGGAAACACGGGAACATATATATCTTCATCCATTCCTTTATGTAGAAAATAAACAATATTCTTACACACAATAAGTCTCTTACTAACTTTCTTATACATCTCTAAATCAGACGGCCATTCTTCTACCTCAATACTATTCAACATACATTCACGTAACCTTTTAATTTCCACACATTCATCTTGCATTTCTTCCACCTCCTCTTTTGTCAATAGATCATCCTCAATCCTTGTAATATCAACCATGCCAACAAAATTCGCCATAAATACACTATTATCTTCTATCACAACTACTTCACATCCATTCTTCAGAAGCAAACCACTAACAATATCAACTGATATATCATGCAATCTTAAAAAACCTATTCCTATCAAAAAACAACTAGGCATCTCATTTTCTCCCATTACAATGAAATTATGTTCCACCTCCATACTTCCCAGTTTTACTATCAAACGCACTTCTTCCCAAACTAGGAAACTTCCTTTACCTATCCCATGAATTCTCACACTCGTACATTGCCTTTTCACTTCCCAATTGTACCGCTCTATATTTCCTTGATAACAGACATATTCACTAATGACACTTGCGCATCTGTATCAATTAAACTACAGTATTCATTCTCATTTATACCCACATACGTCATCATTCTTCCTTTTACAACATGCATACAAATGTTTACTCTCCTATCAATAGGGTTATCCTTGTCATACCCATGTTCATCTTCGCTATCTTCCATGCTCATACCACTTGGATTCAAGTCACTCGGACAATCCTCCTTCTCACTCAACAACTTGCAACATCTTTAATTACATTGTAACCTCAATATATACTCCCTTTCAGTCTCTTTATTTGCTCGGTACTGCATCGGACGATTCCACCCAAAATACAAATAAACAGTAACACCATACAACATACTTACTACCAACAATACTTTTGATAACAATTCACCCTCAAGCACACTATCCTCCTCCTTATATGCCATTTCTTTCGATACTTTATTCCTAACACTCATTCTAAGCTCATCTACACTAGCAGGTATATCCCTATTCAAACCCTTCAATTTCAACTTATTCAACCCACTCAAAATACATTTATACACAATGTCCTTCCCTGCAAAACTTTGTACCACCACTAAATCTTCCAGCAACCTTTCAAAATTACTATCATTCTCGCTACTCTCTTCTATCTTACCATGCATTCTTGACATCGCATCTGCTATCACGTTCTTACTCCCAGGTACATATTCTAGCTTAAAGTCAAATTCATTCAAATCCTCTATTGTTCTCGCGACCCTAGCATTCACAGACTATTTCCTAATCATATACACTTGGGGCTGATGGTCAGTATGCACAATAAATTTCACACCATACAAAAATACCTTCAACGCTTTCACGCAAAACCGTATCGCAGCCAACTCCCTTTCAATTGTGGAATACTTTCGCTCAGCCTTATTAAATGCTTTACTTACATACGCTATCACACTCAACTGTTCATCTCCATTTATTCTTTGCATTTGAACCAAGCAACCACCCATACTAATCCCACTAGCATCCGTATATAACTCTAGCATACTCGCATGCTCACTATAGTTGGGAAAGGCCAAAGTGACGTCTCGCAGCCTCTTCTTTCAACTTTTCAAATGCTTCAATCATACGCTCATCCCATTTCAGTCTCGTACTGTTTCTCTTACCTGTCCACTCATTCAAAGGCTTCCCTATTCCCGAACAATCTCTGACAAACATCCGACCAAATTCAATCAACCCAAGAAAACCTCTCAAGTCACACACCGTATGAGGACATGGAAATTCTCTCACCTTACTCACAAACTTATCACTCTTCCTTATACCCGATTCACTCACCACATGCCCAAGAAATTCCACCTCCCGGCCAACCATGTACACTTTTCAAGCTTAACTTTCACACCAACCTCTATCAAACGTTCTAATACTGCTTCAAGCAACTGCATGTGTTCCTCAACATTCTCACTAGCAATCAAAATATCATCTATAAAAACAGTCACCTTCTGTCAATCAAACCCAGCCAAAACTACATTCATCGCCCTCTGGAAGGCAGCAGGCGCATTAGCAAGGCCAGAACTTAATCTTTTAAACTGATAATGACAATTACTACTTGAAAATGCCGTAATGGGCCTGCTTCCTTCTGCCAGAGGCATCTGGAAATAGCTCCTAACTCCAGGTTTCCCAACCCTGGGGTCGCCAAGCGTTTTTCCTGGGGTCGCCAAAATCTCAGAATATCAAAATAAAAATCAAAATTCAAAATATGCCAGTATTTGCAGTAAAGAAAAAATATATAAACGTATTTGTGGATTTTTATTTATCAACTTTTATAAATCTATCTATTTATATATAAATATTAAAAAACTAAATTTTAATGGTGGTATCCCTGAGTGTAGTACGCATTTGATACGTGAACAGCATTTCGACGGCGGTTAGCTACCACCCAGCCTGTGGGAAAGAAAACGGGTTGTGTGAATCGGCCTTTACCGTCCACGTCCAACCAGGCAGCCACTCCAGCTGTACTGCCGCAGCGGGAAACTCTGTCTACTATTTGTTCGTCTTATATAGTTGATGTATTTATACCTGTATAGTGATTTCGAATGTGCTGCATAAGTTGCACGAAAAAGTGGTATGCCAACAATAGAAACTGAGTACTTCCCTTGCTGACGAAGTATTGCACCACAGTATGTCAGTGGATGATAGCCTATCACAGTGTTCATAATTGAGGCTTCTAAAACCACATGGTACCCCCACCATATTTAAAGAAAGAGATAAGCAAGGGAAGAGGAAGAGAAGGAGATGGGCACTTTTCATGCCCTCTCCCCGTACACTTTCCCCTTTCCCTTCGCCACTCTTTCCTTGCTCCTCTGCCCCCTTCCCCGTCTTTCCAGGCCCCTTTTCCCCCTGCTTCTTTTTTACCCCTGCCCTCCTCTCCTCCTCCTTCTTGCCCCCCCTCCCCTCCTCTTCGATATTTCCTTGCCACTTCCCTTCCTCTCCTCATCTTTACCCCTCCCCTTCCTTTTTATTATTTACCTCTTGTGAATTTGTATTGATTCGATTATTATTTAATTTAATAAAATAGTTGTGTTATTAGATGTGTTATTTTATTTGTATATTCTTGTGAAGTTGGCACGTCTGCGGCGCTGGTCACTCGGTCGAAAAGGTCGTTGGTTTGGCGGTTGCTTAGAGATTTTGGAGGATTTTAAGTCGCTGGTTTTTGAGGTTGTTGGTTTGGCAGTTGTTTAGAGATTTGGAGGATTCTATATCGCTTGAGGTTGTTGTTTTGGCAGTTGTTTAGAGATTTGGAGGATTTTAAGTCGCTGGTTTTTGAGGTTGTTGTTTTAGCAGCTGTTTAGAGATTTGGAGGATTTTATGTCGCTGGTTTTTGAGGTTGTTGTTTTGGCAGTTGTTTAGAGATTTGGAGGATTTTAAGTCGGTGGTTTTTGAGGTTGTTGTTTTGCCAGTTGTTTAGAGATTTGGAGGATTTTATGTCACTGGTTTTGGAGGTTGTTTAGAGATTTAGAGGATTTTAAGTCATTGGTTTTTGAGGTTGTTGTTTTGGCAGTTGTTTAGAGATTTGGAGGATTTTATGTCGCTGGTTTTTGAGGTTGTTGTTTTGGCAGTTGTTTAGAGATTTGGAGGATTTTATGTCATTGGTCTTGGAGGTTGTTGTTTTGGCAGTTGTTTAGAGATTTGGAGGATTTTATGTCATTAGTTTTGGAGGTTGTTGTTTAGGCAGTTGTTTAGAGATTTAGAGGATTTTAAGTAATTGGCTTTTGAGGTAGTTGTTTTGGCAGTTTTTTAGAGATTTGGAGGATTTTATGTCGCTGGTTTTTTAGGTTGTTGTTTTGGCGGTTGTTTAGAGATTTGAAGGATTTTATGTCATTGGTTTTGGAGGTTGTTGTTTTGGCAGTTGTTTAGAGATTTAGAGGATTTTAAGTCATTGGTTTTTGAGGTTGTTGTTTTGGCAGTTGTTTAGAGATTTGGAGGATTTTATGTCGCTGGTTTTTGAGGTTGTTGTTTTGGCAGTTGTTTGGAGATTTAGAGGATTTTAAGTCATTGGTTTTTGAGGTTGTTATTTTGGCAGTTGTTTAGAGATTTGGAGGACTTTATATCGCTTGAGGTTGTTGTTTTGGCAGTTGTTTAGAGATTTGGAGGATTTTAAGTCACTGGTTTTTGAGGTTGTTGTTTTAGCAGTTGTTTAGAGATTTGGAGGATTTTATGTCGCTGGTTTTTGAGGTTGTTGTTTTGGCAGTTGTTTAGAGATTTGGAGGATTTTAAGTCGATGGTTTTTGAGGTTGTTGTTTTGCCAGTTGTTTAGAGATTTGGAGGATTTTATGTCACTGGTTTTGGAGGTTGTTGTTTTGGCGGTTGTTTAGAGATTTAGAGGATTTTAAGTCATTGGTTTTTGAGGTTGTTGTTTTGACAGTTGTTTATAGATTTGGAGGATTTTATGTCGCTGATTTTGAGGTTGTTGTTTTGGCAGTTGTTTAGAGATTTGGAGGATTTTATGTCATTGGTCTTGGAGGTTGTTGTTTTGGCAGTTGTTTAGAGATTTGGAGGATTTTATGTCATTAGTTTTGGAGTTTGTTGTTTAGGCAGTTGTTTAGAGATTTAGAGGATTTTAAGTAATTGGCTTTTGAGGTAGTTGTTTTGGCAGTTGTTTAGAGATTTGGAGAATTTCATGTCGCTGGTTTTTTAGGTTGTTGTTTTGGCGGTTGTTTAGAGATTTGAAGGATTTTATGTCATTGGTTTTGGAGGTTGTTGTTTTGGCAGTTGTTTAGAGATTTAGAGGATTTTAAGTCATTGGTTTTTGAGGTTGTTGTTTTGGCAGTTGTTTAGAGATTTGGAGGATTTTATGTCGCTGGTTTTTGAGGTTTTTGTTTTGGCAGTTGTTTAAAGATTTAGAGGATTTTAAGTCATTGGTTTTTGAGGTTGTTGTTTTGGCAGTTGTTTAGAGATTTGGAGGATTTTATGTCGCTGGTTTTTGAGGTTGTTGTTTTGGCAGTTGTTTAGAGATTTAGAGGATTTTAAGTCATTGGTTTTTGAGGTTGTTGTTTTGGCGGTTGTTTAGAGATTTGGAGGATTTTATGTCACTGGGTTTTGAGGTTGTTGTTTTGGCAGTTGTTTAGAGATTTGGAGGATTTTATGTCATTGATTTATGAGGTTGTTGTTTTGGCGGTTGTTTAGAGATTTGGATGATTTTATGTCGCTGGCTTTTTAGGTTGTTGTTTTGGCAGTTGTTTAGAGATTTGGAGGATTTTGTTATTGGTTTTTGAGGTTGTTTTGGCAGTTGTTTAGAGATTTGGAGTATTGTATATGGTTGGTTTTTGAGGTTGTTGTTTTGGTGAGATTCGGAGTGCTGTATATCATTGATTTTTTTTGTTTCTGCTTCGTCTTATTTACTGCGATTTGCAAATATATTACACCTTTTTTCCTTGTTACTCCTTCCTTGACCCCTCTCCTCTCTACACCTCCTCCTCCTTGTTCCTTGCCCTTTCACTTTTCTTGCTACCTACCCTCTTTCTAAGACTGAACCACAAATAGAGAAACTTAGCATCATGATCCAGGCCCAAGGCTCCCATTAAAATCAGTTTACCATTTAACAGAAAACATTTATATATACTTTTAGTTTGTATTTGTGGAATGTACCAAAATATTATTCCAGAAGTGGGGTTTTTGATTAATATCAAGCCTTAAAATTTATAATGCTATAATAGAATTTAATGATGTTAGTTTTGTCTTTTCCAATGTTTTAGTACCTTTCTTATAGAAGGATATATACTGCCCCTTACTTTTACAGCCAACAACTAGTAATATATAATAATACTTATACAACTCAACTAGTGGGGTCACGGTCATGGCTTGAGGTGCATAATTGGGGTCGCCTAAGAAAAAGGTTGGGAACCACTGCCCTAACTAAATCTAACTTTGTAAAAACTTTCATACCATGCATCTTATACACACAGTCAGACACTATATTCTTCAGGAAACGTTCTTTAACAGTTACTTCATTCACCTTCCTATAATCAATACACATACGTAAACTTCCATCCAGCTTTCTTACAGGTACAATAGGGCTATTCCAGGCACTCTCACTCCTTTCTATTACACCCATTTGCTCTAACTTCTGGCACTGTTCTTCTATTTCTCTGGCAATAGGCGGAGAAAAATGTCGGGGACGCTGATATATGGGGGTATCATTACTAAGAACTATCTTAAATTCAGGCAGCTTTGACCCCCCCCAATCCTCGTCGCCACGACTCAAAACTCTCCGTCTATCCCATAACATCCTATACAATTGTTCCCTTTCTCCCTCACTTATATTCTCATCTACATTAACTCTTTCTTTCAAACTTTCACAGTCCCAATCGTCATCCTGCTTTATCTTACCCATCATAACATGTCTCAATTTAAAATACATTTCATCCTCTACATTGACCAACGTATACATACATCCCATGCAATCACCCTCACGTATACCCCGTATTCTCTTCCTCCTTACAGTCGGCAACAAGCTTACATACACCTTCGGCTCCTGCAAATTCAAAATACTATCATACACATGCACACTTGTTTTCACTAAATTACTTGCTTCCGAACCTTCCACTACGTATTCACAATTGTCACTATTGGCAATTCCCAGACTATTTAGCCATGTAACTTTTACACTGACAACCTCACTCGCATCTCTTGAGAACTTAACACCTTCTTTCGCTATTAACCCTTTTACCCCCAGGCTTTTTGGAAATTTCCAACCCTTAACCCCCAAGGGGTTACTTTTTTCCCAGCACATTTTGGTGTATATTTCTTTTAAATTGCTCTAACAGCCTTAATTTTTGTCATAGAGAGGTCAGGTTGGTCTCATTCTCTTGGAAAATGTCTGAATTTTCTCAAAAAATTATCAAAAATATGAAAAAAATAATTTTTATAGCATTTTTTTGCAAGGACGTACCAGTACGTCCATGGGGGTAAAGGGATGGCTTTTGTGAAACGTACCAGTACGTCCTTTGGGGGTAAAAGGGTTAACGGCACACCTTTCCATACCTTCGTACATACACTACCATCTTCATTCAAATAAAATTCCCCACAAAATTTACCCTTAACTTTCATCTCTATCATATTTACACTAGGATGTACAATCATACCACAATTTTTCAAGAAGTTATAACCTAACAACACATCATATTTGTCATTTACTCCCTCAACCACATAAAAATCATAATCTTCCATCATCATCCCCCCAATCATAACATTTTCATGTAACTTTCCTTGCACAGACATACTTAAATTACCGATACCTTTGACTTCACCTTTACACCCCCTAAATTCACAAACATCCCTTACCTTATCGTACGCATTCCTAAACATTAAATTACCACCACAACCAGTATCAATCAGACCAACTAGCTCTATCCCATTAAAATTTACTTTTGCACTCATGCAGTCATAAGCTCTTTCACCCATCACGTCTTCATGCAGTAAACCTTCACGAACAGGCATCACATTCACTTCGCACACACTCGAGGACTCACCCAGCTGAACCCTCTTACACTCTAGTTTCCCGAACATCCTGGCTGACTTAATCCCTTCTTCCTACATACCCTAGCTACATGCCCATCTGCACCACATTCAGTACACTTACCCCGCGGCTCCTTGCACATTCTAGCATAATGACTATCCTTACCACAATTTCCGCAAATCACATTTGTACGATTACTCCGACATCCACTCGCTATGTGCCCAGTCATACCACACCGATAACATTTTACCCCTTTCTCTTTCTTGCATTCGCTAATTCTATGCCCTACCTTACCACATCCAAAACAAGTACCTAGAGCCCATCTACACTCATTCTTCTTATGTCCTACTTTCCCACATCTATAACACTTCTCTTCACGGATACAACTACCTGACCTACCTTGCTGCGCACTATCATTCCTATCCCTCCAAACCTGATTCCCTTGCCTAAACCCTTCATTTGTCCTTATAGGTATTCCCACATTACTCGCCCTAACACTCCTATCTACTACACTATCAGCTACCCTCATCGGTCCTCTCATAACAGCATCTCTAAAACTAATAAATTCTGGCACACTTTCCTCCATTCCAGTTCTTACACTCACAGATTTGCTTTCTTTCATACACCTATCCAACTCGTAACCCTCAACTATCTCTAAAATATCATCCCAGGTCAGTCTTTCTTTCGTCCCCCTCATTTTCTCCTTCCGTTTCAAATTAATAAACTCAGCAACATTCTCAGGTACAGTAGCCAAAAACTTCTTCATTAATTCCTAATTCTCATTTATGCCTTCATCCCCATACTTCTTCCTAGCTAACGTTTCCAACCTTCATACATACATCGATATCGCTTCTCCTACATTCATCCGTGCCTCATCAAAATCATTCTTACTCTTATACCTAACACTCCCTTTCATACGTTTCACCTGCTCAATTATTCTCTTTTTCACACTTTCATAATCAACATCCACTACACTCATTATCACACCATACATCGTCAACAAATACCTAGTCAAATATTCTCCCAACTCCCTAGCCCAAACTCTCTTACTATCACCATACTTATCCTGACAATACCTCTCATACTCCCTAAAAAATCATACACATCCCTACTACTATGCTCATTGAACCTTTCACACCTCGGTACCTCTCTCATAAACACTGTCTTACAAACTTCAACTTCATTCTCACTATCTTCACTGCCAACTCCCTTGTTACCTTCTTCCTCATGGAATATAATAAATCCACTTCAACACTTAAATTCCTATCCTTAACCATTCCCTTCTTACTCTTTTTCTTACTTACCACTTTCACCCATTCACGATCATCCTTGCTATCATCCTTGCTATCATCCTGACACTTTTTCTTCTCTTTCTTTACATCACTTTTACCTTTTTTCTCATTCTTCCTATCACATTTCTGTTCATCCTTACTATGCCTAATTCCCTTATCTTCAATCTCACTATCACTATTACTATTACTATCACTATTACTTCCTTTCCCATTATCACTTACCTTAGCCTTCTCTTCCACTATCAACCCATTACCCGAAGCTGAGGACACTCCTCCGACTGCACCTTCACCCATTAAAATTTTCATCATCCCCATTACTTGCCCCATCATATCTTCCATTTGTTTCTCCATTCGTTAATCATTCTCTCGCATCCTCATCTCAACACCCTCTTCCATTCTCTCTACAGTTCCCTGAATTTCCCTCAGTTTCCTATGCATCTCCTCATTCTCACACCTTAACCACTTATTCTCTTGCAACAACTTCTCCTCACGTTCCTTACTCAGCAGCAATTCCTCCTTCAAAACCCTTAACTGTTCTTCCATGTTTCATCAACCTGTTCTTCAGCCTTAAATCTAATTCCTAATCCTACCAGTCCTTCGTCCAAGAGTCCAGCTTTCTATCCCACCTCAGCAGTCCCTGTTCTTGCGCCAAAAATGATGTGGCAGGATGTTGCAACAGCAACCCCCACACCCTGAATCACTCTACCAGACAATTGTCTCCGCAACACAATCTTTCCCCTTACTTTATCATAAACTGGACTCTTGGACAGAAGGAAAATTGAAACAAAACATAACCTTAAAGCTATATTTCCTTACAAACTAAAATAATTAATACCAAAAGCATCCACAATCAAAATACTTAAAACTAATCAAACTTAATATTAAATATGCAAAAAAACGTAACACCCTTCAAATAAAAAAAACCTATCAAACTTAAAACTAAACCGCACACCAACACCAAAAAATAAATATATCTTTTATAGGACACCAACATTGTCCTCAACACAAAGCCGACTATCTTTACAGCAACTACCACTATCACAGCTTTGTGGTCAACAGATTAAACTGTGTGGCAATTTGCCACAACTGCCTCGCTGATTGGGTTGGTAGTCATCATCCTCATCATCATCATCATCATCATCATCATCATCAACAATCCAAATACACAAGCCAGGTCATCAATGGTTAAGCAATCGAATAGCACAGTCTGAATACAATCCTTTATTACAGGCCTGGTCAGCAACAATAAATCCAGTTTCAAAAAATAACTCTCCAAAGGAGGAATCACGGCCTGCCAAAAAAAAAAAGAAAAACACTTACGAACCCTCCTAACTAAGTAAACTATCGCACTATAATCAAAGATAAATAATAAATTGTTCCTATCATTCACAATCACGACAAGCAAAGATAAACAAAACTGTACTTACTCAGAAAATATATCAACACTTCCACGCTGGTCAAAGAATAAGAAATATAATCCAGCATTCAAATAACACAACTGCTTCAAGTCGCAGTCAATCAAAAAAAGCATTCGCTCTGAAACATTTACCATTCTCCTAACCTAGCTAAAAGGAAACAAACTACCTCATTTATACCGACAGTCTTTCTCACAACAAACAATCGATACACTAACACACTCTCTCTCTCTCTCTCTCTCTCTCTCTCTCTCTCTCTCTCTCTCTCTCTCTCTCTCTCTCTCTCTCGATTTGGCAAACAAAAAATAAATGAAAAACTAAAATTAATCCTCCACACCATACTAGTGGTACTTTTAAATTTATTTCAGAAGCAGGTCTCTTGAAAGCTATTCAAGTGCCTAAGGCAGGGGTCGGCTACCTTCTGAACACAAAGTGCCATTTGATAGTTAATGCCATTATTTTTACTACCTTGTGTGCCAGTTGTTATTTTTAGCACTATATAGGAAAATCAAAATTATAATTGTTCAGAATGTAGTGATAATGTTAATTATAACGTATTATCCTGAACATGCATAACATAAATGTAATAATTTTGTTGCATTTATTATTCTCTGTAACAAAAATATCTTATATTTTAAGTTTATACCTCACCATATCAATGAGATCCTTGCCTTTGCTTCACAAAGGTCAAAGTTTAAATTCCAGATGAATATTTGGAAACCTTGAATTTCACACAACCCTCAGAGTGATCCATTGTAAGCCTGCTGCGATAGGGGTTGAGGATGTGTCTTGTGTGAAAATAATTTTCTTGATGAACTATGCAGTGCAATTTCAAAATTGATTGCCCAATTTTATCCTCAACCATTTTTTTCCTTCCTTAACAGAAGCACCATCTGTTGTGATGGCAGAAATCTTTCCTATGTTTTCCTCTCAGTTCTCAAAATGGTCAGTGAATGCTTACAGTATGTCTTGTCCCTTGGTATTGTCATACATAGGTTCAAGACAACATAGCTCCTCGTGTACCTCTGTGTCACTATGCCTGGTAATAACAGCTAAGCAGGGAATAGCATTAATATCCACGCTTTCATTCAGGCACACTGAGCTCGTGTACTTTTTACAGCAACCAATTGCTGCTGATTTACATAATCAGCCATTTCATGCATACATCTCTCCATGGTTCCAGCTGAGACAGACATGTCTTTTATCTTTGAGATGAAAACTTGTTTGTTTAATATGATATCAAATATAACATCAGTGCACTCTAGGAAAGCTAGTTTTAAAAATCTGCATCAGTAATTCTTTCCATAACTTGGCAATAATAAAAAGCTAGTTGTTCCGTAACCGAAATACAAACCACGCTATTTACATTGGGTTTACCTTTTAGCGCAGCTGAAATGGCAAGCCATTAGAATTTAACGAGGGTGTATTACCCCCGCGCTAGTTAGCGGGGGGGTAGGGGAGTGGTAGCTAGCTACCTCTCCCCCCCTCACACACAGATGAATGCTCACTTTCACTTTTGGCTCGGACTGCGACAGACATCTCTGTCTTGGTCCTCTCTTGGCAGCCATTGTTTGTTTTTTCTTTACTTAATCGCTTACTTTTCTTTTACTCAATATATATGTAAACATGTTTTCATGTTTGTATATATATTTGAGTATAGAAATCAGTAAGTTTCCTTTTCAGAGTTGTGTGTGTAGTGTACGATATCTACGTGGAGTCCTCGGCAGTTAGGCCACCACGGCGTAATTTTATGGGTTGCGATCAAGTTTGACTTCGGTCTTTCTCTCTCTCTCTCTCTCTCTCGAGGTCGTTCACCCTTTTTCTACGTTTTACTACGCCCTTGTAGCTTCTTTTCCGTGTGGGGGGGTTGCTACTCCGTATGTTTATCTCAATCAGTTTATGAATCTAATTGTAGTTGTTAATTTTTCAGCTTGTAGAACGATTCCTTTCGGGGTTTTCGTTCTTTCTTTAGTGTTCATTCATTTTTAAATTACATAATTTCATAGTTTCATAATTATAATTTTTATAATTCTGTTTTGGTTATAGCTCTCCTTCAGTGAGTGTAAGTGGTTGTGAGGGTAGTGCCTGTTGTGTAATTCTTGTTTCCTTTCCCTCGGGATTCCTCTTCGGAGCCTTCCCGGGGGAATGAATGTGTACTAATGATTTTTGTTTTATTTTTTTACAGTTACCGATCTAGTTCGTTTCTGTAATATGGCAACGGTGTGAGCTGTCTTGTTGAGGCCTGGGGATTCGGCTGTTGCTGCCTCCCCCCTTGTATTTTCGTCAGGGGCGTGTCTCCTTCTACTGGAAGTACTCCCGTGACGATTGACAGTTCTCCAGTTCATTTTAGAACTCTCAGGAGGCTTGCCTCCTTGGGCGGGTAACTCTCCTTCCGAGGGATGTTTTTCCTGTCCAGGCTTGAGTTTTTCCCCTTTTGGGGGGTTCTTCTCTTGCCTTTTTTTCGTGCGACTATGCTCTTGGTGCTGAGCGGTCACACCTGCAGTTTCGCTCAAGGGGCTGGGCAACTGCAGGAGCCCCTTTTCGGAGGATTGCTCCTTTTAGGTCACTGGCTGACCAGTCTCTTCTACGAAGTGTTTCTCTTTCGTGCGCGAGAGAGTACACTCATAGAGACTCCTCTTCGGAGGATTCTTCTGCTGCTGTTGCTGTTGGCCTCCTTCGCCATAAGGCCCACCGTCCGCCTCGTCGTAAGGGCCTCTCATCTCCCTATAAGGGTGCTAAGAGGCGCCTTTTTGAATCTCCGTTTGCAGCCTACAACTCCTTCATGATCTTCCGCCTTGGTGCAGATGGACAGCAGTCTGATCTCATCTTCTGACGGGCAACGGTCTTCCCGACGGACAACGGTCTTCCCGACGGACATCAGTCTCCCGGCGGACAGGCAACGGTCTTCCGATGGACATCTGTCTCCCGACGGACAACGTTCCCTTCGGGGCAAAGGGTTGCCTCCCACGGGGGTTCTTCCCTTGCGTGTCAGGGTTCCCCTGCGCGCCCTTCTGCTGTGTTCTCTCCTGTTCCTGCTCAGTGTCAGCGCACAGGCGCTCTCCTGCTCATCAGCGCTTCCTGATCGCTAGCGCTCTCCTGTTCGCCAGCGCTCTCCTGTTCGTCAGCGCTCTCCTGTTCGTCAGCGCTCTCCTGTTCGTCAGCGCTCTCATGATGATCATCCCTGCTGTTCCTGTTGGTTCCTGTTACGCGCCCTGTGCGCCCACGTTCGCCCTCGCGATCTAGAACTTCGGTTCAGGTCTGGGTCAAGGACTCTTCTTCTATGAGCAGGCTTCGACGCGTTGCCTTCTGCTCGTCAGCGATCATCAGCTCACCAGCGATCATCAGCTCGCCAGCGATCATTAGCTCGCCAGCGACCTTAGACGCGTCAATGTTCACCTGCTCGCCAGCGATCTCCTACGCGTCAACGATCGCCATCGATCTGCCTGCGCGCCCTTCTTTGCCACACACCAATGGGCGCCAACGGTTTTCTAACCGTCTAGGATCGCCTGATTAACAGCTGGCTTCAGCGCTCACCTTCCTGATGCACCTGCGCGCCTTCTGTTATCGCGATGCGCGCTAACCATCGCTAGTCTCTCTCGCGTTGGCAATCGCCTACGCCCCCGCGCACTTCTTCATCTGCTCGCTAGCGTTTTGTTAACGCATCACAGCTCGCCAACGCGCCGTCGCTTGCCGACGCGCCATCGCCCACCTGCGCGTCAGCGATCACCAGCTCACCACCGATCGCCTGTTGATCCACATCGCCAGCGGTCTTCCTCGCCCACGCGGCAGCGCGTTTCCACGCCATCGCACTAACGCTTGCGTTCGCCGCCTCGGACTCGCGCTCATTCACCTGCCCACCCTCGCTACCGCTCGCCTGCTCGCCCGCGCGACCGCTCGCCTGCGCACTCGCGCGACCGCTCGCCTGCGCGCCCGCGCGACCGTTCGCCTGCGCCCCCGCGTGACCGTTCGCCTGCGCGCCCCGCGCGACCGCTCGCCCGCGCGACCGCTCGCCCGCGCGACCGCTCGCCTGCACGCCTGCGTGATCATTCGCCTGCGCGCTCGCACGCCCACGTGCTTGCACGTCTACGCTCATGCGCGTCCGCGCACATGCTCTCCAATGTTCGCCCGCGCGCGAACCAACGGTATTCCGTCGCGCGAACCGACGGTGTTCCGTCGCGCGAACCGACGGTGTTCCGTCGCGCGAACCGACGGTGTTCCGTCGCGCGAACCGACGGTGTTCCGTCGCGCGAACCGACGGTGTTCCGTCGCGCGAACCGACGGTGTTCCGTCGCGCGAACCGACGGTGTTCCGTCGCGCGAACCGACGGTGTTCCGTCGCGCGAACCGACGGTGTTCCGTCGCGCGAACCGACGGTGTTCCGTCGCGCGAACCGACGGTGTTCCGTCGCGCGAACCGACGGTGTTCCGTCGCGCGAACCGACGGTGTTCCGTCGCGCGAACCGACGGTGTTCCGTCGCGCGAACCGACGGTGTCCTGTCGCGCGAACCGACGGTGTTCCGTCGCGTGAACCGACGGTGTTCCATCGCTCGAACCTACAGTGTTTCTTCGCACGAACGTCGGCTTAATTCTTGCAGTATCCATTGCTCGTCTATGGTTATCGCTCGCCGACCACCAGCTCTCGCCCTTCCTACCACGCTCACCCTCCTTCTGCACTCCTTCGCTCACCTTCGTTTGCGTTCCTGCGTGACCGCGCATGGGCGCTTCCACGTTCGCCCACACGCAAATCTTTGAATTACCATCGCGCGAGCTCCAGGGCGATTGCGACCACGCTTCCCATTGGGGTTTTCGCAGCATGGCCAGCCTGGCGAGTTCTTCTGGAGCGTATTTCCAGAACACGGCCTCACCCCGTAAACGCAGAGCATGGCACTTGCAAGAATAGGAAGAAACTTCAGGGAGGTCTGAGCAACACTCCTCTTTCCAGAACCTGGGTTAGCCCTTCCCCGTCATTCCTTGGAAGGATTTTTGGCGGGGGGCTTTCCGTTCGAGATTTCTCCATCGGCCAAGGGATGACTGCTTACCCCTTCCTCTGGGGGTTTACCTGGTCCTTTCCCTCCTCGGTTATGGCCCGAGGTTTGGTTCAAGGAAGCTACAGGAAGATCATGGGTACTGTCCTCCTCTCGGGCTCAGGCACCTTGGCCTTTTGTCGTTAAGTATCTAACTTGCGGACAAGCTCGATGTTGTACCATCTGGACGCGCTGACTGAGGGCTTCCTTCGGGTGTCTCATCTGTAGATGTCGACAACCTCAGACATCCTTCCATCCTTGAGAAGAGTTTGTTTGTGCCCAAGGACAGAGACTTAGTCAGCGGCTGTGCGGAGGAAATCGACTTCCGTTTTCACTCCTCCAAGGCGCTTTCTTCCAGACTCTACAGGGCTCCAGCGCCTTTTTCTTTCAACCACGTCGGCCTAAGTTATCGGCTACGACAACTGAGACAAGGTGTCCAATTGCAGTTTCCTCCTGTCAGGAACAGATGGCACGGGAGGCTCCCCCGGGGGGGCATAGTCCTAAAGGGAGCGGCAGAGTTCGCGAACTCTAGGATTGCAGGTTTCACGCTGGGAAGATGCTTAAGGTTACTCATCCGGATGACAGCTTCCCGATGCCCATTCCCGCACGATCTCTGTGATCAGCCAAGGATATCGCGCCTGCCGTCTCTGTCAGCGAATTCAGTGTCTCTGAACCTCTAGACCATAGCGTCGGCAAGAGTTGCCCGGTTGGGCAGAATGATCCATACCTTGGGCGAAGGTCCTCCATAGGATCATCGACGGCTTCACCCCCGGCCTCTTCAGTCGATCCTTTCTTGTAAGGAAGGATCTGATAGGGGTGTTCCGTAGTCGACCTCTCAGCCCTGATCAAGTTTGTCGAACAAACTTCAGCCAGCGTAGAACAGCAGAATCGATCAGACTGGTAACAAGGCGACAGGTCTCCTTAAACCCTGGATCGGAAGGACGGATACTTTCAGTTTCCATTCCATCCATCTTCCAGGGAGCTCGTGGAATTCAGCCTAGACTGCAAGTATTCCTGCTTATGATGCAGTGTGGCGATCCCACCGGGGCATAGAAGGTTTTTTTCCCCAGAAAACTCTCCCTGCTTTCCTCATGGCCGCTCAGGTGCAGGCTTCCGCCTCCTTCGCTTTTTGGAGGGCTGGTCAACTCCGGTAGGCTCGGGTTCGGCCTTCTTCAGCGCCGGGACAAGCTTCCGGATGCTTACCATGAGTGTGGGTTCATGGTATTTTGCTTGGAGCCTTCTCTTCTTCTGCCTCAACATCTGGAGTATCTGGCCATGATATTGAGTCAACGGCCTTACCACGTTGGAAACCCCGCTTCTCGTCCGTCCAGCGAGGTTAAGCAACGTCGGTTCTGGTCGGTACTTGGATGGGTGACCACCTGGGGACGCCAGATTCTGTTGCCACATCCTCCGAGCCTTCCTTTCAGTTGACTGTGGCAAGACTGAGGAGAGTCGCAGTACCTGTTCTCAGTCAAGCAAAGCTTTCAGCCCTACCTTGGAACGTTTCCTAGTTCTCCTTTCCTCATTGACCCGTCTATAGTCTGAACGGTCGCCTCAGGATAAGTTCCATGTGGGACGGTCCAAGTTCCGGTGGTTTCTGGCAACGATTATCCGGACTTCCTGGCCCCTATGGGACCAGCGGAACTATTAGACCTGCAATGGGTGTTGACCTATGGAACCTCTTGATGGTAGTGGATATTCTCGTCCTTTCCCCACATTCTTGATGCTGTTCTCGGACTCGTCAAAGAAAAGGGGGGGGGGGGCATGTTCCGGTCCAGGCCTATGGTCAAGACCTGAAGGATACCTCTCCATCATTCAGGCAGGCTTAGGGGCCGTAGTCTGGCCCCTCTACAGATCCTACAACTCATGCCGAGTCGCTCCGTGCGCGTCGACTTCATGATTCTGGCGTGTTCTAACCAGCAGGGGACGCATTTTCACACCTTCACATCTTGCAGTAGAGATACCGGGATGATTGAGATACTCTCAATACCACCATCGGCTCTCTCATTCCAGGCAGAGGAATGTTCTCCCCGACTATCCGAGCAGAGCCTCGTAGAGAGAGTGTACCTGGGGGTCTTTGGCCTTGAGTAACCAGCAAGTCCTGGTCTGGGGGACCTGATCGCGACAGCTTGGAACCTCAAGCTTCTGCTGTTCTTCCCCCCAGTCTCAGACCCTGAGACTCTGGCAAGATGCATTCCGGTGATGGTGGGACAACTTCGACGCCTGCGTCTTCCCTCCTTTTTGTCTGTGGACAATGGGTCTCAACAAGATCAGGTTGTCTGTCAACCTTTCAATGGGAGAGCTCCACTGGGACTATGCGCAAAACGGTTTCTGGACCCTCTGCTTCCCCTGACGGAACTCCCGGGAGAGCTTCTCCCACGGCGCAGACTACTCAAACAACCACACTGCAACATCTCTCCCGAACCGGGGCGTCGCTTCGGCTTCATGCCTGGAGACACTATGCCTCCTCCTCAAGAAGAGACAACCCGCTACAGTCGCGGTACGGAGGTCGCGTCATCTGCGATAGTCATCCGCAGGGGTCTTCCAGGCAAAGTGAAGAGTCTTCGGTGGTTGGTGCCGTGGGAGATATACCTCTTCCCTTGAGGCCTCTTCTCCAGCAATAACGGTCTTATTGCCTTTCAGCGGGAGGAAACTCCTTTCCGCTCTCGGCAATGAAGCCTGTCGCTCAGCCTTTCCCTGACCTTCAGGCTTAAAGGAATAACTTTTCCTGCCCGTTGGATCTTTCCTCGCTCATGCGAAGCTACGATCGTCCCTGCCCTAGTCGGAGGAAGACCTCCAACTTGGAGCATGGCTCGGACTTTTTAGTCCCTTAAGAAATCTTCTCAAGACCCTTTACGACAGGCCTTGGATTGTATTCCGCCTTGGGTCTCCTGCTCACTCTGGCCACGGCCAGTGTGTAAGCAATCTTCTTGGTCTCGTACAACTCCGCCCTTTCTAAGGAAGAGTGGAAGGCAACATTCAGGTTCGCTCCTGAGTTGTTGGCTAGACTCAGAATCTGGGGGTCCCGGCCCTTCGGTCCAATTCCCTCAAGATTTTGAGTCTCAATTCTGTATCTGATGTCCCAAGACCTTCTCTTTCTTGCCAGTAAAGGAATCGAGAGGTTAGCTTTGGGAACAGCTGCAGTTTGTCCTCAGTTGCAGCCGATTTGGGAGCACAAGGAGGACACGGGGGAGAGTCACCAGTATACCTCTTCAGCCCAGACTCAAGTACATTCATCTCGACCTGTCTCCAGACCCTCCCCCGTCACGTCGCCCTACAGCACGATGTTGGATACATCGCAACGTCCCTCACCTTCGAGTAATACTACTCTGTGACGCAGGTGCTACAAGCTGGAGTCTGGAAGCGTCTAATGACCTTCGCAGCCCGCTTCCTGCAGGGCGTGACCCACAGGAGTCTCGATACATTTTCTATCGCTCTGTGGTGGCTACACAACAGCTGGTCTAACCTCAGGCTCCTTTTTGGACAGGTAGCAGAAGGTTGAGGGCATTGTTATCAGGTTTTAGCCTGCATGAACGAAAGAAGTATGTCTGGCCCTTATTTCTTTCTTCATCAGCAGCATCCTGGTCTCTGCATAGCTGACCTCAAACCTCTGCAGGTAAACCATGCTTCCTTGTGTTCCGAGTATTGAGTCAATACTGTCGCGTCCCCCATACCCTGACGAGGTGGTATTGGGAACGTCCTAACCCAGAGTTCCTTCTGGAACTCCAGGTCAACTGCCTAGGACGGGTCACACTTCTTCCTTCACACACAAGCTTATGTAGGCCACACGGTTCCTTGCGGAGCAAGGAACTTGTGAGGTGCAGGGACTCCTTTTCTCGAGTGCGACTCACTCGGATTCTGAGTCCCCGGGTAAAGCCAAAGCCAGTATGGCTGGGGACTTTCCACCCTACCTAAGGGGTAAGTCACCCAATGTAAATAGCGTGGTTTGTATTTCGGTTACGGAAAAAATGACAAATTCGAAGATAATTTGTATTTTTCCTAACCATACAAACCTTAGCTATTTACACATATTTGCCCGCCAGCCCTGTCCCCCAAGACAAGTCCTACCTCTAAGTGAAAGTGAGCATTCATCTGTGTGTGGGGGGGGAGGGGTAGCTAGCTACCACTCCCCTACCCCCCCCCCCCCCCCGCTAACTAGCGCGGGGGTAATACACCCTCGTTAAATTCTAATGGCTCGCCATTTCAGCTGCGCTAAAAGGTAAACCCAATGTAAATAGATAAGGTTTGTATGGTTAGGAAAAATACAAATTATCTTCAAATTTGTCATTTTGTAACTGTCTTCAGTTTCATTTTTTTTTTTTTTTGCTAGTATTCAAGATTTTGAACACATTACTTTGTTTCTCATAGCGGGTAACTGCTTTCTTATCGCCTCAAATTTGTCAGCACTAACCTTGAAAGCCCAGTATTTTTTTGTTTCAAAGTTTGGTTCAACACTCGATATGCAATATATGACATTTTTGCAGCAGAGAGCGCACACACCTTGATCATTCTGTTGATTAAATCCAAAGTCATTTGTTTGTGATGACTGAAATAATGAGACACCAAGCTTGATTATTTTCACATTAGCCATGGTGACAGTAAATTAGAAAGACTCACTGTGTTGTTTCAGTAGCTTATTCAAGATCTCAAGTAATTATTAAAGGGACCATACTCAGATAGCTTTATCAAGATCTCAAGTAATTATAAAAGGGACCATACTCAGATAGCTTTATCAAGATTTCAAGGAATTATTAAAGGAACCATACTCAGGTTGCCAATCTGACCTTATCGGGGAAATTACTTGATCCTGGATTAAGGCATGCAAAATCATATTCGTGCTGACTGGCATATATCTTAAGAAAACGAACATAGATAGATATAAAGAT
Source organism: Palaemon carinicauda (assembly GCF_036898095.1). NCBI lineage: Eukaryota > Metazoa > Arthropoda > Malacostraca > Decapoda > Palaemonidae > Palaemon > Palaemon carinicauda. The sequence continues at coordinate 113,025,874 of NC_090731.1, read as the reverse complement.
AGATAGGCAAATAGATAGATGGAAAGGTATAGTAATTTAAATCATTAAATACACAATTCTCTCTCTCTCTCTCTCTCTCTCTCTCTCTCTCTCTCTCTCTCTCTCTCTCTCTCTCTCTCTCTCTTATGTGCGTAGTACACTCGAGTACTGCAATGTGACATGGTACCCACACTACCAAAAGGATATTGCGCAAATAGAGAGTGTACAAAGGTCCTATACTGCTAGAATAGAAGAAGTTAAGGACCTTGATTACTGGGAAAGACTGCAATTTTTAAAACTATACAGTCTAGAAAGGAGAAGAGAACGCTACATGATAATACAAGCATGGAAGCAAATAGAAGGAATTGCTGAAAACATCATGGAGCTTAAAGTATCAGAAAGAGCAAGCCGAGGTAGATTAATAGTACCAAAAAGCATTCCAGGTAAACTGAGAAAGGCGCACAGGACATTAATCCACTACGCACCAGCATCGATAATGCAGCGACTATTTAATGTGCTGCCAGCTCATCTAAGAAACATATCAGGAGTGAGCGTAGATGCGTTTAAAAATCAGCTCGATAAATACCTAAGATGCATCCCAGACCATCCAAGACTGGAAGATGCAAAATACACCGGAAGATGTATTAGCAACTCTCTGGTGGATATACGAGGTGCCTCACACTGAGGGACCTGGGGGAACCCAAACAAAAATAAGGTAAGGCTCTCTCTCATTATTTTTTTAGGATTTTTTCTTTGCTCCTTGGAATCAAATGCCGCACCATAAATAAGCACTCCTTGTGCCAAATCTAGCACACGTGCCATAGGTTGCCGACCCCTGGCCTAAGGTGACGAGATCAGAAACCATTTTACCTAAGGCAGCAGGAGCTGTACCTGAGGCTGCAGCAGCTGTGCCTAAAGCTGCAGCTATTTCTAGCAACTGAGGATCTATGGTCCAACCTTTCTCTACCCAGTAGGTATGTTGACACAATGCGGCACTGGCATTGCTAAGTCGATAACTAATGGACAATCCCATAAGGAACAATTCCAAATGGTGAGAGGGAAGGTACAGATCAATAGTAGGCAGCTGGTAGTGAAGTCTGCCACTTGCCTAATTGTTTACATTAGATTAAGGATAATGAGTTTTTCCCATTTAAAATAATGAGTCTTTTAAAACGGCCAGGATGTAATGAATTCGTAAATTCGATGAAAATCCTGACAACTAGGAGGTATACAAACAATCAATTTTAGAGGATAATGCTCCTCAGATATGGAGGGATGGATATTGACGCAGCCGACCAGTTGAAGGCGACAACTAAGGCAGCAAGGGGAACGCTCTCTTCTAAATAAAGAGGTAGAGACCCCTAGCCTATTAATATCTAGATCTAGTAGCACTCAAGCCAGCAGGTCTGGAAAGTATGGCAAAATGGTAACCATTCAAGCCAGGGAGATTCTGACCGACCAGAGGAGCCTAGACTCCACGGCAAGAGATATATAGCCTAAGAGGGCCAGTAACAAAGCTGCTGCTAAGGCGGCAAGAGAGGAGAACCCCTAGGGGTTCTAGTCCCATTGCCTATTTAGGATTAGGCTAACAGAAGCTCTCAGGCAGGCTAGCCTAGATATAGAGCAAATGAGGTATGCTCTAGTGCCATTGAATGCAGACTAGGTAAAGGAACTGTAGTTCCACGGCCAGGAAGAAAATGCAGCCTAACTAGGAAGGGAAGGGGAAGTTGGCCTACCCAGAGGCAGTAGAGAGAACTATCCCAGAATAGTATTATTCACCTGCCTACCCAAAGCTAGACTAATAGTCTTGCAAGTTGTCAAGTCCTTCTATATAGCTACTGAAGATTTCTCAGATGCCCGGGAAAACCGGACTTTGCAAAGGAACTGTGTTCCACAGCAAGTAGACCAAGCCTAACATGGGGTGTGGGGAAGGGGGAAAAGGAAGTGAGCCTTAGAAAATGGTAAAGTGGCAGGACAGGAAGGTGTAACTGTAGTATTAGAACAATCTGAAGTCATTCCGAGAGATCTACATTGAGTAGGCATAAAGAATGAATTCTCCCAACCAGCTGCCACTTAGCAACAGGCTAAGTATAATAGTGTAGAAGAAGATTTACTATTGTTCCAAGGGATCAACGGAGTGTAGACACAGGGAACAAGTTCCCTCAACCAGTGCTGCCTATCCAAAAACTAACTCTTAAGTAGATAAGAAGGGATACTGTCGACCTAGGCCGACTGTGACCCACTATCTACAACTCCCAGGGAGTTACTTCAAGGCGACAGTTTCCTGCTATAATGTATCAGTAGACAGAGCGGCGTGCCTGCCTCACAAAAACCATAATGTTACGTGGTAAGAAGGGGAAGGTGGGATTATGAATACTAGCTAGTGTTGGTCAAGGGGTAGGGGTAAATAGTTAGCTTAGGCCAAGACTGGTTAAGACAAGCATGCGATAAAGCGAATGTCTAACTTGGAATTATACCACAGTTGTAAAAGTATATACTGCATATACTTGTGTAACAGCCGATCTCGCGTATTGTGCGACCCTCAAATTTCCCCCCATAAAATATGGTTTTATTTTATATTTTGTGAATCATAGGAGTTATTTTGTTAGAAAGCAAATTACAACAGACTAACATTTTTATTCCATTTCTTTATGCTATCTTGTACTTCAATGGATTAGAAAATTAAAAGATACGATTAAAAGTATCGTTAGTAAGGTTATAATCATTTCATAAACCCATATAGCCACAATGACAACTGAATAAAATACAGTTGTTTTGTTATGAACACTCGAATCATATAGCAGCTGTTTTGTTTGCATATTGATATCGTATGATAGTAAACAAAGTAGCATAAGACTGACATTTTACAGTATACCCTTATTCACTATGAAAAAAAGACCAAGAAAATATACTGCCAAATATAAACTAACAAGCTGTAAATGAAACCGAGAAAACAAACAATATTCACAGACTCTATTCTGCTTGGAATCGGGGAAAGCTGTGTTCAAAACTGGAGGAAACAAAACGAAAATTTAGTGGGAAGCGGAATTAAATGTAAATGCCGAATTTTGAAGATAAAGTTACAGTGTCTGAAAACAGAGAATATAATTTTGTTACAACACAATATAGATAGTTTTGTAAGCTTTATAACCAAGCACCACAGAGCTAAGAGAAACTATAAATTGTTGTAATTCAGCAATATCAAGGAAACTCCGGTTAACTTCTATATCACTTCAGCCTCACAGTGACAAAATGTTACATGGCTACACCTGAACCGCCAACCCCTCTTGCCGCCTCACTCTCAGCAGTCGAAGATACCTCTCACAAACATGTCACGATGGTGTTTGAATAGGAAAATACTACTGATTAAAAGTCATTGTTTTAAACTGAACAATAGATTATACAAGAGCTTGTATTCATGATTTTAATAAACAGAGAAGGGAAAATAAAGGTATTTTGACGTAGGAAAAATCTATTTTTGGGTGAGATAGCCATGTCTTCCTGATGGAAGTTCCTTCTGGCAACTTTCTACTGTATATTATTTCTGAGATTGATATTACATGGGAATTACCGTCAGGTATCACGGGGTTCCAACCCCCGGAACGACTATCCGAAGATATCGTTTATAATCAGGGACGTATCCTAAGATAACCATAGATATCTGCACCCCAAATAGACCTTACCCAGTCTAATCCTCAAAGGGGAAGGATAAGTGCTGAGCCGCTATATATCCTATCACCTTTCAGTGCTCTCATACGACCCCGCCGCTTCATTCCACGTCGCAGCTGTGCTACTGTGAAATAGAAGCCTCCAACGAGCAAAAGGGGTGGGAGAAAAAGGAAGAAACGGGCGGGCCATCAGGACGACATGGCTATCTCACCCAAAAATAGATTTTTCCTACATCAAAATCCTTTTTTTGGGCTTGAGCAATGTCGTCCTGATGGAAGTGTACCAGAGAATTATCTATACTCGGAGTGAGGCTTTGCATGAAAAACGTCAATGTAAAAAATGCTCCCCACCTATGTGACAAAGCATAAGTATCAATTTCTACCTTAACTTTAAACCCAAACTGATCTGAATTTGGTAAGTATGATGGTCTTCTAAGGGGATAGATCTGTGACCGGCCATCAAGCTCCCCCATGGTGAAGAACACTCCTCATGAAAGGTGAGATGTTATAAACTACCAATATCATAAGCTCAGTGAGTAATTGGTATGGAACAAAATACTCATCTGCAAGCAAATCCATTAACTTCATTAAGGGTAGAAAGTAACCATACTAAACTAAATTTATTGCCACTAAAAGGAATTAGGTCTAACAATAAAATGCATCTAACAGTATACAATCTCTTATTACCAAAATTTTTGAGCAAAAATTATTACAAGTGAAATGGTAAGCATTTTGATCAACTAATGTACCCAACTATACACCCTCGAATAATTTGTACTTGTTTTATCATGAGGGGAAACCAATTAATATGCCATAAAACCCCATAAAAAAGGGGGCCTTATGATAAAAATTAAGAAAATTATGGCCAAATACAAAATAGTCTTATACCTAACGACGTAAACTGAACTATTTTAAACTCGGTTCTAAAGTAGGCATACTATAATAGAATTAGGTACACATGTAAATTCAGAGAAACTAAATTGAATCCTGAAACTAAAAATTAAATTGTTTAATGATGATCATGAAGCAAAATCCAACAGTTTCTTTATTAAAGGAAATAAGTTGGAAGAATGCCCAGGGACGCACTTAAGGGATACATCGTTGCAGCAGGTTTAATAACACTACCCGCTGCCACCACAAAGTGACGTATTTCGTCCAATTACTTCTTATAATGCTTGAAGAACACCCTGGTGGACTTCCAACCAGTATAAGCCTGTAAACCCTCAAAGGACATACAGTATACTGAAAAAAGTTCAGTGAGGAAGCCACTTTCCTAGGGTCATGACTTAAAGGCATGCTAGCCGGGTCCACTCTTCTTATAAAATATGCCAATGTTGCTCTCACTTGTTTCAAAGACAATTCTGATCCCACCGTTTCACCTCTAAATAAATTACCTCTTTAAAATTCTTTGTTCTGTCAAGATAGGTCTTTAAACACTGCACTAGACACAGAGTGAAATCACTTACAAGGGGAATTATTTTCCACGGTCCCCAACGTTTAGATGGAAGCTCATTCTTAGCCAAAAAGGTAGGATCAGGGTAAAAATTAACTTCACCATTGTCTGTAAATTCTATGGGACCCTCATCCCAAGAGAGAGCCACAATTTCACTAACTGGAGCACCAGAAGCCATAGTAATTAGAAAAATCACTTTTTGAGATAAATCTCGTAAAGACGCGGTTTGATTGCCAATTTCAGAAGCAAATTGTAACACTTTATCCAACGACTAGGAGATCGGTTTCGGAGGAGCCGATGGTCTTGACCTTGCACAAACTTTCGGAATCTTGTTGAAGAGGTCCTAGTTAAAATCTATGTCAAAGGCATATAAAATGGGTCAAGCCAGGGTTGACTTTTACGAAGAAATTGTGGAGGATGCTAAACCTTTCGCATGTAAGTCAATCAGAAACCCTAAACAAAAATCCATAGTCATAGAAAGGGGATTTTTATCTTTCACATATCGAACCCATTTCTTCCACGAGGTTTCGTACTGATTCAAAGTAGTGGAAGTTTTATAATTTTCTGCAAATGCTAATTTGTCTTGTTGAATTTTGAACCTATTTTCTAGGGCTAATGCGAAAAAATCATCAGATGAAGGGTTTTCGTTTTCCATGATGGAGTGAAAACAGTCTTCCTCTGTACTTCTAGGGACAAACTCGGGCTGGGTAGAGTACCAACCTGGGGTTCATTTCCGTCACTATGGGGTACCAGTTGCTCTTTGGCCATAGAGGAGCCATCAGGGCTGCTGTCCCCCTGAACGAACAAAGCCTGTCCAACGCTTTCATGAGAAGATTGAAGGGTGAGAACAGATAAATTCTCTCCCACCGATTCCAATTCATGTTCATCGCATCCATGCCCACTGCCGCCAGATCCATATTTGGTGCCACATAACAGGGAAGTTTCTTGTTGAGACTCGTTGCAAACAGATCTGCTTGAAGACCTGGGACTAACTCTTGCACGAAAGAGAATGATTTTTCGTCCGGAGACCACTCCGTCTCTAGAGGATGTGTTCGAGATAGGGAGTCTGCCATCTCATTCCGAACTCCGTGAAGGTGAGAAGCTGACAGATGCCACCTCCTCCTTTAAACCAACGAAAAATGGTGAACATTACATGATTTATTTGGGGGAGATCTTGACCCTTGCCTGTTGATGCAATGAACCATTACTTTGCTGTCTAAGACTAGCCAGATATGAATATTGTTAAAGTGTACCTTTTTGAGGTATAAGAAGACTGCCATGGCCTTCAGAATATTGATGTGGAATTGCTTGAATCTCTGAGACCAACCACCTTGCACTTTCTTGAGTGGGGTATGACCCCTCCCCCCCCCCAACAGACTTGTCTTGGAAAGACTTCTGGCAGTAGACCACGGACGAAGTTGCCTTCCTAGTAACTCTGGGGTCGTCTTCTGATGATCGCGGAGAGCTGTGGAGGTTCTCTTCTTCCAAACTCTGCTTGCATCCTTGAGTCTGATCTTGAGGAGAGGGTTCGTTACGGAGGCGTACTGTAATGAGCCCAGAACCCTTTCCTGGCAACGCCTGGTGGTCCTACTCGACTTGATCAGAGACCGAACTGACTGTGCTATTTCTTTCCTGTTGGAAGGAAGTATGGACAGGGTTTGAGACTGTAGGTTCCATTGAATCCGCAGCCACTGGAAAACCTGAGCTGGGTTCAGTCTTGACTTTTTGAAGTTGATCTGGAATCCTAGGGATTGCAGAAACTTGACAACGTGAGAGGTTGCTTCTGTGCTCTCCCTTGCTGAAGGAGCCCACACGAGCCAGTCATCCAGGTATGCCGCTACTTGAAGGTCTTTTATCCGCGACTGTTGAACGACTGCGTCTATAACCTTCGTGAAAATTCTCGGAGCTATATTGAGCCCGAATGGCATAGCTCTGAATACATAAGCCCTTTGCTCCAATCTGAAACCAAGGTAGGGGGAGAAGCGTCGACCTATTGGAAGATACTAATAAGCGTCGGTAAGATCTATAGAGATGGTGTAAGCCCCCCGGGGTAGTAATGTCCGTATCTGCGAAATAGTCAGCATCCGGAACCTGTCGCACTGAACGAACACGTTTAGATGGGACAAGTCAAGAATAGTTTGAGGAATAATTGAATCTTTCTTTGGCATGCAGAACAGACCACCTTGAAACTTCATAGATCTTGTGCAATGGATAAAGGGATTTTGACAAAGGAAAAATCTATTTCTGGGCGAGAGACCTGTGCTGCCCAGTGAAATGCTCCTTTAGCACCATTTCTAAGGTATATAACTGCTATATATTACCAGAGAAAAAATTGCATAGGAATGCCAGGTTGAACCCAGCTCGCTCACCTATATAAGGTGTCGATATAATACTGGGGCGTGATAATTCACAACCAGAGGTCTCGCACCATTTAGATATCTCCTCTTCAAAATGCCCGCCACAGCGAGGTGCCGATCAACACTACTACCACTAACCTAACCCACGCCAGTGACGTCACTCCTCATAGCACCCAAGGTTTGGGGCCCATGTTGGGAGGGAAGTCAAGGGAGGGTTCACTGGGCGGCACAGGTCTCTCGCCCAGAAATAGATTTTTCCTTTGTCAAAATCCCTTTTCTGGGCTTCGAGCTGTGCCACCCAGTGAAATTGTACAAGGGAAATGTTCCCAAAACTTGGAACAATACCTGAGGAAGTAAAATAAAATCCAAAATAACAGGTAAGAGGATAGCAAGACAGTTGATTAAGATTCACTATGTTCAGGAGGAATCACATTCCCTGCTGCCACTGTAGCAAATATAAGGCTTCCATAGGTTTTAAACAGTGGCGTTTAAATACTGTTGGAGACTTCCAGGCTGTATATTTAGTAAGTCCAGCGAAGTTCATAGTAATTAACTGAGGTAGCTACAGCTCATATATCATGGACGTGAGGGAGTGATGTGGGAATGGTTCTAGGTAGCCAGTTAATGAAATACAGAATCTGCTGTCTGATTTTTTTCAGGATGATGGTTCTTCCATCTTCTCTAATGGATAAGGGCCCTGAGGACTGAATGGAAGATATGTTTAAGTAGGCTTCCAGAGTGTTTACTGGACATAAAGATGGGTCCTGCAGAAGTGGGACAATCTTCCAGGGGAACCGTCTGTCCTGGGGGTCCTCATTTTCGCTAAAAATCTTTTGTCAGGGGAAAGGAGTACTTCCCCTGACAAGAGAAATTCAATATGACCTGGATCTCTAGACAAGGCTGAAAGGTCTGATATTCTGGCGCCAGAAGTCAGGTTCATTAAGAACAAGGATTTCCTAAACAATGGAATATAATGACAAGTCTCGTTAAGAGTGTCTGAAGCCAACTTAAGTACGTCATTCAGAAACCAGGAAACTGAGCTAGGGTGAGTTGATGGTTTCAATCTGGCGCAGGTTCTCGGGATGGATGAAAATTATGAATCTGTAAGGTCAATATTAAAACCAATTGTAAAATCTTCTTCAAGGCTGACTTAATTGTGGTAATAGTACAAGCCGCTAAGCCTGATTCAAATAAAATTCTGAGGAAGGTTACTGTCAGATTCATAGTCATCGTCTCAACCTTTGAGTCCCTTAAAAACTTGCAAGTTTCATAACAGCCGAATCATACTGTCGAAGGGTGGAATCCCTCTTATCTGATTCTAAAAATAGCGTATTTGAGGATCAATATCTGCACCTCTTGAGCTGCAAATTTCATAAAGTCCATAAAGTTAGGGCATTCTGAATTTTGAGGAAGCTAACACACTGCGAGTTGTACTACTTGTGTTAGTATTGGATTGGGGATCTGTCGAGGTGGAGACCCAGTTCCACCAGATGGGGGAAACCCGTTGTTCTTGGGCCAGATGGGGGCTACTAGAGCAACTTGGCCTTTGAAAGTCCTGAGCTTGACTAACACTTTCATCGACAGATATATTGGTGGGAATAGGTAAATTCCCTCCCAAGTGTTCCAGACTAATGACATTGCGTCTGTGGCGTAAGCCCGAGGATCCGGGTTGGGGGCTACGTAGCACTCTAGTTTGTGGTTGGACTCTGTTGCAAACAGATCTATCTGGAGATCCGGAACCTAAGAAAGAATCCATCTGAAGGACTTTGGGTCTAGTGACCACTCCGACTCCAGCGGAGTTGTCCTCGAAAGTGCGTCCGCCACTAGCTATCTAGAACAAACCTGATTTGTTAGTTTTTGGCTGGAGCCGGTTGCTTAAGGTCAAAATTACTGCCATGGCCTCTAAGACATTGATATGAAGTTGGCGGAATATTGTCAACCATAGTCCCTGGACTTTCTTGTACTGAGAGTATCCTCCCCATCCTGTTAAGGAGGCGTCTGTGTGAATGACCAGCTTGGGGGTGGATATTGTAAGGAAACGGATTTGCCAGATTTTGACCTTTGTCCATGGTTGAAGTCTTTTCATCAGAATTGGTTGGAGTCGAGCCCTTTGTCTCGATATAACTCGTTTGCTCTGGAGCGCCATACTCGGCTTATATCTTTCAGTCTGGCCTTCAGTAGTATATCTGTTACTGAGGCAAACTGGAGGGCACCCAGGATTCTCTCTTGATTTCTCCCGGAAGACAATTTGTCTTTGAGAAAACGTATTGTGTTTTGCTATATCGTTCCTTTTGGCTGTTGGGAGACACAGAGTGTGGGAGCATAAAACCCACTGAATCCTAGCCAATGAAACTTGTCTTCGGGACCAGACGAGATTTCTCGAAGTTGATTTGGAGCCAAAACTGTTGTAAGAGATTATCACTCTGTAGTTGCTGTGAGGCAGTTCTTGCCTAGTTGAAGCCTAGAAACGGACGAAGATGCTTTGCTATCGGTACATGATAACAAACGTCTGCAAGATCCATAGAGGAGGTGACGGCCCCACAGAGAAGCAAGGTCCGCACCCGAGAGACGGTCAGCATGTGAAACTTGTCGCATTGAATGTAAGAATTCAGAAGTGACAGGTCCAGGATTACTCTTCGCTATTCTGAGTCTTTCTTTGGCACGCTGAACAAGCGACCCTGAAATTACAAGCGATTTACTTCCTTTATTGCCTTCTTTTGCAATACAGTAGATCGTTTTCATATAAGACTAGCTCGTCCGTTGGATGTTGATGAAAACTGGTTGGTGGAGGGGGCCTTTCTATCCAACTCCACCCCAGACCTTTGGAAATTATGCTGAAAGCCCAAATGTTGAACGTTCAACGGTTCCGTAAGATGTAAAGTCTTCCCCCTACCCGAGAACTCCCAATGATATGCTGCGGATTTACCTCCTCGGCCTCCGCGGAATTCTCGGCCTCGAGAGTAGCTCTTGCGAAAGGTTCCTCTCAAGCTAGCGCCTCTGGCGCGCTGGTAACCCAGGAAAGCACCCTGAGTTTCAAAGGTGGGGTTAAGGGCTGGGGAAGTAGCATAGGAGGTAGTTGGTACTTGGGACTGAGGAACCAGCACGTATTGCTGTTGGGGTTGACCCTTCGAAGTGAAAGGTTGACTCCCTTGTGCCACCGGGATGGTCTGAACCACCTGTTGGGACTGCCGGTTTGGAAGGAATGGAAAGGTCTCAGACAAGACATGCCTACAGCAACGACGTCTGGCCGCAAGGAAGTCGTAGAAATCAGACAGTAAGGATTGAAGTAATGATTTCGTCAAGACCTTAAAAGGTGGTTCCTCTTCATACATTAAAGAGGTCTTTTCTGCCATTGTAGCCGAGTTGATAGATCTACTCAGGCGCATACAGGCTTCGAACTCGAGGCATATCAGGGATTCCGGAAGCCTGGGTAGCCACTCACTGAACTGAATGGAAGCACAGTCAGCGCTTAATTTACCTTTAATTTTAGTCCAGCAATCGTGATCCCCCGGGAACAGGAGGGAAGTCGGATCCATTTCCTTCGGTTGCGGTAACGGCTTGTCCTCGTTTATTGCCTGCTGAGCAAGGTCCACTATCTTAGTGACACACGGAGTAGGGGTTTACTCATCCACTACCAACATCGTGTACGAGCTCTTGTGAGGTGTTAACGTAGTGTTAACACACACTCACTCGTTTAAGGGCCGGACCCAGGTGGACTGAGCCTGCCCCTTCGGGTAAATTTCGGTTTCTTTGGGGACCTTGTCGAACCTTACGAGTGTCTCCTCGGTAAGGCGTGCGAAACCAGAGAAAGGGAACTGTAGACCCAGCGGGTAGGATTCAAAATCTTCTACAGGCCGGGTGCCAAACCCTTCGATGGTTAACATACCATCTTGAAGGGAGAGTGCAAGGCCACCTTCCACGGATTGCTTTCAACGAATTCCGGGAGCTTAGAGGCATCTGGGATTATATATTGTTGCTGTTGAGGTAGCCCATAACGAATGAGACCCTGTACGAGGCTATCTGGTTTAGCACTCTCTCAGTGAGGGTGCTAACAAGGGAACCCATTGCAATATAATATATATATACACATACATATATATATATATATATATATATATATATTATATATATAATGAATATATATATAATATGATATATATACATATATATATATATATATATATATATATATATATATATATATATATATATATATATACAGTAGGGTCCCGAATTATGCGAGAATTTGGTCGATTAATGACCTCGTGTAAATGGAAAATCGCGAATTTCGAAACACACAACTAACAGAAATAATTCCATTGCGGCCATGGCAACCAGCAATTTGCCTATTCAAATGTGTTTACTACCCATTTCCAATACTTTCTTTGTACTATACTGTATTTCTTTATAATATCAAATTGTTCTTGTAAATAAATAAAACATTTAATATACTTTAAAGTTCTAATAACTTGAAAAATGGTTAAAATTACAACCAGGATAGGTGTAAACACCATATATTTCCCGTTATAACACAACCCAAAATACAGACAAATTTTAATGTTTGTCATATCTATTGTATAATACAACTGGTGAATAGCAAAACCATCACTCTATAGACTAGCTTGTTGTATGATTGAAAATCCAGAATTATCAAAATAAAGGCGATTTTATATCATGCGTTTCCTAAACACGCTAAAAAGCACAATAGAAAACGACAACCAATGTTTTGTTTACGTTTATCTCTGATCACAACGAAGAAACAGACGCATTTATACATCTGTGTTTTTGAATTGACAGCAATTTTACCAAGTATAGATTATATGTTGAATTTGTTATTACCAATGTTCTAATTATTTTTTATTAGAACTTTCAAATAAATGAAATGAATGCCATTTATTAAATGTTTTTCTTTATGATGCCGCCTGAAACGGAAACCTTCCATTTGTTTACGCTCCATCTTCGATCATAATAAACAAACGAATGCATTAAACACACATGATCTAAGTCATAACTAATGATATTACAAACATTTAGTAAACATTATGTTATTACAAATATTTTACTTACCGTATCCATATAAATTCCTAAATTCGTAGCAAAGCTGGAAATTTTTTTTTCCTTATGCGTTTAATCCACAATAGCAAACTGCCGCTAATGACAGAGTGATAACTTACGATAATTCTAAACTGTTACGAAAGATAATTGTCCTTTCCATATCCAAAATACTTTTCCTAACTTCAGTTATAAGTCAACTTGTACCCACCTCAATTATGGATCCATATGCAAAAAAGGTAAAAGAAGAAAGTACTAGGCCTATTTTTAAAGTCGCCGAACAATTAGGTTACCGCTATAACGTTCGATGTGAGAGAGAGAGAGAGAGAGAGAGAGAGAGAGAGAGAGTGATGGTTTTAAATTACTAAACAATAAATATGATAGGTTATAACACATTGGTGTTTATGTAATATTAACTGTATAGATGGTTTGAATAAGTTAAGGAATGGTGTAAACAATTCTTTGTTATTGTATTCGCGCGGAAGCTAGACATCAGCTGATGTGATCACAGCCAAAAGTAAAACAAAAATAAGTTAGCAATACTCGATTTTTAAAACACACCCGAAATTTAACAACCTAAGTACATGTTTTATTATAGCGCAATTGACATTTAAAGAGTAAAAATTTTCTGGAATAGAATGGTGTTTCCTAAAAAATAGTGGTTTGCGGACGAAATCGGTTACCGTATTTTAAGCTATGATTGAAATGGATGTATACACGGTATAATTTTTTCGTTTTGTATTTAATTGACACTTCAAGAAAACCGATTTTGGTTTCTTCATCTATTTGTAAGTATTGTATAACGAGAGAGAGAGAGAGAGAGAGAGAGAGAGAGAGAGAGAGAGAGAGAGAGAGAGAGAGAGAGAGAGAGAATCAGCTGTTGTAATTGAATGTCGTGTTTTTGTTTCGTGTACCCCCTGAAGCGAGGAATTGATCGCCACAACTAACAATATTCATGTTAATTTCATTCTTAAACTCAAGTTGCCATATGTGAACTATGGTTTTATTTCTTACGGAGAGAGAGAGAGAGAGAGAGAGAGAGAGAGAGAGAGAGAGAGAGAGAGAGAGAGAGAGAGAGGGATTTCTGCCATCAAATCTCTCTCTCTCTCTCTCTCTCTCTCTCTCTCTCTCTCTCTAGATTTTATTTTACCGTCTACTCTTCAAAACCAATGTTTGCAAATCAAATGTATACTGTTTAAAATATGACAAAATATTGACGACTCGTTACCGAAGTTTAGGCTATTCACTGCCGATAAACGAACCCAGTCTACTCGTGAAAACCTTGAACGCCCAGAGGGAAAAATAAGGCTTTTAAATATACTGTACTAAACAAAAATAATGCTTTAATATACCATCATTAACACTACCATTACAATTATCGTAAGGTTGGAGAAAGATAAAGATTGCCGAGAACGTAACCACATTTCTGTTTACATTTTGTCAGCTGGACTCGCACAGTTAACAGTTGATTTCATTGTTGATGTGGAATTTTATCCTTAAATAGGCTATTCATTATGAAATTATGTTAATGAAATGTAATGTTAATATTGTTTTGTAACATTTATTATAAATCACCGTATTTAGGGCTACCAATATACTTAAAAAGACAATAGATTTGATACATTTTGTAGTGCTTGACTCGCGAACTTTGAACAGCCTCGCGGATACAGAAAATTTATTTTTGAAAAATAGCGATCGCGGAAAAGGGGAATCGTGTAATTCGAACACGCTTAATTCGGGACCCTACTGTATATATATATATATATATATATATATATATATATATATATATATATATATATATATATATATATATGTATATATATATATAAATATATATATATATATATATATATATATATATATATATATATATATATATATATATATATATATATATATATATATATATATATATATATATATATATATATATATATATATATATATATATATATATATATATATATATATATATATATATATATATATGTATGTATATTTATAATGTATATATATATATATATATATATATATATATATATATATGTATATATATATATGTATATATATATATATATATGTATTTTCATATTCAAATAAGCCATATATATTTTTGATATATTAATGTCTGGATTCTCTTAACGACCTCGGGATCAGAGCCCCAGGTGAAATCACACAAAGACAAGAGCTTGGCTCCGGCCGGGAATCGAACCCTGGTCGGCAAGCTTATATAGACAGTGACTAACCCATTCGGCCACGAAGATCTTTCTTCGTGGCCGACCAGGGTTCGATTCCCGGCCGGAGCCAAGCTCTTGTCTTTGTGTGATTTCGCCTGGGGCTCTGATCCCGAGGTCGTTAAGAGAATCCAGACATTAATATATCAAAAATATATATGGCTTATTTGAATATGAAAAACACGTAAAAATGTGCAAAATTTATCATATATATGTATATATATATGTATATATATATATATATATATATATATATATATATATATATATATATATGTATAAGTATATATATATGTATATATATATGTATATATATATATATATATATATATATATATATATATATATATATATATATATATATATATATATGTATATATATATATATATATATATATATATATATATATATATATATATATATATATGTATATATATATATATATATATATATATATATATATATATATATGTATATGTATATATATATTTCTGGGTCGACCTGTGACGGCCGGTGAAAAGGGTCCTTCTTTACACTTTTCTGATATAAACCTTCCAAATATACCAGAGAAAGATAAAAGCATGGAATGCAGAGGTTACTACCCTCGCGCGAGCACCTTGTGGGTGTCGTGTATAAAGCAGGGGCGTGTGAAAACCACTATTCACAGGCTGTCTTCCATTTAGCTAATTCCTTCGTCAAAAGGGATGGGCCGATACAGAGGCACCAGCTACGCTACCTGAACCACGCCACCGACGCCCGACGCGAGCGCCATCTGAACAACATCCTTCTGTTTTGTACTTGCTAGCTTGGTCTTAGATTTTTGTGTTCTCGGTGTTTTCACGTTTCGTGGATTATTTTCATCATGGCTGAAGCTCCAACTTCACCCATACCAATGTTAAGTACTATAGTTTGTTTTGACAACTTTTTCCAGTACCGGGCAGTTGTACTCTTCCCAGTATTCTGTTGTTTTTATTTTGACCGGCTTGGCCTTCCGCGGTGTCGGCAGCCATTGTTGTTTTGATTTGCCTCGCTGGGAATTCATGTTAGTGTTGCCCATTTTGTATTCTGTCAGTTAGGTTCTTGGTTAAGTCACTGGCCTTTTGCCTCTTTGAACCATTATTATTATTATTATTATTATTATTATTATTATTATTATTTCCTATGGTACTTTTGGCTAGCATGTCCAGTCTCGAACAAGAATAGCGTTCTGGCTTTTTTATAGTTTAGTACCCGCCCTGAGAGGCGTTCGTCAGTGGACTATATCCTTTTAAATTTTGTTAAAGCAGATGTTATTCTTCATTCGTAGTCTTGTATTTGACGTTACAATTTTATTGTTATACTTATATCATATTATAGTGTGCTTAATTAGGTTCTTCATAGTATAACCACGAGAGCGAGAGCATGGAGTTCTCGTTTTCTGTCGCTACTGTTACGAGCTACCCTTTCTCTCGTTTTCTTTCTTAGCCTCGAGTAGGAGAGGTGGATTTCCCGTTTTCCGTTTTATACAATCACGGGTTCTCCCTCCCCCCTCTCCCTCTACGGGTATATGATATTTTACGATTTATTTTATTATGTGGTTACTGTTAATATAGCTAGCGTTATTAATAGGTCCTGTTCGAGTGTGAGTCATTGTTTTGGGCCAGCTTTACGACACCACCTGTTCCCCTCGTAGTTCCGTCCTCTCCCCGCTACGGCTTGGGAGTAGGATCTGAACATTCATCCACTCCGCCGTGAGTTCTACTCCGCCATGAGGGATACTCATTGAGATTGGAACCTATAGTTATATATCATTTGGAGTGCAACGCTCTGGCAGGGCCTCATCCCCCCGGTGGTCCCTTGCACCCAGACTCCGGCCACGGCCATATCCACACAAAATATTCATTATTAATCACAACTTATTTATTCCGGACCTTTCACCGGACCTCCGCCTTCACCGGAGATCACCAATACGCTTAGCAATGATGTTAGCCTTAGCTTTTAGCTACTGCTTGTATTTTATAATTTATTTGGTTACGGGCCTATCACTGAATCCTCGACCCTGTCGGAGGTTCCGCAGATTACATTAATTTATTTTATTCTTATTTTAATAATATTTATAGTGATACGGACCCATTTTAGATTGCTCCGGCACACTCTGGTGCAGGAAAATTTTATATTTGAAATATTTTAATATGGAGCTCCGGCTTTCAGTCATTGAACCATTCTATGCACACATACTTCATGCTATCTAGACTCTGTTAGTAGATCTTAATCCCTTACCAGAGTCTCAAGGAACATCCAGACTTATGTCTCCTTTCTTTTACAGAAAGTCCGCTGCGCTGCCAAGGGCTGCCCCGCCTCTTTCAACGATCCTGTTGGACATGACCTCTGCCGATCGCATGCACATTGCGCTATCTCCTTTATTCGGGAGCCGGGACAAGCCCCATACATGGTGTGGTTCCCGGAATCGTGCACTCTCTGTTACGAGTGGTCCTCCTTACTCCTTAACGATGACGTAAGTTGGTTTTTCGTTTTGTTCCTTTTATCCTTTGGCGATGATTTAATTTGTTCCTTAATTATGTATACATCGCTTATTTCGGAGAACGATCCTTCTCCTTCATCACTAATCCCCTCAACTCTTTCAGGCCGATGATGAATCTCTTCGGTCGGCAAGAGCTGCTCTTCGTCCTTGGGTGTCGGGCTTCAGCAGGAATGCTCCGTCTGGCGCACCCTATCTCCTCGACGGAGACATGGCCTCCCGACTCTTCCCAGGCTCTACCACTGCAGCAGTCACTCCGGAGGCGGCTGCCCCTTTAATTGAAGCGGTCAGAGCGACCATCGCCACGGAAGACGAATCTCTTTTACCGGTGGACGTGTCAGCTCTGGATCTAGACATCGAGCCCATGGACGAGCAGGTAGGTGGTGTCGAGTTGGTGGAAACCTTTTTATCTCCTACTCCTTCTTCTACCTCTTCCTTTCTTGGCTTTGATAAGCCTACGGCTTCTCCTTGGGATCCCTCTGTACCAACCGTGTGTCACACAATTGTACATAATTCCTTTTGCATATATTATGCTTGTATCTTCTCTCTTCCCTCGCACTAAACGAACATGAAAATTCATGTCTGCTGTTTTCCTCTGTAACATTGTCTATCTTGTTAACTTGTTATGTCCTGTTGGCTTGAGGTTTTGTATATAAAGGAGATTGTTTTATAATAATATAACTCAGTTGATTGCATCCTGCCTTTGAGTCACAACCCCTCTCTCGCACCGTCACATTGGTGACCCCGGAGTGACACGAACACCCAGCCTTCTGATGAGGGGAGCCACCAATGTGACGGTGCGAGAGAGGGGTTGGGACTCAAAGGCAGGATGCAATCAACTGAGTTATATCATTATAGAACAATCTCCTTTATATACAAAACCTCAAGCCAACAGGACATAACAAGTTAACAAGACAGACAATGTTACAGAGGAAAACAGCAGACATGAATTTTCATGTTCGTTTAGTGCGAGGGAAGAGCGAAGATACAAGCATAATATATGCAAAAGGAATTATGTACAATTGTGTGACACACGGTTGGTACATGGCTCCCCCTCTAAAAATGACATACTGAACATGTTAAATAGGTGCCCTGAATCTGGAGAGGTAGTAGTAAAAACTGCGCCGATTAGCGGCAGTGAGTGGCTGTAGAAGTCGATGGTTGGGTTGCGAGCGAGTGGTGGATGATGGGTGGCTGTGTTGCCGCTCCGGCTCGTCACGGGGTAGGCGAATGTGTCCTACGGCATTCATAGGCGTGTGTGTCCTACGGCATTCATAGGCGTGTCCTACGGCATTCATAGGCGAGTGTGTCCTTTGGCATTCATAGGCGTGTGTGTCCTACGGCATTCATAGGCCTACGGCATTCATAGGCGTGTATGTCCTACAGCATTCACGTCAGCTTCGGTTGAAGTTGAATAGGTGTCCTCTTCGTCACGAGTGGAGGCGTTGATGGAGGTTTTGAAGGTCATGAAGTGGCTGTCCATAAGGGGACGAAGTAGGTTCACCTCACGAGGAGAGCTGTCTGCGGCAGGTTGCAGGCGAGTGATACTGGTCATTTTCCCGAGGGTGAGCGAAGCCCTTTGGTCCCCCAACGGTTGTTGAGAGAGCTGAAAAGGCGTTGCTATACGGGCGGCTGGCGACGGCGAGTACTGCTGCAGAAGGTATGCGTTGACGGCGTCATAGTAACGGCGAGAGGTGGAGGGGGGGGGGGAGGCGGGAGGAGCGAGTCACTCCGGGGTCACCAATGTGACGGGCCGAGAGAGGGGTTGTGACTCAAAGGCAGGATGCAATCAACTGAGTTATATTATTATAGAACAATCTCCTTTATATACAAAACCTCAAGCCAACAAGACATAACAAGTTAACAAGACAGACAATGTTACAGAGGAAAACAGCAGACATGAATTTTCATGTTCGTTTAGTGCGAGGGAAGAGCGAAGATACAAGCATAATATATGCAAAAGGAATTATGTACAATTGTGTGACACACGGTTGGTACACCTCCGTCCCCGTACGACCCAAGGTGAAGCCACTACGTACCTATAAGTCATCAGCTTTGCCATTGTCTACGTCACCGGTCCCCGGACCCTCGACTGCTCCTGATGTTCCTATTGCTTCCCATAAAACCGTGACTTCTAAGAAGTCGAAGTCCGCCAAGTCCAAGGCTTCGTCGGCGGGTGGCTCTCAGGTACCCTCCTTCCCCGTCGACCTGATCAGGGATATAGTCAAGGAGCAAATTCAGCAACATTCTGGGGCTATGACGGAGCTAAAAGATATGGTGGCGAATCTGATCCGCTCCGGAACTCGGATTCCTCCGCCTTCAGCCCCAGACGCGTCGAAGTTACCCCCCTTCGATAAAAACAACCCTTGGAGGTTTGCTTTGCATGCTCCTTACTTAGATGGTTCCCTAACTCTAGATGGCATAGGCACCCGTCCTCTAGAGGACCTAGAATTCTACCCCCCGCGGCTAGAATTCCCATTCAACGGCTTCGTCCGCCTAAAGGAGCATGCCTTGGTTAGAATGGACAAGGTACCGAAGGAAACGAAACGGTGATATTTCCAAAAGAACAGGCCCAAGCTGTCTGGGCCAGGACTCTACCAGAATGGGGGTGTACCAACTCCAAGCTCACCCCACACAAAGGTGCCTACACTATTTTTACAACGGCATCGTCCATTACCTTGCCACTTATAGATAAAGTGACAGAGCTGACAATACAGGCCGTCAAGGAAGGCTCTGCCATGCCGACTCTCAAAGAGACCGACCCCACTTCAATGCTCATTCCGAGTACCTCTGCCACCTGGGATGACGCTTCTTCTACCTTCACGGTAGGGAAGCTAGACCCAGACTGCGCCTCTACTCTTTTTTCTGAGAAGCTTCCCAGATTACTAGAGAGTCTTCTCAAGACCGAGTTCGAGGCACGTAATAGGTTAGCTAAGTCCCTCCACTCCATCACCTCCATAGAGTCCCTAGCCTCTGTTTACCCGACTGAAACTTTGTTCAGGGTTTTCACAAAGAACCTGCTTCTGTCCTACCAAGTTGACCTCCACGACTTCTGGTCGGCTCGGGTTAGCTGCAGGAAATACGTTCTGTCTGAGGCTTCTATCAGACATGAACCGAACAGGCTGATAGCGTCCTCCTGCTGGGGTAAGAACCTATTCCCTCAGGATGAAGTTAATAAAGTTCTCCAGGACGCTGCGAGGGCAAACCAAAATTTGCAAGTAAGGTGGGGCCTCACGACCAAAAGGAAGATCGAATCCCACAAACAATCTTTCTTCAAGAAAAAGCAGAGATTTACCCCTTACAAGACGAACCGGGGTCACTACCACCAATCGGCAGTTCCCCACACGTCAACACAGTCTTCCTCTGCTTCGACTTCTCAGCAACCGGCTCCTCCTCAGCAGGTGGTCTACCTCACTGCTCCCCCAGGTACACAACCCAACCCCATGTCTTCTTGGATGCCCTCCCCTGCATACAACCCTAGCTACGAACCCTCCAGTTCCTTTGGTGGACACCAGAGAGGAAGCTACAGAGGTAGAGGACAGTTCCGCCATCGAGGCGGACCTAGATCAAGGGGTGCCCGGGGAGGGAAGGGACCTAAATTCACTCCCTCGCAATGATGTGATCCCGGTAGGGGGGAGACTTTATCACTCTCGAGACTATTGGACCTTCAGTCCATGGGCTCACAGCATAATATCCAAAGGCTTAGGTTGGAAATGGTCACAGGGATCTCCACCTCCACTAGTGACCTTCTTCCAGAGACCCACTCCCATCCTGAAATAGTACACCATAGAGTTACTCAAGAAGAAAGCATTCAAACGGGTTCGATCACTGAAATTCCAAGGCCGCCTATTTACAGTTCCAAAGAAAGACTCGTCGGCGTTGAGAGTGGTTCTGGACTTGTCAAAACTAAACTCTTACATTCTCTGCGACAAGTTCCGTATGCTGACTATCTCTCAGGTACGGACCTTACTTCCCCGTGGGGCCATCACCACCTCTATCGATCTTACCGACGCCTATTATCATGTGCCAGTAGCTCGGAACTTCTCTCCTTACCTAGGCTTCCGTTTAGGCAAGAAAGCCTTTGCGTTCAAAGTCATGCCCTTCGGTCTCAGCATTGCTCCCAGAATATTCACGAAACTGGGAGAGACATTGCTCGAGCAACTCAGGAACCAAGAGATACAGATCATCGCCTATCTGGACGATTGGCTCATTTGGGCTCGGTCGAACCGGGAATGCAACAGAGCTACGACGAAGGTAATTCAATTTCTCGCCAAACTGGGATTCCAAATCAATCTCCAAAAGTCTCGCCTACAACCATCAAGCCGCTTCGAATGGTTAGGCATCCGGTGGGACCTTTCAAAGCACAGGCTCTTCCTTCCTCCCAAGAAGGTAAGGGAGATAGCTTCCAAGATCAGGAACTTTCTCAAACACAAACAGCTGTCCAGAAGAGCTTTAGAAAGAATCCTCGGCCTTCTCCAATTTGCTTCAGTAACAGATCTCCTATTAAAAGCCAAACTCAAAGACATCAATCGAGTTTGGAGAAAGAGAGCTACAATACCTTTAAGAGACAAGATCTAGAAGATCCCCTCTGTCTTAAAAATGAGACTACGCCCATGGTCCGAACCGAGGAACCTCTCCAAATCGGTTCCTCTGCAATTCCCCCCTCCACAAGTGACACTTCATACAGACGTGTCTCTGAGTGGCTGGGGGGGTTACTCCCAACATCAGATGTTTCAGGGCTCTTGGTCACCCGCCATGAAACAGTTCCATATCAATGTTCTCGAAGCCATGGCAGTGTTCTTGACCCTGAAGAGAATCTCTCCTCCGAGGTCGTCCCACATCAGAGTAGTCTCAGACAGCACAGCCGTAGTACACTGCATCAACAGAGGAGGATCCAAGTCACCCAACCTGAATCAGATCCTGGTCACTATCTTCGCCTTGGCAGCAGACAAGAACTGGTTCCTGTCAGCAACTCACCTAGCAGGAGTCCAGAATGTGATAGCAGACTCACTATCCAGGACGAAACCACTGGAATCGGAATGGTCCCTAGACATAAATTCCTTCCGGTGGATACTCAGGCTGGTTCCGGGGCTCCAGGTAGATCTATTCGCGACTCAACTGAATCTCAAACTTCCCTGTTATGTGACCCCAAACCTGGACCCTCAGGCTTATGCCATGGATGCATTAACCCTGAATTGGAACCATTGGAAGAAGATTTACCTATTCCCTCCAGTGAATCTTCTAATGAAAGTTTTACACAAACTACGCTCCTTCCAAGGGGCAGTGGCCTTAGTAGCACCTCACTGGCCAAAAAGCAGTTGGTTTCCTCTCCTCCTCGAGTTGAAACTCCGTCCCTTCCGGATCCCATTCCCCAAGCTGACCCAAGTAGTCCAAACTCGGACTGTGTCAGATTCCTCAAGGATAGCCAAAACCCTAACTTTGTGGACTTCATGAAGTTTGCAGCTCGTAGAGATGCGAACATCGACCCGGAAAATGTCCTCTTTATAGAATCAGACAAAAGGGACTCTACAATTCGTCAATATGATTCGGCCGTTAAGAAACTAGCAGATTTCTTAAAGAATTCAGACCATACTTTTATGACTCCTAATTTAGCCATCTCCTTCTTTAGGTTCATATTTGACAAAGGCCTAGCAGCTAGCACTATAACCACCATCAAGTCAGCTTTGAAGAAGGTCTTCCTTGTTGGGTTTAACATTAACCTAGCAGATTCCTATTTCTCATCTATTCCAAAAGCATGTGCTAGGCTTCGACCTTCGGTTCATCCACAAAAGGTCTCTTGGTCTCTGAACGTTGTCCTCAAACTTGCGTCAGACACGGACAATGAATCCTGCCCCTATATCACTCTTCTTAGGAAGACTTTATTTCTAACGGCTTTGGCCTCGGGTGCTAGAATCTCAGAACTAGCAGCTCTCTCACGAAACTCAGAAAACATAGATTTCCTCCCTTTAGGTGAAGTACTTCTTTCTCCAGACAGAGCTTTCCTAGCTAAAAATGAGGACCCACAAAATAGGTGGTCCCCTTGGAAGATTATTTCTCTTCTCCAAGATACTTCTCTGTGTCCAGTCACTACTCTCAGGGCCTTTTTAGCTAGAACTGCCACCCGCTCGTCTGGCTCCTTGTTTATCAGAGAACAAGGAGGTACTATTTCCATTCAAGGCATTAGGCAACAAATCCTATACTTCATTAAACAAGCTAATCCGGAATCATTTCCCCATGCTCATGATATCTGGTCAGTAGCTACCTCCATCAATTATTTCCAAAATATGGATGTTGATGACCTTAAAAAGTACACGGGTTGGAAATCTCCTATGGTTTTCAAACGCCACTACCTAAAGAACTTACAGGCCCTTAAATACCCAACGGTTGCAGCTGGGAGCCTCATCTCTCCTCATTAATCTCTTGTTCTTCCTTTCATCCATCTCTCCTCTTCTCCCTCCTACCCGCCACTCGCACCACGACGCCGCTCTCTTTGGTGGTTCGTTAGCCCTAAGTTTATTGCATGTTTAGTTCCTATGGTTATTAACTGTTATTGTGTTTACCGTAACTTTAGTGTTGGGTTATTCTTAGCCATGTCAGTTTTGTTGCATATTGTGCTCTTATACTCGGAGGCTTCCTTGTTATCATGTTTATTTAGCCTTACGCTTACTATGTCCTTTGGCTAGTTTATAATTTATGCTTACTTACCTTAATATAATATATTATTTTCCTTACATGGTGTTTATCTCTCTCCTCATTAGGTTACTATTTATTATTGGGCTTGGAAGGCATTCTCTGGTACATTTTCACCGGCCGTCACAGTTCGACCCAGAAAAGGGATTTTGACGAAGGAAAAATCTATTTTTGGGGAGAGACCTGTGACGCCCGGTGAAACCCTTCCCTGTTATTTTGTACGATCCCATCCTTTCCTTTCCAAGCCACCATGTTCAATACAGAAGGATGTTGTTCAGATGGCGCTCTCGTCGGGCGTCGGTGGCGTTGTTCAGGTAGCGTAGCTGGTGCCTCTGTATCGGCCAATCCCTTTTGACGAAGGAATTAGCTAAATGGAAGACAGCCTGTGAATAGTGGTTTTCACACGCCCCTGCTTTATACACGACACCCACAAGGTGCTCGCGCGAGGGTAGTAACCTCTGCATTCCATGCTTTTATCTTTCTCTGGTATATTTGGAAGGTTTATATCAGAAAAGTGTAAAGAAGGACCCTTTTCTCCGGGCGTCACAGGTCTCTCCCCAGAAATAGATTTTTCCTTCGTCAAAATCCCTTATATGTATATATATATATATATATATATATATATATATATATATATATATATATATATATATATATATATATATATATATATATACAGTAGGGTCCCGAATTATGCGAGAATTTGGTCGATTAATGACCTCGTGTAAATGGAAAATCCCGAATTTCGAAACACACAACTAACAGAAATAATTCCATTGCGGCCATGGCAACCAGCAATTTGCCTATTCAAATGTGTTTACTACCCATTTCCAATACTTTCTTTGTACTATACTGTATTTCTTTATAATATCAAATTGTTCTTGTAAATAAATAAAACATTTAATATACTTTAATGTTCTAATAACTTGAAAAATGGTTAAAATTACAACCAGGATAGGTGTAAACACCATATATTTCCCTTATAACACAACCCAAAATACAGACAAATTTTAATGTTTGTCATATCTATTGTATAA
The DNA here is from genome assembly GCF_036898095.1 of Palaemon carinicauda. Lineage (NCBI taxonomy): Eukaryota > Metazoa > Arthropoda > Malacostraca > Decapoda > Palaemonidae > Palaemon > Palaemon carinicauda. The sequence continues at coordinate 113,000,882 of NC_090731.1, read as the reverse complement.
TACAACTGGTGAATAGCAAAACCATCACTCTATAGACTAGCTTGTTGTATGATTGAAAATCCAGAATTATCAAAATAAAGGCGATTTTATATCATGCGTTTCCTAAACACGCTAAAAAGCACAATAGAAAACGACAACCAATGTTTTGTTTACGTTTATCTCTGATCACAACGAAGAAACAGACGCATTTATACATCTGTGTTTTTGAATTGACAGCAATTTTACCAAGTATAGATTATATGTTGAATTTGTTATTACCAATGTTCTAATTATTTTTTATTAGAACTTTCAAATAAATGAAATGAATGCCATTTATTAAATGTTTTTCTTTATGATGCCGCCTGAAACGGAAACCTTCCATTTGTTTACGCTCCATCTTCGATCATAATAAACAAACGAATGCATTAAACACACATGATCTAAGTCATAACTAATGATATTACAAACATTTAGTAAACATTATGTTATTACAAATATTTTACTTACCGTATCCATATAAATTCCTAAATTCGTAGCAAAGCTGGAAATTTTTTTTTCCTTATGCGTTTAATCCACAATAGCAAACTGCCGCTAATGACAGAGTGATAACTTACGATAATTCTAAACTGTTACGAAAGATAATTGTCCTTTCCATATCCAAAATACTTTTCCTAACTTCAGTTATAAGTCAACTTGTACCCACCTCAATTATGGATCCATATGCAAAAAAGGTAAAAGAAGAAAGTACTAGGCCTATTTTTAAAGTCGCCGAACAATTAGGTTACCGCTATAACGTTCGATGTGAGAGAGAGAGAGAGAGAGAGAGAGAGAGAGAGTGATGGTTTTAAATTACTAAACAATAAATATGATAGGTTATAACACATTGGTGTTTATGTAATATTAACTGTATAGATGGTTTGAATAAGTTAAGAAATGGTGTAAACAATTCTTTGTTATTGTATTCGCGCGGAAGCTAGACATCAGCTGATGTGATCACAGCCAAAAGTAAAACAAAAATAAGTTAGCAATACTCGATTTTTAAAACACACCCGAAATTTAACAACCTAAGTACATGTTTTATTATAGCGCAATTGACATTTAAAGAGTAAAAATTTTCTGGAATAGAATGGTGTTTCCTAAAAAATAGTGGTTTGCGGACGAAATCGGTTACCGTATTTTAAGCTATGATTGAAATGGATGTATACACGGTATAATTTTTTCGTTTTGTATTTAATTGACACTTCAAGAAAACCGATTTTGGTTTCTTCATCTATTTGTAAGTATTGTATAACGAGAGAGAGAGAGAGAGAGAGAGAGAGAGAGAGAGAGAGAGAGAGAGAGAGAGAGAGAGAGAGAGAGAGAGAGAGAATCAGCTGTTGTAATTGAATGTCGTGTTTTTGTTTCGTGTACCCCCTGAAGCGAGGAATTGATCGCCACAACTAACAATATTCATGTTAATTTCATTCTTAAACTCAAGTTGCCATATGTGAACTATGGTTTTATTTCTTACGAGAGAGAGAGAGAGAGAGAGAGAGAGAGAGAGAGAGAGAGAGAGAGAGAGAGATTTCTGCCATCAAATCTCTCTCTCTCTCTCTCTCTCTCTCTCTCTCTCTCTCTCTCTCTCTCTCTCTCTCTCTAGATTTTATTTTACCGTCTACTCTACAAACCCAATGTTTGCAAATCAAATGTATACTGTTTAAAATATGACAAAATATTGACGACTCGTTACCGAAGTTTAGGCTATTCACTGCCGATAAACGAACCCAGTCTACTCGTGAAAACCTTGAACGCCCAGAGGAAAAAATAATTCCCAAATTGTGTGTGATAGCAATTGGTCAAAAAGTAAGAGGAAAAGAACACAATATCTAGACCCGTTAATGGCGTTAGATTGGAAAATTAGGCCAAAAGAAAATTTCACCCTTAACCATAATTATTTTGTTTGGTTAAGAAGGGAAACAAGGATGCTCAGTAAAATCAATAGCCTTCTATCTCCACAGAGAAAGGGCTAGTAAGGAGGCAACGAAGTCAGAAACCAAGAGAAAAACATATCAACGCATCAATAATGGAGCAACCAATCATATAAAGGGAGGCTAAACTTTCAATTCATAATCTGACAAGAAGAATCCCTAAAAAGGAACCCAACCTGTAAGAAAACGAATGTAAAATCCAATTCACATCCTTAAAGGAAACTGGATAAAGTAATAGAAACAATTAACCAAATGTAATGGTTAAATCTTTAAGCGTAGCCAAAGAGAACCTTTTGCAAAAGAGATCCCCCTAGCCAACTAACATAAAGATACCTCGCCAGTAGTAGAAGTAAGGTCTTTATGCCGATCTGAGGTTGTACTCATCAACAGATAATAGAGCACACACCTTGTAGAAGGCAATCTCTAAGAAAGAAAACACATGCCATCATGGTACAAAAAATTTTTGCCGTTAGTAACGGCACGCTTAGGTAACGGCATTGCCGTCAACCAAGGCTCTTCCTAAAGCAGAGGCATAATAACATTCCCCTATACAAGGCTTGACCTGCCGTCAGTAACGGCAGTGTCAGTAAAACTGGCAGCAAAGTCAAACGATGATAGTTTCCACCAAAACATCATGTCTTAAGAAACGGATTTTGAGCGAAGCGAAAAATCTATTTTTGGGTGAGATAGCCATGGCGTCCTGATGGAAGGTTCCTTTTTGGTAGCTTCCTTGGGTAATCACTACTAGGATTTTCCCAGAGAATTAAACCACAGGTTATCACAGAATTCTAACTTCTGGAGCGAGTATCCTAAAGGTTTCCCCTTAAGACATCGTGTAACAACAGGGGACACGCATGTATAGACGTGCCACATAGCTATCTACACCCCATATAGAGTTAACGCTTCAATATGGCGGACAGGGAGTGGCTGGGAGCTGAGCCGCAGCCGATCTAGATGTGGCGATATCGGTACTCGCGATGTAAACAGACGGACGCCATTGCTTTTGATGACGTCACGTCCATCCTCATTCCGAAAGTCTGGAGCTCGCTCATCACCATGATACAGCGGCGCAGGGCGGGACCTGATAACAGACAGGGTGGGTCCATCAGGACGCCATGGCTATCTCACCCAAAAATAGATTTTTCGCTTCGCTCAAAATCCGTTTTTTGGGCTCAAGCCATGGCGTCCTGATGGAAGAGTACCAGAGAATTAGTGTATCGTGGTAGACTTTTTCCCTTTACAAGTGAGTGCTAAAACATTGAGCCGAAAGCATAGTGGTCTATACTAGAGCTACCGTGGGGCAGTTGCCTTCCTGCCCCCCTGGCATGGAAGTCCCCACGGGCTATGCTAAGATCAAAGTGGTCATGGGAAGGCTATTCATATAGGCTGAAGGAACAATGAGATCCATAAGATAAGTCAGAGCGATTTGGTATTCGCGTCGAAACAAACTTGAAGAAGTGGTGGTTGAACACTTCGTGTATGGAGTTGACTCATCTTCATAATAGAGTAAGTATTCGCTAAGGAGACTTACTTGCTCTATATAAATAAATGCCCGGAGTAAATCCTGGCATTTTCCTTAACCAGGAATAAAGGGTAATAAAACTATGACAAATAGTATATTTCATAGTAAGAAAGGAGCAAGGGAGACGCACAAGTAATAAAATAGACATTTTATTATATAATTGCAGGTAAATCAATACATGTCATGCAATAAATAGTAAAAAACATTTACATTGATAAAAATGTACATAGTCATAAAGGCGTGCTCTTGAGTCTGAAAGGGAAGAATCAAGTATTAGTAGGCACCCGTTCTACGGAACGTTAGTCTTTATGTAACACACGTCATGCACGTGGCATGTAGCACTCATGTGGTAATCTACTATGACATTTCACCTGAGGTAAGAACAGTTAAAGAAAACACAAGGTGGTTTCTGCTTCACTACGTATCACTTGAGGGTCAACATAGGCACCCGACGAGTTAGAGTCCCTAATAACTCACTGTTCTAAGCAGAGTTCAGAGCAGGTTTCATAACACTACCTGCGGCTACCACAAAATGTTTCACTTCGTGCACTTGTTTCGCATAATGTTTAAAGAAAACACGCGAGGATTTCCAGCCTGTATAGTTCTTGAGGCTTTCGAAATCCATACTCTGAAAGAAATTCAGAGACGAAGCGACTTTCCTAGGATCATGACCAGCGGGTGTACTGTCTGGATCCGCTCTGCGAATGAAGTAGGTGATTTTTGGTCTCAATTGTTTTAGTGACAGGTTGCTGCTCGATGTTTCTCCTTTGAAGAGTTGGCCTCCATCAAAGTTTGAAGTTCTATGAAGATAGACCTTAAGGCTCTCTACTGGGCATAGAGAGGCATCTTCCTTCAAGGGGCATATCCTCCACGGGCCCCATCGTTTGGTAGGTAATTCGTTCTTTGCGAGAAACGTCGGATCAGGGAAGAGGGAGAGGTCTCCTGAATCATTGAAAACGATATGTCCCTCTTCTCTAGATAGTGCCACTATTTCGCTGACTCGGGCTCCCGAAGCTAGAGCGAAGAGAAATATAACTTTCTGAGTCAGGTCCTTAAGAAGGCATGAATCATTGTCCAAGTTGGAGGCGAAGTGGAGAACTTTGTCTACAGACCAAGTGATTGGTCTCGGAGGGGGTGCCGGTCGTAAACGGGCACAGGCCTTCGGTAGTTTGTTGAAGATGTCACTAGACAGATCTATTTGGAAGGCGTATGACAAAGGTCTGGTCAAGGCCGATTTGCAAGTAGAAATCGTGTTGGCTGCCAAGCCTTGTCCATGAAGGTGAATGAAGAAGGACATGCAAAAATCTATGGTGATTTTCGAGGGGTTCTTTGCCTTGACGAAGGAGACCCATTTCCTCCAAGACGATTCGTATTGCCTTCTCGTGGATTCGGTCTTGTATTCCTCGAGGAAGTCTAGACTCTTCTTCGAAATCCCAAACCTTTTCTTAGCGGCTAGGGTGAGAAAATCATGAGATGAAGGTCCTTGATTTTCGATGATGAAGCGAAGACAGTCGACTTCTGTATTTGCTGGGAGAGAACTGGGTCCGGGAGGGGGATCAGCGTTGGCTGTATCTCCAGGATCAAGGGGTACCAGTTGCTGGGGGCCACTTGGAAGCCACCAGAGCTGCTGTCCCTTTGAAGGTTCTCAATTTGGAGATGACTTTCAGCAGAAGATTGGTGGGAGGGAACAGGTAAATCTTGGCCCATCTGTTCCAATCCAAGGTCATGGCGTCCACCTCTTCCGCTTTGGGGTCCTCGTACGGGGCTACATATCGAGGAAGTTGATGGTTGTCGCTCGTTGCGAAGAGGACGATCTGGAGTTCTGGGACTCTGTGAGAGATGAAGGAGAATGATCTTGCGTCTAGAGACCATTCCGACTCTATCGGGTTTGTCCGAGATAGAGCATCCGCTGTCACATTGCGGAATCCTTGTAGGTGAACTGCAGACAGGTGCCATTTCTTCCTTTCTGCCAGACGGAAGATTGTCAGGAGCACCTGATTTATCTTGGGCGATCTTGAGCCCTGTCGATTGAGACAACGCACTACCACAGAACTGTCCAGGGTCAGGCGAATGTGTACCGACGGGGGCGGGGAGAGTTTCTTCAGCGTCAGAAGAACCGCCATGGCCTCCAAGATGTTGATGTGAAACGTCTTGAATAGGGGAGACCAAGTGCCTTGAGCCTGTTGTTGGTGGGAGTGACCTCCCTAACCCTCCAATGAAGCGTCCTTATGGATGTTGAGAGATGGAGGTGGGTGTTGGAGAGGAAGGGACCTTTTTAGGGCCCTCGCTTCTGACCACGGCTTTAGAAGAAGTCGAAGTCTGCGAGAAACTGGGTAACTTTTCTGCAGGATTCTATACAATCCTCGGGCGAGGGCGTCCACACTAGCCAGTCGTCGAGGTAGGCCATCACCTGGACGTTTCGGATGCGGAGCTGTTGTACTACTGCGTCCGCTAGCTTTGTGAATATCCGAGGGGCCACGTTGAGTCCGAAGGGCATGGCCCGGAAGGCATAGCTTTTCCGTTGGAGTCGGAATCCTAGGTAGGAGGAAGCGTGATGGTTCATTGGTATGTGTCAGTATGCGTCCGCCAGGTCTATCGAGACCGTGAAAGACCCTCGAGGCAGGAGGGTTCTGATCTGTTGGAGAGTCAGCATCTTGAACTTGTCGTTCGATATGAATACGTTGAGGGGGGATAAGTCCAGAATGACTCTGAGTCTGTCTGAGTCTTTCTTGGGAACACAAAACAGTCTCCCTTGGAACCTTGTGGACTTCACCCTTCTTATCACCTTCTTGTTCAAGAGGTCTAGCACATATTCTTCCAAGAGGGGGTTTGAAGGTTGGAAGAATTGCTGGAAGGTTGGGGGTGGTTGCGCCCAGCTCCAGCCCAGACCTTTCTTGATGAAGCTGTGTGCCCAGGAGTCGAAGGTCCAGCGATCCTGGAAGTGGCGGAGTCTTCCTCCCACCGGAAGCACTTCATTGCTTCTGTGGTCCCGAGGACTTGCTGCCTCGGCCGCTAGCTCCCTGTCCTCCTCTGCCTCTGGAGGGCCGGTGAGAGGAATCTCTGCCGGAACCCCTGCCTGAGCTTCTACCCTTGGGACGAAAGGTAGTGGAGTGCTGCTTGAAGGTGGGGTTGAAGGCCGGTGATGAGGGCAAAACCGGCTGTGGGACCAACTGAAAGGTCTGTGGCGGCTGAGCGACCACTTGGGGAGTAGCGGGTGCCGGAAACTGGCGTCTGTGCTGACGTTGCTGGGGTCTATGCTTCGACTGCTTCCTCTTAGGCTGAGGACCGTCATCCTGAGAGGGCTTTCTCTTCCTAGACATGCCCCATTTGTTGAGAAGGTTCCTGTTCTCAGATGCGGCCTTGTCTGTGATCTCTTTCACTAGATCAGACGGGAAGAGGTACTTGCCCCAGATGTTGGAGGCAATCAGTTTCCGGGGTTCGTGTCTGACAGTGGCACTGGAGAACACGAAATCTCTGCAGGCTCAACGAGCTCGCATGAAATGGTACAGATCCTTGACTAAGGTTGCCATGTGAGGTTTGGCAAGGACCATGTAATGGTCAGGGACTCTGGTGTCACCAGCCATTACATCCATCTGGACCTGGAGAGTGAGAGATGCTGCCAGCCTCTCCTTCGTTTCCTGTTCCCTACGAAGGAGGTGTTCGTTTAGCTTGGGGAGGTCCTCATTAAACTGACGTCCAGCAACGTCAGGATCTAGTTTGCCCACCACGAAGGTGTGTTGCACATCCTTCCAGTGTTTGGTGTCGGGCGGGGTGGCTGCGGAGAAAGGTCTGCATTCCTCCAATGCAGGGCAGGATTTCCCTTCCTCTACAGCCTTAAGGCAGGCAGCGAAGGCCTTTTCCGTGAAGGGTAGCATCACTTCATCGGGCGCAACGTAGGTGGGGTACTTCTTGCCCAGAGCCGGAAGTCCAGAGCAGGTAAAACCTCTGCTCTTAAGCGCTTTGGCAAGCATAGCCTGGGCCTTCGAGAGATCGAACACTATTTTCTCCTTCGGTTCGGTCTCTTCCTTTGAGGATGGTTCTGAACGTAGACGGACGTAACAGTCCGGATACGCCTCAAAGCGGGGGAAGAACTCCACTTCTTCCAGGGGTATGGAACCGATCTTATCGCTGACGAAGATCTTGTCATCAGCGATGACCATATGCTCGGCGAACCGCCACGGATTGTCGCTCGAGCATGCGGGGAGGTCCTTGATGGAGATTTTGCGAGATTCCTTGGAACCTCCCATCGACCGAATGATCTTGTGAGTTTCTTGGAGCTTCTGCTCCATCACGGATTCAATGAGCCGAATCAAATCCTGTGCCGTAGGTAGAGGAGTCGAGGTGGAGGACGTAGACGGGAGAGACACTTCCGTCGGTGTAGGAGTAGGAGGGGGGATGGAGGGAGGGTCGTCCTCCTTATCGGACTCGGTATATACTACCCGGTCCTCTTCTTCATCATCCTCCCCTTCACCCTGGGCCATAAGGGTTTTCTCGGTGTCCTCCGAGATCTCTGACATGTGTTCATCATGTTCTGAATCCAGGTGACAATCACTCATGGACTGAGCCATGACAGTATCAGGTTCCACTGTGATCTGGACGACGGGGATCTGTTCAACTGGGACCACTGAGTCTGGTGAGGCCTTTGGGAACAGCAAAGACCTCATTTCTTCTGTGGCTAGGTATGGTCCAGTGGCGTTCTTTTGAAAGCCACGTACCCACTTGCGTAGGTTGTCCCGAGCAGTGTCCCGAATCTCCGCTGAGGGAGGGTCATAGAATGCTTTCTGTAGGCATTCTTGGCAGACCGAACAGGTGGTGGGGCCCCAGTACTTGAGATCCCCTCTCTTGTGAGCACAAGGGGCGTGTGTCCTACACGCCGTATGTCCATAAAAGTGTGGCCGACGGACCGCGCAGAAGTCGTGGTCACACTTGACGTACTCCTCCTGTAAAAGAAGGAGACGATGAGTATTGTAGAGTCATAATATGGCTCGTATATAAAGTTAATTATTAACAAGTTAATATTAACATAAGTTAATTGTGATGCACAGAAGGGTGGGTGAAAGGAGACAGACGCATGCCTCGTGTAACCCGCCCGGCTGGTTGCCGTAGCCTCAGACAGTCCCAGGTGGCCGTAGGCCTCCATGGAAGGTGTCTTGATAATGGGAATTCCATTCAGAATTACCATATAGACTAGGCTTGAAATCGTATCAAGAAAGTCTGGGGATCATGAGATCCTAGAAAGGTTCCGGCAACCAGACGTGCCAATTACACGTAGCGTGCTGGAAAGATGAAACACGCAAGAAGACAGAGTGAAAACTGAACAAAATGTACGATTTCGTACCAATTTGTCTGCGTTAACAAGCCGTCTAGGTGCGGTTTTTAGGAGCTATCGCTAGTAGAGATAGCTGAGAGAAGGGGTGCGAGACATCTTGCCGCCTCCGGACTGGTCCGGCATACCCCCGGCACGCCGGAAGCCGCTCGAGCAGAGTTTCTGGCATTCAAGAATGATCATTCTATGGTCAAAAGAAGCCAGGGTGGCGGCGGCCGCTGGCAAGGAGCGGCGGTTCCGGCAGCCAGGGAAGGGGTGCAAGGCATCTTGCCGCCTCCGGACTGGTCCGGCATACCCCCGGCACGCCGGAAGCCGCTCGAGCAGAGTTTCTGGCATTCAAGAATGATCATTCTATGGACAAAAGAAGCCAGGGTGGCGGCGGTTCCGGCAGTCGGAGGGTGACAGGGGTAAGGATAAAGGAGCATAGCCGGGGCCGGGGGCCGGCAGCTAGTGCCGGCACTCCGGGAGGGGTCGGCAGTGTGCCGAGGCTATGAGGGAATGGAGAGGCCACGGCGGTAAGCCGGTGGCCGGCGGCGATCCCCCGGTACTCGGGGGAAGGCGGCAAGGATAAGGAAGTCACCCGTAGTGGCGGTAAAGCCGGGGTAGAGGCGGCAAGGGACAAGCACCAAAGAAGGAGGTGGGATGGCAAGGCTGTACTAGCCTAGTCAAGACACCTCTGGAAAGGGTATCACCATGATAGAGGTGAATCTATCATCCTAAGCAGGAGCCGCAATGGCCGGGGCTAAGGCAGTCCAAGAGAGGACAGGGTGTACCCAAAGAAGGGGTGGAGACTCTTCGTGTCGACCAAATGATAACTGACTCCATAGCACTATGGAGGGACTATGTATCAGAGCGGACAACACTGGGAGCACCACGGGGTCCAGCACTCCAGCCTAGGGTGGAGTGTAGGACAGGGGACATATGAAGCCTAACCTACTGGTAGGTTAGGCTAGGCAGGAGATAGGTTGGGGGGGGGGGGAAAGGGTCTTCTTATAAGAAAGGATGGGTTATGTACCAGAGCGGCCACCTAGGAAGGGAGATGCTCACCCTAACCTATTGTAGGTGGACCAACTGAAAAACGGTGCACGCGTATATTTCAGCAAGGTACATAAACCAGCCCTCCCAACCTAACCTGGATTAGGGTCGTTAGACCCTAATCAAGGAAGGGAGAAGACGTATCGCAAGAAAAGGTCCAGGACCGATTCAGCTTAAAGGAGGTGATCCTACCTTTAAGGTCCGCAACACTAAGGGAGGGGTCATTCCCTTAGGTGGGGAGGCGATACAGTACTCTGAGGAGTCTTGTCCTATCACATGTAATAGGATACAAGATTACCAGAGGGAAGCCCTAGGGCTAGGGATGAAGAGAGCATATAGGGGTCCTATCATAAGGTTAGGTTAGCAAGGCACTCAGGATAACCTACCCCCTATATGGTCCCTGAAGGCGAAAAACACTTGCATCACTGTCAATGGTATTGTAAAATAATGCCAAAATCTTCATAACTAACACTAGGATCACTGGAATATCATGCATTAACACTGGTATAGGCTCACTGGCCTAGGGGCTAATCAAAGCCTACTGGTATGGGGTCAGCGAAGACCCTAATGCGTCAAAAACACGATATAAGGTTCCTAGCTATGAAGACTAAATAACTAATAGCGCTGATTAGTAATTATATATACCGGTAAGGCTGTTGCGGCTAACTAAATAAGGCATGCAAGCAACAGCAGCGTCATAAAATGGCGCTGACCGGTCTGGCAAAGCTCTGCCACAATTATGCAAATATCTCGAAAAGTAAGATTTACTTTAAGGCCAGAGCTTATTTAAACAATACTTTAACCTTTGTACTCAACTTTCCAGAAGAAGGTGAAGCTGACGGTTGAGACATAGCGAGGATGCAAGAAGATAAAGTCGCACAAAAGGAAAAATACGTCCAAGCGAGCGAGCTACTAGCAAAGGAATGAGGATGGACGTGACGTCATCAAAAGCAATGGCGTCCGTCTGTTTACATCGCGAGTACCGATATCGCCACATCTAGATCGGCTGCGGCTCAGCTCCCAGCCACTCCCTGTCCGCCATATTGAAGCGTTAACTCTATATGGGGTGTAGATAGCTATGTGGCACGTCTATACATGCGTGTCCCCTGTTGTTACACGATGTCTTAAGGGGAAACCTTTAAGATACTCGCTCCAGAAGTTAGAATTCTGTGATAACCTGTGGTTTAATTCTCTGGGAAAATCCTAGTAGTGATTACCCAAGGAAGCTACCAAAAAGGAACCTTCCATCAGGACGCCATGGCTTGAGCCCAAAAAAGGGTTGTGGCGGTACAGGCCACACTGCCTTAGATAGCGACATACTGTATCACTATCGTATGCCAAAAAAAAAGGAATGCCGTCGGAGACGACGAAGCCGTAAGTACCGGCATTGCTGTCAGTCTGACAACTCGCTCTTATAAAGAGGTATGCTGACGGGTCTAAAAAACCAGAACTCCGAAAGAACTAGGCCTCACTACAACAATTGCAAAAACACAGCATTATAAATTTAAGTTCGATCCCAGTAACGGGAAGACCCACCACAGAGGTATTAAACACAATTAAAAAATTTAATACTCTTATCTAAATTCTCAAAGGGTAAGATACGGCAGCGCACAACTGTCACTGAACAACAAGGAAAAAGCTCTCCCTTCGCAAAGGGGAACACGATAGAACTACCGTAATCCAGCATGAAAACTTATGTGTAGCATAATGGACCAACGAACACGCCGTTGAAGGATAGGCCAGGCGTGGATACGACAAGTCAAAATAAAAATCTCAGAGGCTAAAAGAAAGGGCAGTAAGACAGTCAGCAAACCGACTGAACAAGATAAGTGAGCTCACCCTTCGAAGGCAAAGGGATCTCCAAAACTGCGCCTTCCTAGCCCTGAGAAAACTCAGATGCTTGTAGCACGATGGCCAAGAGCCTAAACGGTCAGAGAACCGAGAAAAGGCAACAAGTGGGACAAAAAACTCAAAAACTAGTATGACTGAGTAAAAAACCTTCCCGAGGGAAGAGACCACTGTCAACGGAACTGGAACTAAAGACCAAGAACTAAAATAGCGAGTCCGTCTCCAACTTAGCGTCTCTAGTCAAGGCTAGTCGAAACTGATACAAACTCAAAAAATCACAAATAATAAAAATACAATGTAAATGCTAACTTAAAATAGAGCCCAAAGTATTATAATGCTAAAAAACTACTAGCTAACATGAAACTTACCAAATAAATAAGTAAACACGAAAAAAGGGCAATCAGCTACGAAACCCGACGCAATGGTAGATGGACTTGAAGCGCTCGGGCTTCCTCTAACACAAAAGCTAAAATATAACTCCCCGAAGGGAACCAAAGCAATAACAGCTAAAATAAAAGGCAAATAAAGGTGGGTACTCAACTTGACGAAGAATAGGAAGCCATCATATGAAGAAATTCTCCAAAAAACAGGTGAAAAGAGCGCACACAAAAATATCACACAGAAGTAACAAGCTGCGTACAAAGGAATGAAGCGGTGGGGTTATATGGGAGCACCGAAAGGTGATAGGATATGTAGCGGCTCCTCACTTATCCTTCCCGTTAGAGAATTAGACTGGGTAAGGTCTATTTGGGGTGCAGATATCAATGGTTATCTTAGGATACGTCCCTGATTATACACGATGTCTTCGGATAGTCGTTCCGGGGGTTGGAACCCCGTGATACCTGACGGTAATTCTCTTGTAATATCAATCGCAGAAATATTATACAGTAGAAAGTTACCAGAAGGAACTTACATCAGGACGACATGGCTAGAGCCCAAAAAGTTAATTTTACAATTATTTTTGCCTGTCTAGTTTGTACAATGACAAATTTCATGAATATCTGTGTATGACACAAGTCTTTTGACTTATTGTTGGCAACAGCCTTCTTAGATTCAGGCTCACAAAACAAACGTCGAACTATAGACAACCGCAATCTTTCTTATACCAGCCATTATAATTGCTTCAAATATAATAAAGTTCTCAAAAACACATCGTCCCTTTTATTCCAGAATTAACCAAATTTGCATAAGATAAATTGCTTGAAGGTACATACGATTTTTTTTCATATTTCAAATTTCCTCATATACAGTATATATATATATATATATATATATATATATATATATATATATATATATATATATATATATATATATATATATATATATATATATATACCAAGGCACTTCCCCCAATTTTGGGGGGTAGGCGACATCAAATAAATGAAACAGAAAAGGGGACCTCTCCTCTCTATGTTCCTCCCAGTCTGACAAGGGACTCAACCGAGTTCGGCTGGTACTGCTAGGGGTGCCACAGCCCACCCTCCCCCATTATCCACCACAGATGAAGCTTCATAATGCTGAATCTCCTACTGCTGCTTCCTCCGCGGTCTTCCAGGGCACCAGAGGAACCAGCAGAGCCTACCAGAACTGCGTCACAATTGCTCGCCATTCATTCCTATTTCTAGCACGCTCTCTTGCCTCTCTCAAATCTATCCTATCACCCAGAGCTTCCTTCACTCCATTCATCCCCAAACTTTAGCCTTTCTTTTGTACTTCTCCCATCAACTCTTGCATTCATCACCTTCTTTAGCAGACAGCCATTTTCTATTCTCTCAACATGGCCAAACCACCTCAACACATTCATATCCACTCTAGCTGCTAACTCATTTCTTACACCCGTTCTCACCCGCACTACTTCGTTCCTAATCCTATCTACTTGAGATACACCAGCCATACTCCCTAGACACTTCATCTCAAACACATTCAATTTCTGTTTCTCCGTCACTTTCATTCCCCACAACTCTGATCCATACATCACAGTTGGTACAATCACTTTCCCATACAGAACTATCTTTACATTCATGCCCAACCCTCTATGTTTTACTACTCCCTTAACTGCCCCCAACACTTTGCATCCTTCATTCACTCTCTGACGTACATCTGCTCCCACTCCACCATTTGATGCAACAACAGACCCCAAGTACTTAAACTGATCCACCTCCTCAAGTAACTCTCCATTCAACATGACATTCAACCTTGCCCCACCCTCCCTTCCCGTACATCTCATAACCTTACTCTTACCCACATTAACTCTCAACTTCCTTCTCTCACACACACTTCCAAATTCTGTCACTAATTGGCCAAGCTTCTCTTCTGTGTCTGCAACCAGTACAGTATCATCCGCAAACAACAACTGGTTTACCTCCCATTCATGTCATTCTCGTCTACCAGTTTCAATCCTCGTCCAAGCACTCGAGCATTCACCTCTCTCACCACTCCATCAACATACAAGTTAAACGACCACGGCGACATCACACATCCCTGTCTCAGCCCCACTCTCACCGGAAACCAATCGCTCACTTAATTTTCTATCCTAACACATGCTTTACTACCTTTGTAGAAACTTTTCACTGCTTGCAACAACCTTCCACCAACTCCATATAACCTCATCACATTCCACATTGCTTCCCTATCAACTCTATCATACGCTTTCTCTAGATCCATAAACGCAACATACACCTCCTTACCTTTTGCTAAATATTTCTCGCATATCTGCCTAACTGTAAAAATCTGATTCATACAACCCCTACCTCTTCTAAAACCACCCTGTACTTCTAAGATTGCATTCTCTGTATTATCCTTAATCCTATTAATCAGTACTCTACCATACATTTTCCCCACCACACTCAACAAACTAATACCCCTTGAATTACAACACTCATGCACATCTCCCTAACCCTTATATAGTGGTACAATACACGCACAAACTCAATCTACTGGTACCATTGACAACACAAAACACATTAAACAATCTCACCAACCATTCAAGTACAGTCACACCCCCTTCCTTCAACATCTCAGCTCTCACACCATCCATACCAGATGTTTTTCCTACTCTCGTTTCATCTAATGCTCTCCTCACTTCCTCTCTTGTAATCTCTCTCTCATTCTCATCTCCCATCACCGGCACCTCAATACCTGCAACAGAAATTATATCTGCCTCTAAATTATCGTCAACATTCTGTAAACTTTCAAAATATTCTGCCCACCTTTTCCTTGCCTCCTCTCCTTTTAACAACCTTCCATTTCCATCTTTCACCGTCTCTTCAATTCTTGAACCAGCCTTCCTTACTCTCTTTACTTCTTTCCAAAACTTCTTCTTATTCTCTTCATATGAATAACCCAATCCCTGACCCCACCTCAGGTCAGCTGCCCTCTTTGCCTCACTTACCTTGCGCTTTACTTCCACATTTTTCTCTCTATATCTTTCATACTTCTCTACACTATTATTCTGCAGCCATTCTTCAAAAGCCCTCTTTTTCTCTTCCACTTTTACCTTCACTCCTTCATTCCACCATTCACTGCCCTTCCTCATGCTGCCTCCAACAAACTTCTTGCCACTCACATCACTTGCTATCCCAACAAAATATTCTTTTACTAACTTCCATTCCTCTAAATTACCAGTTTCTCTTACTTTCACTTCGTCTTATGCCATTTTCAACCTTTCTTGATATTTACTTTTTACCCACGGATTTATTAGCTCTTCAACCCTCACTAGCTCTCTTTTACATCCACCTACTCTATTCCCCCACTCTTTTGCTACAACTAATTTTCCTTCCACCAAAAAATGATCTGACATACCGTTAGCCATACCCCTAAACACGTGCACGTCTTTCAATCTTCCAAACATTCTTTTAGTTATCATCACATAATCCATTAACGCCCTTTCTACCACTCTTCCCTTTGCCACTCTTACCCATGTTTTTATCTTTCTTTTTGAAAAAGCTAGAACTTATCACCATCTCTTGCTCAACACACATACATATTTACCAGTCTCTCACCATTTGATCATTTCTCAAATCTATCATGCAGCGCCTGGTCACCAGTATAGGAGCATTGAAGAAAAGAAAATTTTAAATTTCGTAACAAGAAGGGAAGAGTCATAAAATTCTCCTATTACTTTAAGAAAATTTAATTCAGCAATTGTTACGTGTAATGAAACAGCCCCTGGACCCAATGGAATTCCATATGCAATGATTAAACATGTACCTGTTAATACCAAGTTATTTATTTCAAGCATTATTAATAATGTGTGGCCTGATCATAGTTATCCAAGTGTTTGGGGACTAGCCAATATTTTAGCCTTTTAAATCTGGGTAAGGATAAGGTTTTAGTAGCAAGCTATCGACCTATTGCATTGACATCTTGCTTATTCAAGATCATGGAGAAGATGGTCAATGCAAGATTGATGTGGTACCTGGAAAAGAAAGGTATTTTGTCACCTATCCAGTGGGGATTCAGGAAGATGCACTCATCAACCGTTATGTTGATACGACTTCAGGAGGAAAGAGTTCCCCAGGTTAGTGTACTGAGTATAACCCTATTCACACTAACAATTAATGGGATATCCTCAGTCATTCACCAAGATATCCTCTCTACACAATTTGTGGATGATCTCTCTATATCATTTACTGGAGCTATAATGGCAATGGTTGAGAGAAAACTGCAACCTGTAATTGGTAAAATTATTCAGTGGGTTGATATGAATGGGTTTAAGTTTTCAACAAGCAAAACTACTATTGTCCATTTCTGTCGTATCAGGGGAGTACATCCAGACCTGGATATATACATGAAAGCACAACGGATCCCTTGTGTAGGGAAGCTAAATGTTTAGGATTGATTTTCGATTGTAGGCTTACGTGGGTCCCACACTTAAAGGTTAAAAGCTAAATCTTTTATGAGTTTCCCCATACATCATGGGGGGCAAACCATAAAACTATTTTCAAATTATACAACTCCTTATTTTTTTCAAAATTAGTTATGGGTGTGAAATATACTCCTCAGCCACCCCAAGCCGATTAAAGATATTAGATTCAATGCATCATGCTGGTATTAGACTGTCCACAGGAGCGTTTAGAATCTCAACTATCCCAGTCTCCTTGTTGATGGTGGAGAGTTACCTCTAGACCATCACCGAATGTCTTCCATTATTCGGTATTGGTTTAGGCTACAAAGACACCCTAACTCTTTAGCCTTTCAGACTGCAAGCCTTGTAAAACACTCAACATACTTTGAGTTGCACCCAAAATCTCCTCAATCTTCAGGCTTTTGGGTAAAACAATTATTAAACAGTCATGATATAATTAGAGGTAAGGTGCTTCCATTTAAGATATCATCAACCCCTCTGTGAAAATTACCAGAGATATCTTTTTTAAATATTTTATTAGTGTTGAAAAAATATCACTGAATTAGAAGCTAGGTTTAACTTTATGGAACATGTTGAGGAACATAGGGAATCAACTTTTATATATACTGACGGCTCCAAATCTGATGCTGGTGTTCTGTTTGGAGTATATAGTAGTTCTTTTAACTGTAGAGGTGCACTTCCTCCAATACCTTCCATATTTACTGCTGAATTATATGGCATAGTAACCGCTATTGAGAAATTAGCGTTAAAAGAGGAGGGCAATATCACCATTTTTAGTGATTCAAAAAGTGTCCTTCAAGCTTTAGAAGGTATTAATTCTATTAACCCTTTAGTTTTAAAGATTTTAGATTGGGTTTTAATCATTGGCTGGAAAGGTATAACAGTTTGATTTTGCTGGGTTCCGGCACACGTAGGTGTGTCTGGATATGAAGAGGCAGATTCACTGGCAAAGAGTGCTGCAGCAGAGGTTCTACCAAGAAGGTATCCCATTTTTTGTAATGATTTTTTACCAGCAATTAAGAATTTTATTTATAGCAATTGGCAACAGCATTGGGATAGTTTAACTGAAAATAAGATGAGAGAAATTGCGATTGTTATATCCCTTTGGAGATATAATTGGATGCCCCGAAAATGGGAGACTACTCTTTGTCGTGTACGCATTGGTCACACTCGGATGACACACAAGTTTCTGCTGGCTGGCCAATTGCAA
The DNA here is from genome assembly GCF_036898095.1 of Palaemon carinicauda. Taxonomy (NCBI): domain Eukaryota; kingdom Metazoa; phylum Arthropoda; class Malacostraca; order Decapoda; family Palaemonidae; genus Palaemon; species Palaemon carinicauda. The sequence continues at coordinate 112,983,125 of NC_090731.1, read as the reverse complement.
CCATATTGCGACGATTGTTTGATACCCTTGACAGTGAGGCGTTCGTTGACTGAATGCCCCACTTATAGCACAGAGAGAAATAGATATCTATTTGAGGCTTGGGGTGAAGATGGCAGGTTCATCCTTGCCAAGATCCTTGGACATGATGTGTCATACAATGTTAGTGGCATTTTTAAATTTATATCAGAAGTAGGTCTTCTTAATGCTATTTAACTTTTATAACATATTTATTTTTCTGGTTTTAATTGAATATTCTTTTAATCTGTATTTATAATAAACGATGTCGGCGTCAATGACCTCCGATGTCAGGATGCCAGAGAACTTCAAATCACTCATTCATTCATTCAATGCATAGGCCAGTGGTATTGATATGTCATCTCTAATTTAGGACAGGCGTGAAACACTTGTGGTTTGTGAGTTTTAAGCAATACTCTTATTCAAAATACATGGAACAATCATGCTTTAGGGTTGGTTGTGTCTGGTGATTTCAGCATATTACTCACCTGTAAATGAGTGAATAATTATAAGTAATTATCAAGGGGTGTCCCATCTGTGTCGTCAATTTTTTATTGTTGATATGTTGAATCAAACGCAGGTGTATACATAACCCTTTGATGTATAATAAGAGGCTACATTACTCTTGGCTCTGGGCTTCCAACAACCAACTCCCAACTGAGCGTCGAGCGTCTCGTAAAAACAATCTCATAAACCAAAACATTAGAAAAAACATAAGAGCATCACTCTCTAAAGACTTAAATCCTACTGCAATACAAAAGTATAAAGAATCACATCCTATCTTGGAGGTAATCAATAAAGGCTTGAACCCTAATATCAAAATATATTATTTCAGTTATGTACAATGTATAACAGGTTTTATCAATGCAATATGATGCAATGTTGCGCTCAATACACATAACATTTGAGGTAATACAGTACATTATTACAATAATACATAACAGTCTCCTCCCCCTTAACTTGACATTGTAAAAATCTTTATAAATATAATCTCTCGGGGTCTTTCCTCTATTAATCCTGTTAGGAAGCACTCTAACCTCATCTTGTACTGGTACATGAATTGATTCTGAATCTACATTTGATGTTGGAGCATCTTGGTTAATATTTGACTCATTTGATCTAACTACTTCTGAAAGTTTTCCAGCTCTAACATTGACATGCTCTACTGTATTTCTGTTTAATGGCTGTAATTGATCAACATGACATTTTACAATATTTCCACCAACTTGAATATCATAATGTAAATTTCTTATCTCTCTTACAATCTCTCCTGGTACCCACTTCTCTGGAGTGTTGTACGATCTTACCATGGCATCAGATAAAGGTAAAAAATGTCTTACTTTTGGAAGATTTTCTACTTGTTTATACCCTTTATCTTCTAAATCACTTTGCAAACTTGGATACAACAAATCTAACTTATACCTTATCCTCCTTCCCATCAACAAATTTGATGGTGTCACACCTGTTGTGCTGTGCGGTGTTGTTCTATAAGACAATAAAAATTTGACACATGTAAAAATATGTTACCTGAATTTGCTGTTCTACACTTCATATTGTGTTTAAATGTTTGAACAAACCTTTCAGCCTCTCCTTTGGTAGAGGGATGATATGTTGCTGAAAATATATGTTTTATTCCATTGACGTTACAAAATTCTTTAAACTCTTGTGAGGTAAATTGTGGACCATTATCTGTAACAATTCTTTCTGGAATACCAAGTGTAGAAAAAATTTGCATTAACTCTTTTATTGTGGCATGAGACGTTGTTGTTTTCATTTGAATGACTTCTGGCCACTTACTGTAAACATCTACTACTATCAAAAACAAATAATTTAAAAAAGGCCCTGCAAAATCTATATGCACTCTTTGCCATGGATACCTTGGTAACTCCCATGGGTGCATTCCAGCAAAATGAGGATTGTTTTGTTGCATAACACAATTCATACAATTTCTTATATAAGATTTCACATCTTTATTTACACCTGGCCACCATACAAAAGTTCTTGCAATTGACTTTGATCTTACAATACCTTGGTGGTCCGCATGTATTTCAGATAAAACCTTATTCCCCAGTGAATTAGGAATAACTATCCTTGAACCTCTCATCACTATTCCTTGTGTTGCACTCAGTTCATACCATATATCCTTATAGGGTTTACAATTTTCCTCTTTTCCACATAAGTCCCTACCTGTCATTAAACTCTAAAACCTTACTAAGTACGGGGTCTCTCTTGGTACTGTGTGCTACATCCTTTGCTGTAATGGGTACATCATATACAGAAATTAACAAAATACTGTCATCATACTCTTCTGGAGCTTTGTCTACGGGTAATCTGGATAAAGCATCGGCATTACCCATGTTTGATGTTGGACGGTATTCTATATCATAGTGGTACGCGGCTAATGTAATTGCCCAACGTAGTAGTCTTGCAGCTACCAACGTAGGTAAACTTGCTTTTGGACCCAATATTGCTAATAAAGGTTTATGATCTGTAACAAGTGTGAACTTTTTCCTACCATAAAGATACATATGAAATTTCTTAACTCCATACACTAATGCTAAACCTTCGTTTTCTATTTGATAGTAATTCCTTTCTGCCTTGTTTAATACTCTAGAAGTGAATGTACTCGGTTTTTCTGTTCCATCTGGCATTACATGAGATAATTCTGCACCTAAACCTGTGTTTGATGCATCACATACTAATTTAACTGGTAAATCCATTTGATAATGTACTAGGAATGTAGGTGATGTTATTTCGTGTTTGATTCTTTCAAAAGATTCCTGACACACTTTTGTCCACTTCCATTCTGCACCCTTATTCAACAAATTATACAATGGATTGCAATTATAGACAAATTCTGAATGAAATTCCCATAAAATGTTACTAAACCTAAAAATGATTGTAATTCCTTAACATTTTCTGGTACTTTGGTTGATTGTACAGCTTTAATCTTCTCTTTAGTTTTGTGAATACCCTTACCATTAATTACAAAACCTAAGTATTCCACTGAATCAACTTCTAAAATACATTTGCTCTTATTTACTCTATTATGATGTTCCTTCAACTTCTTCAGAAGTGTTCACAATCTTTCTCTATGTTTTCTTGTGTCTTTACCAGCAATTAAAATATCATCTGTAAAAATGAATACTCCTTGCATTCCTGAAAAAAATCTTATCCATAGTTTGTTGCCATATATCTGGACTACTTGCAACTCCATAAGGTAATCTCTTTGGCCTAAACAAACCTAAGGATGTATTTACTGTACATAATTCTTGTGAACTTTCATCCATGGGAAGCTGTTGAAATGCTTGTCTTGAATCTAGCTTAGAAAAAACACTGCATCCTGACATAGTTGCAAACATGTCTTTCGGATTTGGTAATGGAAGTTGAGCTACTTGCAGTTGTGGATTCAACGTTACTTTGTAATCTCCACATAAACTAACCTGACCATTTCCTTCACAATAGGTACTAATGGAGTAGCCCAATCTGAGTATATAACCTTTTCCCATGAACCTTCATTTTCTAATCTCCTGATTTCTGTTTCAACTGCACTTTTCAATGCATACAGTACTGTTCTGGGAGCACAAAATCCAGGAGCACTGTCAGGTTTCAAAACTAAAATTGCCTTCGTGTTCTTTATTGTACCTACTTTATCTTCAAATACGTCTTGAAACTCTGATATGATATTATCCACAGACATTTCATTTTTGTGTTCATCTTGTCTACCTGTAACCTTCAAAATACTAGGCCAATCTAATTTCAAATACTGTAGCCAATCCAAACCTAGCAAAGTTTGTCCTTTACCTTTTACTACTGTTAATGGCATTCTCTCTAATTTCTGTTCTTTGAACTGTACTTCTACGTTCAAAGCACCTATCACCTGAATATCAAAACCATTATAACCTTTCAAAACTCTATTTGTACCTTCTAATAACAAATTAGGAATGCATTTAGCTGTTTTCTCAGACATAATTGATACATCGTTTGCTATGTCAACTCGCATCAAAATTGGTTTACCATTTATGATTACTTCTACCATGATATGTTTCTTTACATTTTTATTGACAGAATTTATGCGAAACGCAAAATCAGTTTCTGACTTGTCGTGATTATCATGAACATTTTCCGCATTATCTTTTGACCAATAGTATCAACTGTAGCATTTATTTTTCCCTATTTAGGGAATCTACAAGCAGTTGCAAAATGACCCATCTTTCCACAATTCTGGCATGTTTGTCGAATAGCAGGGCATTTCTTTGCTTCGTATGCAAGATGATCAGTTTTACAACACCAATAACACTTGGGTTTTTCCTGTTGTTTCTGTGTATAGGCCTGATTCTGATATTTATAAACATTAGTGTTAGGAACTTTTCTATGACTAGGCTTTGACATATTTATTTTCTGATTCTCATTGTTTTTCCACTTGGAACCTATTGTACTAATTTTAGAATTTTCAATTCTATTGCTTGTAGAACTACTTATTATGTTACTTTGCCTATTTGATGTTTCTAAAGCTCTGCCTATTATCAATACCTTTTCTAATGTTAAATCTTTATCTTGCAATAATTTATTTCTTAGCTCTGGTGATGGGCAATGTGCAATAACTTGATCTATGATAACATTTTCTAACTCTAGAAATTCACATGAAACAGCTAAATTCTTTAGTCTAGTCACAAATGTATCTAAACTTTCATTTTCTTTCTGATATACCTGTGCTGTAAATTGATACCTTTCAAAAAATTTATTAACCTGATGAGCAAAATATGTGGTAAGAACGTTAATTGCAGCTTCACTTGTGTCATCGATAGCCTGAAATGTCTTAAACACTTCCCGAACTTCTCTACCTGCTGTATGAAGTAATAATGCCTTCTTTTGGGCATCCTTCATATTCCCTAATGCTTCTAAATAAATCTTTAATTCCTCACACCACTGTTGCCATTATGTTGCAACAGAATTTGGTTCAGCTGTGATGCTAAATCGTTCAGGATGTTCAATGTCAAAAGGCATTATTACATTTTACCTGGATTAGGTTAGGCTACTGTTCTAAAGTCACCTTGTAACTTCCTACCTTTTTGTATCCTACCCAACTTTAAAATTCACTTTGTTTTATGGTTTTGTTTGCTTGTGTTTGATGAAATTCTTCTGGTCGGCTGCATAGGGAAATCTTCATTGGGCTTTTTCTTCTGCTTCTCTTACAATAATTTTTCTTCTGCTTCTCTATGATCTCTGCGTGTATTTGTTATCAGGTGGTCGCCAATTTTAGGTTGGTTGTGTCTGGTGATTTAAGCATATTACTCACCTGTAAATAAGTGAATAATTATTAGTAATTATCCAGGGGTGTCCCATCTGCGTTGTCAATTTTTTATTGTTGATATGTTGAATCAAACGCATGTGTATACATAACCTTTTAATGTATAATAAGAGGCTACATTACTCTAGGCTCTGAGCTTCCAACAACCAACTCCCAACTGAGCATCGAGCGTCTTGTAAACAATCTCACAAGCCAAAACATTGGAACAAACATAAGAGCATTCCTCTCAAAAGACTTAAATCCTACTGCAATACAAAAGTAAAAAGAATCACATCCTATCTTTGAGGTAATCAATAAATGCTTGAACCCTAATATCAAAATACATTATTTCAGTTATGTTCAATGTTTAACATGTTTTATCAATGCAATATGATGCAATGTTGCGCTCAATACACGTAGCATTTGAGGTAATACAGTACATTATTACAATAATACATAACACTTGCGACTCCATGGGGCTATAGATAATTCTAACTCTAAACATCTGGCATACAAAATAATGAAACAAAGGTAATTAGCAAATCGAGCTTACGTGTGTGGACAAACATACCTCCTAGACTAGCAGACTTGAGGTATCACAGAGAGAAACTTAAGGTAAAGTAATGAATACAAAAATATTCATCTCGAGATACTCGCTTAAGGAAGAATCATCACACATTTTTCCTGCCGTGACGTCACAAACAATAACAATGTCGGCATAAAAATAAAATCTGAGGATGAAGAGTAGTGAAGAAAATTCTTCACACTATTAGATAAGTATACCCCTGAAAATAAGTAAAAATTTTTAAGGAATACTGTTGCTCATAATTTTTCTAACTTTTGATTTAGTTAAACTACAAAAATTTATTTTTTAATATTTTTTTTCTCGAAATGTTAAACATACATAACTTTTTAAAACATTTTTTATCTGTTATTGCATTTTAAATAAAATTAACTTGTAATTATTTTGAATTTAATTTTTAAATATGTAACTTCCCTGGCAGTTACATATATATAGCTTAAATCCTGCGTTTCGACGCGACATGACAGAAATTCAATTTTGCGCCAATCGCCGCCATGACAGTAGGTGGTCATACATGAGCGCCATCTCTCATAGGTTACCAGAACCATCCCCAACATTGTGACGTCACAATTATGTGACGTAAACTCTTAGTAGAGCGAGATCTGAATGCCTTGAAGGAATTCAGTCCGCCATCACGATGATGTCACAATCCTGTGACGTAATCTTCTTAGTATGACCTGCATGATGTGAATTATTTTCTTTTCTTGCAAGAAATTTTTAAAATATTAACTTAATAAGCATAAGTATGTTTATGATGTAGGGAAATATATTATTTTCAAGTATATATTTGTCCTATTAGTATATTTCCCTTAGTTAATTTTTTATTTATTTAGAGATTTCATGAGCGTACAGTCATTTTACGCTCGTAGTACGACTAAGGGAGATGTCAGATAATAAAATTTGCCATGGAACTTGACGATCGTTTTTGTTTTCACAATACTTGTATCGTTATTTAGTATTTCGATTTTGAGAATACTAATATTAATCATTTAACCTATTGTATTTTCTTTATGGCCCATGGCGAAAGAGTATAATCTCTCGCAACGGGCAGGTCTATTATGATCCTGTGAAATAGTTAAAAGTGCTAGTGTTCAATGGCTCGTAAAATGACGCAATGCAGTCAATTTACGATACATAATACTCATGACGATCATTATTGTCTCACAATACTTGTATCGTTATTTTATATTTCGGTTTTGAGAATACTAATTTTAATCATTTAACCATTGTATTTTCTTTTTATCCCTTGGCGAAAGAGTATAATCTCTCGCAACGGGAAGGTCTATTAAGACCTAATATGAAATAGTTAAAAGTGCTAGTGTTCAATGTCACGTAAAATGACACAGTGCAGTGGAGGGTGCGTTCATTCGTGTCTGTCATACTCCTTGCCCGAGACCTCTTCCATGCTCCCCAACCCCTGGGAGAAGGAAAGTCGAAGGGCTAAGGGAGATGTCAGATCTTGATCAGCGAACTAACGTCCCCTTGAGCGTTTCTGTTGTCGTATCCCAGTACGCTCACCCTCGCCATTGGAAAGGCAAGGTAAAAGTGTTATCCTCGCCGCCGGTTGACGTGAGACTGGTGTTTTACGTTTTCCCGTCCCGCTAGACAAGAGATTGGCTCGTCATGGGACCGAGCGTCGAGATCGCTCCCTCACAGCAATCTGGACGTGTTTTCGGGAGGTGACATAGTTCTTGTTGCTCCCTCACAGCACGCATGCAGCATGCGGGACTCATGCTGGGGGTTGCGTTACAAGGATTTTGATGCTCCCTCACAGCATGCTTAACACATGCAGCAACCTGGACGCATGCAGCAGTCTGGACCTATACTGGGTGCATGCAGTCAGGATTTGTCCACACAGGATGATAGACAAACAATTGTCTCTCCTTCGCGACTTGCTGGACGCGATACTATTATTATTATTATTCAAACTATTATTACTAGCCAAGCTACAACCCTAGTTGGAAAAGCAAGATGCTATAAGCCCAAGGGCTCCAATAGGGAAAAATAGCTCAATGAGGAAAGGAAATAAGGAAATAAATAAATGAGATTTAATTATCAATAAATCATTCTAAAAACAGTAACAACACCAAAACAGATATGTCCTATATAAACTATTAACAATGTCAAAAACAGATATGTCATATATACATACATATACCAAGGCACTTCCCCCAATTTTGGGGGGTAGCCGACATCAACAAATGAAACAAAAACAAAAAAGGGGACCTCTACTCTCTACATTTCTCCCAGCCTAACAAGGGACTCAACCGAGTTCAGCTGGTACTGCTAGGGTGCCACAGCCCACCCTCCCCCGTTATCCACCACAGATGAAGCTTCATAATGCTGGATCCCCTACTGCTGCTACCTCCGCGGTCATCTAAGGCATCGGAGGAAGCAGCAGGGCCTACCAGAACTGCGTCACAATCGCTCGCCATTCATTCCTATTTCTAGCACGCTCTCTTGCCTCTTACATCTATCCTCCTATCACCCAGAGCTTCCTTCACTCCATCCATCCACCCAAACCTTGGCCTTCCTCTTGTACTTCTCCCATCAACTCTTGCATTCATCACCTTCTTTAGCAGACAGCCATTTTCCATTCTCTCAACATGGCCAAACCACCTCAACACATTCATATCCACTCTAGCTGCTAACTCATTTCTTACACCCGTTCTCACTCTCACCACTTCGTTCCTAACCCTATCTACTCGAGATACACCAGCCATATTCCTTAGACACTTCATCTCAAACACATTCAATTTCTGTCTCTCCGTCACTTTCATTCCCCACAACTCCGATCCATACATCACAGTTGGTACAATCACTTTCTCATATAGAACTCTCTTTACATTCATGCCCAACCCTCTATTTTTTACTACTCCCTTAACTGCCCCCAACACTTTGCATCCTTCATTCACTCTCTGACGTACATCTGCTTCCACTCCACCATTTGCTGCAACAACAGACCCCAAGTACTTAAACTGATCCACCTCCTCAAGTAACTCTCCATTCAATATGACATTCAACCTTGCACCACCTTCCCTTCTCGTACATCTCATAACCTTACTCTTACCCACATTAACTCTCAACTTCCTTCTCTCACACACACTTCCAAATTCTGTCACTAATCGGCCAAGCTTCTCTTCTGTGTCTGCAACCAGTACTGTACAGTATCATCCGCAATCAACAACTGATTTACCTCCCATTCATGGTCATTTTCGTCTACCAGTTTTAATCCTCGTCCAAGCGCTTGAGCATTCACCTCTCTCACCACTCCATCAACATACAAGTTAAACAACCACGGCGACATCACACATCCCTGTCTCAGCCCCACTCTCACCGGAAACCAATCACTCACTTCATTTCCTATCCTAACACATGCTTTACTACCTTTGTAGAAACTTTTCACTGCTTGCAACAACCTTCCACCAACTCCATATAACCTCATCACATTCCACATTGCTTCCCTATCAACTCTATCATACGCTTTCTCTAGATCCATAAACGCAACATACACCTCCCTACCTTTTGCTAAATATTTCTCGTATATCTGGCTTACTGTAAAAATCTGATTCATACAACCCCCACCTCTTCTAAAACCACCCTGTACTTCTAAGATTGCATTCTCTGTATTATCCTTAATCCTATTAATCATTACTCTACCATACACTTTTCCAACTACACTTAACAAACTAATACCTCTTGAATTACAACACTCATGCACATCTCCCTTACCCTTATATAGTGGTACAATACACGCACAAACCCAATCTACTGGTACCATTGACAACACAAAACACATATTAAACAATCTCACCAACTATTCAAGTACAGTCACACCCCCTTCCTTCAACATTTCAGCTCTCACACCATCCATACCAGACGCTTTTTATGTCATATATAAACTATAAAAAGACTCATGTCAGACTGGTCAACAAAAAAACATTTGCTCCAACTTTGAACTTTTGAAGTTTTACTGATTCAACTACCCGATTAGGAAGATCATTCCACAACTTGGTAACAGCTGGAATAAAACTTCTAGAATGGAAAAGGCCTGGCTATTAGAACGCTTCCTCGAGTCACGTGGTAACATACAGCGTGTGGGACGCATGCAGCACGTGGGAACCTCACGGCAACATGGACGCATGCAGCAGTCTGAACGTATGCTGGACGCATGCAGTCAGGTTTTGTCCCCACAACATGATAGAGAAACAGTTGCCTCTTCTTCGCGATTTGCTGGATGAGATACTAACGCTTTCTCGCATCTCGCTGTAGACTTACAGCATGCGGGACGCATACAGCACGCTGAAACCTCACGGCAACATGGACGCATGCAGCAGTCTGGACGATTGCAGCAATCTGGGTGCATGCAGTCAGGACTTGTCCTCGCATCAGGATAGACAAGTTGTTGTCTCTCCTTCGTGACTCTGAACGCGCGGCTAACGCTCCCTCGCGTCACGCTGTTGACAGATAACATGCTGAATGCACGCTGGACGTACGCGAGCAGGACTTGATCTCGCAGCATAGGGGTCATGATGTTGATGCTTCCGTACAGCATGATGAACTTATGCTGGAAGCACTGGAACCTGTTTCTCCCTCGAGATTTACAGAACGTAAACGTGATGCTTCTTCACAACTGGATGATATCCTTCATGATGTTCCATTAGGTCAAGATGAGTTCTTTATGGAAGACAATAACCAACAGGATGACGCGGTTTTGTCTCCTACCCATTCCACTCAGGTGATCGATGTTCCTTTAGCCGAAGTTTTAGTGGACGAATCTCAGGATTCGCTGCAGACAGCTGACCTTAAAAAGCTTCTGACAGTTTTAACATCTCTGTATCCAGAAGACTTTACTCAACCTATGCCTCAGACCCTCAGTTTTTGAAGGACAGACCCCGAACAACATCCTCCTTCAAGATGATGGTCCTGGCTAGATCGGTTAAGAGAGCTTTCTCAACTCTCAACCAATGGACATCCAAGAGGAAGGATCTAGGGAAGGCCTCCTTTTCCTTTCCTCCAACTCGACTGGCCTCCAGATCTAGTGTGTGATATCGACTGGGGAAGTTCTCGGTTTGGGAGTTCTTGCCTCCTCCCTGGGAGACTTCTCCAGACTTGTTGACTCCTCACGCAGGTCAGCCATGAGCAAGTAGAAGATTATGTGGTCCAATTCTGAAATGGACCATCTGTTGAAGGGAATTTTTAAGACAATAGAAGTCTTCAGTCTTATGGGCTGGACTCTCGGAGCTCTCGCAGAAGCCACAGACCCTAAGAACGAGGCTCAGATGCATCTGATTGCCTGTCTGGATAAGGCCGTTAGGGATGGCTCCATTGAACTTTCCGCCCTTTTCACGGCGGGAGTTCTTAAAAAGAGGGCTATGTTTTGTTCCTTCTTATCTTCAGGTTTGTCCCCTATTCAGAGATCTGAACTTTTATCTGCTCCGTTGGGTAATCATCTTTTCCCTCCGGACTCAGGGAAAGATTTGTCGGCAGCTCTGGCACAACAGGCTACGCAAGATCTTATCTCTAGGACTGCTAAGAAAGTCCTCTCAGCTAGCTTTTTAGCAAAGAAACAAAAGGAAGCTCCTCCCACTTGTCAGCCCTTTCATGGGAGAGCCCCTTTAAGGGGAACTCAGAGGATTGCGGCTGGAGGTCAAGCTCGCAGATTCCCAAGACAGCAAACTGAATCAAGAAAGTGAGACATGCAATCTCCAGATTCTAGTAGGAGCCAGGCTTTCCCACTTTTGGCGAGAGTGAAGTCAAGGAGGGATACAAGATCCCCTTCCTGAGAATGCCTCCCATGTCGTCGATACCCTTAGAGTTGACAACAACCCACTCGGGGAACAAGGCAGCAGCTCTTCAAGAGCAAGTGAACCTTATGCTGTCAAAATCAGTCATAGAAGTGGTAGAGGACACCTCCTCAGAGGGGTTTTACAACAGACTTTTCCTAGTTCCGAAAAGCTCAGGGGGATGGAGACCGGTTTTGGACGTCAGTCCATTGGACAATTTCGTCAGCAAAGTAAAATTTGCCATGGAAACTTCAGCGTCAGTCCTTGCAGGCAACAGACAGGGAGACTGGATAGTGTCTTTGGATCTGCAGGACGCGTATTTCCATATCCTGATACACCCGGACTACAGAAAATTTCCTAGGTTCGTGTTTCTCAAGACCATTTATCAGTTCAAAGTACTCTGGTTTGGACTGAGCACGACTCCCTACGTTTTTTACCCAGGTGATGTCCAACGTGGCTCACTGGCTTCACCTAAATGGAGTAAGGATTTTCTTTGTACCTGGACGTCTGGCTACTCAGAGTAGAATCACAAGTAAAGTGTCTGGAGGCTCTTCAAATGATAATGTCCTTAACGCAACAGTTAGGTCTGAGGGTAAACATGGCCAAATTTTAACCAACATCCTCACAGAATATCATCTATATGGGGTGAGAATTGGTTCAGATCGCGCACAAAGCGCTCCAGAAATGTCGCAAGGACTTTCCCCTGGTGGTTACCCGACTACGGTTGACGATCCCTCGCAGCAATCAGCACACGGTTCAGTTCGCACACACGGCGCGCTTCAAGTGTCTGATCTGTCTGAACTAAAGATATCGATTTCGTCCCTGTTTGACGCATACGATTCTCGAACAGGGGTCTGTGGGTAGAGTCTCAGAGGAAATGGCACATAAATATCAAAGAGCTAGTGGCCATTCACCAAGCCCTGATTACTCACTTCATAGAAAGGGAGAAAAACATCAGGGCAGATCTGCTCACCAGAAGAAGGCAAGTTCTTACTACAGAGTGGACCGTACATCACGAGGTGTGCACCAGCCTTTGGATGTTGTGGGGTCAACCCTCGTTAGACCTCTTCGCCACACAAATGACAAAGAGGTTGCCGTTATTTGGCTCTCCAGTCCCAGACCAGGAAGCAGTTGCAGTGGACGCTTTTCTTCTGAACTGGGAAGGTCTAAACGTGTACGCTTTCCCTCCATTCAAGATTCTGGACAGTCCTGAAAAAATTCAGGGAATCGCCCAACGTCCGCATGACCATGATAGCTCCATTTTGGCCCATGAGACATTTGGTTGTGGAGATGATGGAGGGGCTCGTAGATACCCTCAGAACATTACCATTATTAGGGTTTACTAATCCAAGTGGGACATATTTAGAGTATGGTGCAGGAATAATAGACTTTCCGCTACCAGTACCTTTATAGCCAATATAGCAGATTTTCTGTTGTATCTGCGTACAAAAGAGAAGCTGGCTGTGCCTACCATCAAGGGTTACCGCAGCATGCTAGCCTCCTTCTTTCATCACTGACACATTGACGTGTCAGGTTCCCTGGGTCCGTATGTTACCTCCGGCGTCGTAGTTGGAGAAGGGTCTACTGCCTCTTTCCGATAACTTAATATATACCCTTGCCTTATTCCTTGTCGCAGCCTTCTGCAGTCTGGGATGCAAGTCAAGTTAGTTTTATTTTATAGTGTTTTTTTTAAAAAAGAAAAATTTTGGAGTAGGTGGTCAGAATCAGTATCCATGGCTATGCCAGGTTTGCAAGGGTGGAGGTCTAGCCATGCTAAGGTCAAGGACCTTGTGGCAGCCCCACAGAGACTTTTACAGCCCCCTGAGTGGATCGCAAGGAAGGAATGCAGGCGAAATGAGGCAGGATAATTTTGAAGCCAGCTTCCTTATCAGGTTAGAACCAGATTTTTAGTACTACTAATTGTAGCTATTAATAATTATACGAATTCCCAATGGGATGAGGTTTTCGACCCACCACTAATGGTGTCAATCAGCTATATATATGTAACTACCAGGGAAGTTACATATTTAAAAATGGTATTTTTATTATAAAATAAATTTTCAAATGTACTTAACTGGTAGGTACTTAACTGGTAGGTACTTAACTGGTAGTTACATATATAAAAGGGCCCTCCCTCCTCCCCTCTGAAAACAGAGGCATGGAATTTCTGAAGAATGTTGGGGATGGTTCTGGTAACCTATGAGAGATGGCGCTCATGTATGACCACCTACTGTCATGGCGGCGGTTGCCGCGAAATTGAATTTCTGTCATGCTGCGTCGAAACGCGGGATTTAAGGTATATATATGTAACTACCAGGTAAGTATATTTAAAAATTTATTTTATAACAAAGATACCATTTTTAATTCTTTTAAAGGGGGTTGAGCGGCTAACGCCGATTTTTAAGGACAGTACTCTGACATTCATACCACTGAATGGTGACTTATGATATCTCCAAACTACATAGGATTCTCGTCTCTGACCTTCGGTTTTGCAACGCCAGAGCAATTTATCCTGAAAATAAGTGTTTTCAAATCCTATCTCCTCCCTTCATAATTAATAGTATGACCTGGGATTACTACCCTATTTAGACCTCCAATCAAATTAGTTTTTTTTTTATACTAAAAGTAAATTTTTAGCTAGATATGAATTTTTTTCATTGGTAATAGTCCTTGCAGCTAAACCCCCTTCAAACAATGTTCGAAAAAAGGTAACTGCAAGATTGGGAGTCATCGCTTTAACATCCGAATCCCTCAGGAACTTGGCCAATTTCCGAACAGCAGAATCATACTGCCGTAGAGTAGAATCCCTCTTATCCGACTCCAGGAACAAAGTGTTAATAGGATCGATAGCAGCATCCTTCTGAGCAGCAAATTTCATGAAGTCCATAAAGTTAGGGCACTCAGAATTCCTGAGGAAGCTGACACACTGCGAGTTTGTACTGTCTGAGACAGCAACGGGTTGGGAAGCCGTCGAGGCTGGAGGCTAAGCTCCGCTAGGAGAGGAAACCAATTGCTCTTCGGCCAGTTGGGGGCCACAAGGGCTACTTGACCGTGGAAAGACTGAAGCCTGTCCAGAACTCGCATCAATATGTTGACCGGAGGAAAAAGGTAGATCCTCTGCCAGGTGTTCCAGTCGAGAGACATGGTGTCCGTGGCATAAGGTTGGGGGCTACGTAACACCGGAGTTTGTGGTTGATCTTCGTGGCGAAGAGGTCCACCTGGAGACCTGGAACCTGCGGGCAAATCCAACGGAACGATTCACGGTCCAGAGACCATTCCGATTCCAAGGGAGTCACCCGAGATAGGGCATCGGCTACGATATTTCTGACACCTTCCAGATGAACCGCTGACAGATGCCAATGGTTTTTTGCCACCAAGGAAAAGATGGCAATCATCACATGATTGATGGGACCGGATTTGGATCCTCCCCTGTTTAGGCAATGAACCACCACTGCACTGTCCAGAACCAACCTGATATGCTGGTTCTTCGACAGGGAGAGCTTCTTCAGGGTCAGGAAGACGGCCATGGCTTCCAGGATATTGATATGCATTCGACGGAAGGTCGCGGACCACAAGCCCTGTACCACCTTGACCGGGGAGTAACCCCCCCACCCGGCGAGGGAGGCGTCCGTATGGACAATCAACGCCGGAGGAGGGTACTGAAGGGACACCAACTTGGCCAAATTCTTGACTTTCGTTCATGGAAGGAGCCTTTTCTTGAGAATAGCCGGAATTCTCGAAACTTTGTCCCGGAGATTGACGTCCGCCCTGGACCGGCACACCCGTTTGATGTCCTTCAACCTGGCCTTCAACATAACATCCGTGACGGAAGCAAACTGGAGAGAACCCAGAACCCTTTCCTGGTTCCTTCAATACGTAAATTTGGATCTTAGAAACTGTCTTGTGGCTCTTGCGATCTCCTTCCGTTTCTTTGGGGGAATCGACAACTTGTGAGTGCCCAGATTCCATTGGAAGCACAACACCGGAACTAGGCGAGACTTCTTGAAATTTATTCGGAATCCTAAGTGTTCCAGAAACCTGACGACTTTGACTGTCGCCTCTCGACATTCCTCGATGGTGTTGGCCCAAATAAGCCAATCGTCCAGATAGGCCACCAACTGTACGCCCTTGGCCCTCAATTCCTTAACTACCGAGTCCGCTAGCTTCGTAAATACCCTTGGGGCTATGTTGAGACCGAAGGGCATCACCTTGAAAGCAAAAGTTTGATTGCCTAGCCTGAAACCCAGAAACGGACGAAAATGACGCGCTATTGGAACATGATGGTAGGCGTCGGTAAGATCGATAGAGGTGGTGACGTACTTGTCGCATTGAATAAAGGTGTTCAAGCGAGACAGGTCTAAGATGACTCTTCGTTTGTCGGAGTCTTTCTTTGGCACGCTGAACAAGCGACCTTGAAACTTTAAATGCCTGATCCGTTGAATCGCATTTTTGAGAAGAAGTTCTCGAGTGAAATCGACGAGTTCCGGCTCTGGGAATTGAAAAAATCTGACTGATGGAGGGGGTCCCTGAATCCAACTCCATCCCAGTCCGTTGGAAACTATGCTTCGAGCCCAACTGCTGAAGGTCCAATTCTCGCGGAACGAGTATAGCCTCCCCCCCACCTGCGGAATCTCATTGGATTGCCGGGGGCTTGCCACCTCGGCCTCCACGGGGTCCTCGGCCCCTTCCAGAGACTCGACCAGCTCCCCTGTAGCGAAAGGGTCCTCTAGATTTACCTCCCCTCGGCTGCCTGTTATATCTCTGCATCAGGGCATGAGACTCAAAAGCAGGGTTAAAAGCCGGCAAAGTGGAGAAGGAAGACGAAGGCTGAGGTGGTTGGCTCACCAGCACAAACTGCTGCTGGGGCTGAGTTTTAGCGGGGGACGCATGTCTCAACTGAGAGACAGGCACAGCCTGAACCACAGGTTGAGGCTGAGAAGCCTGAAAAGGAGGAAACCGTCTAGCCTTTTTCCTACCCCTCAACTGCGGGTTAGCCGAGTCAAATTTTCTCTTAGAGACAAGACCCCACCTTGCCCGAAGGGACTAATTGACACGCGTTGCCTCGCTAAGAACCGCGTTGACCATGTCTTCAGGGAAAAGATCTACTCCCCAGGCCGAGGCCTTGATCAACTTGTTCGGTTCATGCCGGATAGAGGCGTCGGCACAGATATGCTTACGGCACGCACGACGAGCGACACCGAAGTCATAAAGATCACACTGAAGGGTATGAAGGAGAGACTTAGTAAAGATCTTAAACAGAGCCTTGTCCGCATAAACTAAGGAAGACATCTCTGCCATAGTAACGGAATTCAGGGACCTGCTCAAACGGACACGAGCCTCATACTCTGCCCGAATCAGGGAGTCAGGCAATCGAGGAAGAAGCTCGCTAAACTGAGTTGTAGCACAATCAGGAGCCATCTTCCCCACTGTGAAGGTCGACGGAGCATCGACCCAACAATCTTGGTCCCCCGGAAGAAGCAAGGAAGTTAACTCGGTCTCCCGAAGCTGAGGCATAGGCTTTTCTTCCATTACTGCCGCCAGGGTAAGATTCGCCACTTTGGTGGTACACGGAGTCGGAGTGAGCTCCTCAACAACAAACATAGTATATGAGCCTTTGTGAGGAGTCAACTTCGTATTCACACACTCACATTCAGTAAGGGTCCGGAGCCAGGCGGACTGGGCCTGCTCCTTAGGAAAGATAACAGTCTCCCTTGGAACCTTATCTACCCTAACAAGCACCCCATCCGTCAAGCGCGCGTAACCCGGGAATGGGAACTGCAAACCCGGTGGATAAAACTCAAAGTCCTTCACCGGCCAGGTACCACAACCTTCAATGGTTAACATGCCTTCCGAGAAAGGACATGCAGAGCCAACCTCCATGGGTTGCTTTTCACAAAGGTCGGGAGCTTTGAAGCATCCGGAACCACAAACTGCTGTTGTTGTGGGAGGCCTGATCTCAAAAGAGACTCCAACATGGACTCTTGGTTTTGCAGCCTCTGTCCAAAAGAGGTCATGGATTGGATCTGCTCAGCAAGAGGGCCAATCTGGGACTGTACATTGCTGCCCACTTTCTCCATCAACTGACTAGAAAAGGCTACCGGATCGAAAGCCAATTCCGGAGACTTGGCTTTAGGAGCTTTCGCCCTTGAACCAGAAACTTTGCTGGGAATGGATTTAAGGATTTTGGGAGGCTTATGAACTTTAGGTAACCTTTTCATATGTTTAACTTTGGGAATTACGGAAACTGACATCGCTTTGGAAGTACTAGGAAAGCCTCGAAAGGAAGTATCAGTCGAAGAAAGAGAAAGAGGAGGACTAAGGAAAGGAACCTTAGACCGAACATCACCTGCCTCACCTACCGCCCTACCTGTACCAGTCGCATCCATAGGCTCGACGTCCAAATTAATGGTCATAACGTCAGTGAGAACCTCATCTACAAAATCATCGGGGAATGCTTGGGTCTCTTCCCGAATCCGGGCGATGATTGGAGCTGCCACATCAGGGGATACCGCCGCCGACATCTTGGCATTTGGGTACAGGAGGGAACACATCTCCTCCAATAGGACATAAGGTTGTTTGGCCTTCACATTACGACCAAAACCTCCAACCCAGGTCTTAAGGGTCGCTAGGGAAGAGCTCTTGACGGCGGAGGAGGCCTGAAAGAGAGAGACCCGGATAAAACCATGAAAGATGATGCAGGGAAAATAAAATAAAATTAACCAACACGGCATGTAACAAAATATTACAGTAAAAATGTAATCAAAAGCAAAAAAAATCCCTTTTTTTTTTCTTTTTTTTTTTTTTAATACATACCGAATCACCCAAGTAAATCGGAGACCAGGGCATAGTAAATTTCACACCCATCTGGATGCCAGACTATCAGATCGCCCACCGGGACAGCACACCCGGCATGCGAATGGCACACTTCATGCCCACAGGCTGCTGCAAGACCGCAGTACAAGCCGTCTCCTGACAACGTACCACCTGTAAAATGAATGGGTATATGAGAATAAAATTAACTCGAGCCAGGGATTAACTGGCGAAAATCGTAAGACTAAAATCCGCTAGCGGCGGAAAAAAGACTTACGAAAAGTTAATTTACACAATAGTAAAAACAAACCCTGCTGTAAAGTTTGATACCCAAGTACAATATCCGGAGCCCCGAACAATGAGTCGACGAATAAACCGCCATAAAAAATGAATTCTCAGGATACGGGATACGCCCCGGAGTGGGAAACGTAAGCGAGAACGATCAGACTAAAAAATAAATTCTCAGGATACGGGATACCCACCGGAGTGGGAAACATAAGCGAGAACGATTAGACTAAAAAATAAATTCTCAGGGTACAGGATACCCACCGGAGTGGGAACTGTAAGCGAGAACGAACAAACAAACTAAAAATCAACTCTCAAAAGTCGTAGGCTCTGGATAAACAGGTGAATAAAGAAGCGCCGGAAAGTAAGTGAAACTACGACGCATAAAAATAAAAATACATAATATAAAAATAATAATAAAATAAAATAAAATCTAAAAATAGCGATAAAAATAAACATAAAATATAATGTTTAAAGCTCCGCCGCAATCGCCCTCCCCGACACTTAAAAAACTAACAAATATAGGATAAAGAACGGTAACGGAACAGAGTGAAGTGTCCGAAACCGATCAAAGAAACACAACTACAATACGCAGAAATGAATCTAAAATATCCCAACCCTCCCGGACGGGAGGATAACATCATGGATGGATAACACGTAGGGGGGAGGGGGAGTCGGGAGACGAGCGCAAACCCAGTCTCGAACGCCTGGTGGCCAACCAAAGCGAAATGAGAAGAGAGCGCTACCCGAACTGACGTAGGGAGCGTATGGCCAACCCCCCCCACCTCAAGGAACCTCCTGTCTACTACCATAGAGCACGTGACCAAAGCCAACCCCCTCCGAAGAAGAGGGAGGCGAAGGCGTAAGGGGAAGGGACCCAAGAGGTGGGGGGGAGAGACCAGAACAAAATCAGGTGACCATCGTGAACGAAGGGAGGAGGGAGCCACCCACTGAAACACAAAGGAAAAACCTTAAACGGCGGCAAGCATGTAGCTCCCGCGATCGACTTGTATTTATTGATATATATATATTTTGTATGCAAAAGTACAATAAAATAATGACAGACGTAAATGACATGATCAAAATAAAAGCGAACACGCAAATTGAGAACGTTATGGGGAAAAGAATATGGATATAAAATAAGAATAAACCTAAACCTTTCGAAATCGGGAATAAGCCAAAACGGAAAGGGGAACAGGCAAATAAAAAACAAAGGTCTTCCGAAATCGGGAAAAAACGATTCAGAACAACCATAACGTATACTTTTCCCAAAATGGACTCAATACAAAAAGGCTGGCAAGAAAGCTACCCAACGAGCCGCTTACGGATCGACTAAGTAGGATATCTAACACAGCGCTAACAAACCTGAAGGTTATATCCGCTAAAATGATAAAAATTAAAAATAAAAGATCATGCCAAAATAAGAAATAGATGTCCAAATCATATATCAGGGTTACAAATAGTATAAGGAACTAAATGCAAACCCGATAAACAAAGAGATCACTAGTAAGCGACACAATGGCCATAGCGAACCCCCGAAAGGGAGTATATATAAACAAAAGGCCAAACACGATTAAGAATAAAAAAGTGTCGCTACCTAGAAATCCCAAACAGACAAATATAATACTCAACTTGGAAGCAGGGACCTCCAAAACGTCGGACATCTTCCAAAAATAACACAAAGCACACGAGCCAAACAAAACACGTCTGACCAACGCAAGTGCTGAAGAGGAATGTAGATGGGGGGTGGGAAGATGTAGGGGTAGAGATGGGGGTATGTTGATGAAGGAGAGGTCTAATTGGTGAGGGATCTGTGGTTGTGGTTCAATCACACCCCAGTTTTCTATACCGACACTCAATGAGTGAGCGAGCTAGGTTTATTCCTGGCATTCCATGCATCTCTTTTTCTCTGGTATTTTCAGCAATAATTATGCCTTAGAAATGGTGCTAGAGGAGCATTTCACGGAGCGACACAGGTCGAGCCCAGAAATGAATTTTTTTCCTATAAATCAGGGAAATAATTAAGAAAGAATATGAAACAAAAACGGAAAAAAGGACTTCAAAAAATTGTTTTAAAAGGTCTTTTTAAGTGACATAACCAAATTCCAATGCTATTTCTTTAGACTAAGGAGAAGATAGAATTTGAAGGTCAATAAATAAAGTTTTGAGATACTGGTGTTCAAAGTTTTTCCTTGCATTTTACAAAGACAATATTGAAAAATCATGATTATTATGAATTTTTGTTTTTTTGGTTATTAATAAACCAAAACAATGTTGTTTATCATAATTTAATCATAAATGAAGATCCCTTTGCTCAATATCTTGCTTCTTTAGGCTCCTGTCAGACAAGGTTGCCGCTAATTTTGCCAATATTACCCACTTCTGAACTCTTAGAGCCAATTTTCTTCCTTATGTTAGCGAGATGTTGAAATTGTCTTTTCTTCTTTGGCATGATAAAATTATTGCCGAAACCAAGAAAAAGCAGATGTAAAAAATAGTGAATGTCAGAGGTCAAACTCAGAGGTTTGTGCTAGCACTAAAGACCGAAGGGTGTAATACTTCGTCTTGTGACTCATGAAATCTATTTAGATGTCATTGCTCACAATTTTTTTTATATTAAAATATTATAATTATCAAAATTTATAATAACAGAAGAAATACTGCATTTTCATGTAGGGATTAATGTTTTTGACTTATTGAGTTACTTTTAATAATTACCTGTAACTGAAAGTAAGCGGAATTTTGACAAAATATTTTGTATACGCATTCCCCTTTGCCATACGAAGCTCAGTGAATTTTTTCATGATTTTTATTTTTTTTCTTATAACCCCATATATCGTCATACTGGCCGGGCCTCTTAAACATTTGTGATTACCACCCATGGTTTTTTTTTCTTCAAAATATATGGTAATTGCCTTTAAAAGCTTTAAATAGATAATAAGAGGCATGCAGTTATCCAGGTACGCATTTGTCTTGGGACTCAAATGCCCATGGACGCAATTGTATGTGCACACAAAGGATCAGGGACGTAGTTGTTTGGTACGCAATTATCCAGGTCACAAATGTCTGGTACGCATCTGTCATAGAACCAAGTAACTCGTCTAAATCATCAGTTACTTCCCTAAGTAAAGCTACTGTAAAAGATGAAAACCTGGATCCTGGATCGACGGATTTTAAGTTTTCTCCATGTCAGGAACAAAGATAGATAGATCTTCCTCCATTGCTCAAAAAGTGAGGATGAATATGAGAGTCCATTTGATTTGCGTACTTGCTTCATCGAAACCAAGGCTCGCGAAAAAACTATTTTCAGAGTAAGTTACTTATCTGAGGCTTGCCTCTATGGTTTGTAAGGGGCTCTCTTTAAAGACCGTAACACCTTAGTTACATCTTAAGATAGAGGTCAAATTTCCCGAGGAGTACAGGTCTCACTTGAAAAGCCCTTTCTCTCGAAAAAGGTGCTGAATAACCTCCACCCATGAAGTGTTAGGGATTCCACCAAAATATAGAACCTCTGCAGGTGGGGCTAATATAGCTGGTCGTGCTATAGGGGAAGCTCCCTCGGGACCTCCACTAGTAGAATCAAAAGGTTCAGATACAATTCTGCTTGGGGCCACTTAGGAGCTACTAGAGTCCACTTTACGTTTTGGGATGAAAACACCTTGTTTATCACCTTTCTAAGAAGGTAAAAGAGCGGAAAACCAAAGACATCTTGGCCGTCCCATGGATGCTGGAATATGTCCTAAAGTTCTGCGGCCTGGTCTGGTATTGGTGAGCAGTAGACTGGCAGTCTTCTGTAGAGTCATATAGCAACCATGTCTATTATTGGGAACCACAGAATGCCAGGGCCTTTGTCACTGCTTGGGAATGCAAAGACCATTCTGACCCAACGATCTGTTCCCTCTGATTCAACGTGTCTGCTATTATATTCCTCTTGCTAGGATTGAACCGGGCTGAGAAGATTACTGCATTGCTGACTGCCCATATGTGCACCATTAATTGACAGAGTCTGTGATACTGTGCTGCCTTTATTATTGACATATACCATTAGAATTACACTGCCTTCAACTAGTAAAACATTGATATGAAGATACTTGTTCTTGTGTGACCAGATCTGCTGGGGGCCACTCTAAGGGGAGACCCACAAAACCTGTTCTCGTCAAGTTACCAAAGTAGGTTGAGTTTGGTGTCATATTCAATTGGTACCAGGGCCAGAGGAGAATCTGTGGTTTGCGACTAGTGTCTCTATAGACACTATTACAACAATCGTAGATGGAGAAAATTGTGCGAAAAAAAGATTCTTTAATGATATCAAATGACGTAGTACCTGTTGCAATTTTTTAGATTGCAGCTTTTTGGAAACATCTCTATCTAGCAATCTGCTGCAGTGGAGTTCATGAAATGCTCAAGCTCGATAGTTTCTTACAATGTTTGTGCAACCTCACCATTATTGTGTACTAAGGATTGGGATTTTTGGGAGTTACAGGTCTACCTACTGAGTCAACAGCAGCCATTCCCTTGCCCTCCTTGTCCTAGCTTGGATGAAGCTTAACTAAAGCTTTTCCCGCTATGCAGGGTCGCTATTTCTAGAGAGCTTTTTCATATTTTTTCTGTCTCCGATGTCCTCCACTGTTAGATCTTTCTTCTCCATATCTGCGATTACACTCTCCATCCACCTTCTCTTTGGTCTCCCCCTCCCCCTCCTACCTGGAACATCCATCTCCAACATCCTTCTCCCAACATATTCCTGGTCTCTCATCATTACATGCCCAACCCAAAGGAATCTCTTTTCTTGGATTTTCTTTGACATCTCTGTACCTGTGTTGTTCCCCTTACCAAGTCATTCCTAACCTTATCCAGTCTCATGATCCCAGCCATCCATCTTCGCATTCTCATCTCTGCAGCATCCATTTTCTTCTCAAAAACCTTTTCCATGGGCCAGGTCTCTGCACCATATGTCATGGCATGTCTCATTACAGTTTTATATACCTTTTCCTTTATGTTTATCCTTCGATAACACAACATTCCCGACACTTTTCCAATTATATCTATCTATATGTATATATATATATATATATATATATATATATATATATATATATATATATATATATATATATATATATATATATATATATATATATATATATATATATATATATATATATATATATATATATATATATATATATATAATGTATATATATATACTATATATATATATATATATATATATATATATATATATATATATATATATATTATATATATATATATATATATATATATATATATATATATATATATATATATATATATATATATATATATATATATATATATATATATATATATATATATATATATATATATATATATATATATATATATATATATTATTATATATATATATATATATATATATATATATATATATATATATATATATATATATATATATATATATATATATATATATATATATATATATATATATATATATATATATATATATATATATATATATATATATATATATACATATATATATATATATATATATATATATATATATATATATATATATATATATATATATACATATATATATATATATATATATATATATATATATATATATATATATATATATATATATATATATATATATATACATATATATATACATATACAGTCATACCTCATTCTTTGCGATAGCTAGGTTACAGACACAGGCGCAAAATGCGAGTTTTCGCAAATAAATCCTGGACTAGGGTGCACTAACTCTTCTAGCAATAAGGTCAGATTGTGTGCGATTGAGCGCTCATAATTAGACTTGCTCGCGATCGATCGCGAGCAGGTTAAATGGTGCACAACTGACGGTGAGTAGTGAAGGCACCATGTCCGTTGATGTGTGCGATCTCGAGCTTATGTGATGTCGCTCCCAAGATGTGCGCTATTGCAAACAGCTGAGAGAGATGGAAAGAGTGTACGATTAGATGTGGCGTGCATCGGCAAACAGGTGAGAGGGCACACCAAGTATGTGCTTGGGATTGAAAACATATGAGAGGGCCCTCTCTTAAGACCGTATGCATACTTATATAGTAGCCTGCTAATGCTTTTTAGCTCTCTAATGGGTGTACGAACAGGTGAGATGGTGCTCCCATAGGACCACTCAATCACGAGCGTATTGGGAGATGGCACTTCTCTAGATGAGAACGATCACAAGCAGCTGGGGTGAAAGCAAAGTTTTGAGTAATCTCCATCTCTTTCTTTTTCCTCGGAGAAGGATTGGGCAACTCTCACAGTGAGAGAAACTGTAGAAGTGACTTGGATGTAACTCCTATATAATTGGTCTAAAAGACTAATCATCCTATAGGGGAAATGGAAGGGAGGTGGCCCGATTTCCTAATGACGGGCAATTTGTATGAAGCCAGCTGACTACTTGTCTAGACCTAGCACACTTAAGGCACAAACAGACACTCATATAGGAGTAGTTTCTCTATGTACAGTAAGCTTCATGGTGTAGGCTGAATGCACACGGAATTTCTTTATCATCTATCCTCTGTTTGGCAGGGAAGAGAATAGGAAAGTGTGCCTTGTAAACACGCTGTGCACCATGGTGAGTATTTCAAATGACCGCATATCATCATCATTAGCTTTGCGATCATCAAATCTGCGCACCTATCATGATCATGTGTTCGGGATGTAAGGAAATATATTCCCTTGGGAGTTCACACTAAAGGAAGCTTGTGCGAATCCATGGAATCACGTGTAACTCTCTCATTCTATGTGCTGGTGTTGAGCATGCTACTGTGGGAGCATGCTATTGTTTTGTACGCCTCAGATTCACTTATGTTAAGTGTGCTTGTGTGATAGCATGCTGCTGTTGTTTGTACCCTAGGTAAGCCTGTATCAAGAGCATGCTGAGCACTGACAAGGTCTGGTGAGATATGGTTTTCTAGTTGGAGAAGGTTGTGCATGTGAAGCAGCACATTTTTGCTAAATGATGATTCAGAGTCCAAACTCCCTAATCCCTTACTTGCTTGGAGACAGGTTAGTCACCAGTGCATGAATTAACATAGGATGGCATGCGCTGCTCTGAACATCTGCTAGAGCAAGCGTAGTCATCATACATAGAAGGACTACGGTCTCTCTTTCAGGAAGAATTTGTTCATCGCAATATTGTATTCTTCGCTGAACTCGTAAAAGGTTGGTCAATCAAGAAAGTCTGACTCAAGTTCAAAGTTCAAACACAATAACAATATAACAATGTCATAAGATGCTTAACTTTTATTCCACTACAAGGGATTAATTGCTAAGGATAGCCTTTCTCTGGAAGGAGACACCTGTAATCCTAGGGAGTTGCAAAGGAGTAGCACAGTATTGTCAACTGGAACAAGATCTTAGATTTTAAAAGACTCCTCCCGAGGGAAAGGTTGAACTGTTTCGCTAGGGGAAACAGACGAATCTCCCGAATTTGAGACTTGTCCAAGAGTTATAGAACAGAAATTTCAAAACCCAAGTTTGAAGAGAAGCTGATTGTACGTCTGTTGTTCACCAGTTGGAATTGAAGTGGCTCTTCAGTTCAGTGGTAATGAGGCGGGGCTTTCCCGCCACCGGTTGTTAATTACTAGCTACTAACAACTCTTCTTTACAGGTTTTAAGTGCCGAGTTCCAGCTACACTTGAATCATTCTCCTAATTAAAGGATGATTTGTATTCGTATAGCAACAATTATAATTTTCTTTTATAGAGAAAATATTCTGGAATCGTATGCAATAATTGCCTAAATTAGCAAACTGCAAATTCTCTGATTGTCTATTGACCGTTGATATGGATTAATGAGTCTAACTTCCTATAAAAGTTGTGAGTGCCCAAATTTACAGTATCATTTGAAAACCTGTAAATTTAAAAAAAAAATATTTCTTGTTTTATCTGCATTTTCTGTCATTTTTAGTGCTTTGCTTTTCTCAGTGTAAGGGGTATGCTATTGATAAATCCTCCCAATTTTCTCTTGGTAGCTTATTGAAAATATCCCTGCTGGTCAATCTGTTGGACTGGGTTCGAGACCCGCTCAAGCGTGATAGCTTCTTATGATGTCTTTAACCTCACCATCGTTGTGAACTAAGGCTTGGGGTTTTGGGGGAGCCTCTAGGTCTACCTGCTGAGTCATCAGCTGGTATTGTCTAGCCCTCCCTGGTCCTAACTTGGACGGAGAGGAGTCTTGATTACAGATCATATGTATACAATCTATGATCAGTCTCCAGGGCATTGTAATTGTCCTTTGCCTCTGCCATTCATAATCGTTAAAAAAAATTATAGTGGTTTTCTATAGAATTTCCTATAAAACAAAATCACAATCAGGAGCTCTGGTAATGTACAGTATGCTCAAACGCCTGAAAGCGATGGGGGAACTGAAAGACAAAAGAATATGTTGTACCCACACGTAGAGCTGCCATGCACCACCATATGATCCCAATAGGGCAATTAAGAGAAAAGGAAACTGGAAATTTTTACTTTAGAGGTAGGTGAGGGCATTTGACCAGCTTCGAGACATAAGTAATATGAACATCACCATCTACAGACTACTTTTCATGCAAAGTACTGTGTCTTATATCTTTATGATGAGCAGGACTTTATGTCAATGGATTTCAAGTAATACCATCCCTTTTGTGGTTGAGAATATGCCTTCATTTCTTTCATTTTCTTCACGATATTTGCTACGTTTGTTTAAATTGCAATTTGCAGAACACTTGGTTACGATTTCATTATTTTCCCCATGTTACCAATGAAACAGCAGCACCATGAGCTGTGTACTGTATTTTATATATTTTATGAACCCAACATAGGCTTTTAGTTGAGTATTTTCACCATGTATTCAGTATTTCTATTTTATTCTGTAATGTACAAAGTAGAATTTTATGTTGTTTGGGAGAATTTATTGCTGCAATGATGTCTGTTGAGAAGTAAGAGAAATAACTTAGTTCTCTTTGTTTTTAATTGAGTTGAATTTTTTTTTTAATTTTTTCATTACACCAGGCATAGGTTTCTAAGACATTTATGTACTGTAAATAGATAAGTAGACAATTACGGTGTGATTCCAGTAAAGCATTGATTAGTATTGTGTGTACCGGTGTACTTTCTATCGAGATGCAATTCTAACCTAGAAATTCAAAGGCCCAGAGATTTCTTTAGTAAAATTATTTCTCACTGTCTTAATCCTTTAATGTTAATTTTTTATAATGTAAACAGGACTTGACTTGGATACCAGTTTCTTAAATGCTTTACAATGTTTAGTATTAGGCTCAAGACAAATCTAAGTTTTCTATGAAGGCCATTTAACTATAATCCTTCTCTAATTGACATTGGTTTTGAATTTTTGTATAAAATTGGCAAGAATAATTATTCCTACCTTTGTTCTACCAAGGGATGTACATGAGCATTCATGTGAGCAGCTAACAATTAAACAGTGTTGAAACTTACTTTTAAGAAGTTTAGAATTAGCAACAATTATTTTTGTTTTATTAATCATTTATTGTGGAAATTTCTAAATAAATTTAGATAGACTGTTGTAAAGGCAGTGAAATTATTACAGTTTATAGCATTAAAGATTTCTTCATGTTTTACCTCCTGAAGCAGCAATAAAAATATCTAATATTTTCTGTCTGATTTATATTACCTTTTTTTTTACAGTCTCAGATGAGTGCCATCACCTCTATTGCATGGAAGAGTCATGAAATTGTACTCAGTGATGCAGATGGAAACCTCACTGTTTGGGATTTGAAAACTCGAATCTCACGCCATATAGCTACTCACAGAGGATGGATACGAAAAGTCAGATTTGCACCAGGACGGGACAATATGAAGCTTGTTGTTCTTTTTGCTGATGGTATTGATATTTGGGATGTCAGAGATGTAAGTCATATTCACAAAATACATTATTTGAGTTATAATATTCAGGGCTCATGTAATATTAAATCAAAGAAGGGTAACCTTTGAAAAAAAATCACCTTGTTACTGCAGGAAAGAGGAACAATTGAATCGATTAAGAACAGAGCTACCACTGTTTATTCAATCATTTCTTTCACAAAGAGTTTTTCAAGTGAGAGTGGGGGAAACTCTATCAGAGTAAATGTCAGGAAGTGGGAGTTCCTCAGGGTAGTATGTTGAGTGTAACCCTGTTTGCACTAGCAATTATTGGGATATCCCCAGTCATTCTTCAAGATATTCTCTCAACACTATATGTGGATGATCTTCCCATATCATTTGCTGGAGAAATGCAATGGTTGAGAGAAAACTACAAGTCGCAATTGACAAATTTATTCAGTGGGCTGATATGAATGGATTTAAGTTTGCGACAAGTAAAACTGTCGTTGTCCATTTCTGTCGTATTCAGGTAGTACATCCAGACCCAGATATATACATCAAAGGTCAACAGATCTCATGTGTAAGTGAAGCTAAATTTTTAGGCTTGATATTTAATTGTAGGCTTACATGGGTTCTCACTTAAAAGCATTAAAAAGTAAATATTTCGAGGCTCTGAATCTTCTAAAAGTATTGTCCCATCATGGGAGGCAGACCGCAATACTATTTCAAAATTATACAAGGCCTTGAATATTAAAGAAATTAGTTATGGATGTGAAGTATATTCCTCAGCCACCCCAACCCGATTGAAAATATTAGATTCAATACAATATGCTGGTATTAGACTGTCTACAGGAGCGTTTAGAACTTTGCCTATCACAAGCCTCCTTGTTGATGCTGGAGAATTACCTTTAGACCTTTACCGAAAGTCTTCCATTGTTTGGTATTGGTTGAGATTGCAAAGACTTCCTAATTCTTTAGCCTATCAGACTGCAAGCCTTGTAAAGCACACATCATACTTTGAGTTGCACCCAAAATCTCCTCAACCTTATGGTTTTCGAGTTAAACAATTAATTAGCAGTCTTTATATAATTAGAAGTAAGGTTCTTCTATTTAAGGTATCATCAACGCCTCCATGGAAATTACCAGTTAGAAGTAAAGTCTCTTTTTATGGAACATGTTGAAGAACATAGGGGATCGACTTCTATATATACTGATGGCTCCAAGTCTGATGCTGGCGTTGGATTTGGAGTACATAGTAATGGTTTTAATTATAGAGTTGCACTTCCTCTAACAGCTTCCATATTTACTGCCGAACTGTATGGCATACTAACTGCTATTTTGAAAATAGTGTGGGGAGAAGAAGGGTAATTTTACCATTTTTAGTGCTGCAAGGATTATCCTTGAATCTATAGAAGTTTTCAATTCTAGTAACCCTTTAGTTTTAAAGATTTTTGAAGGGCTTTTTATTAATGTACTTAAAGGTATAATGGTTCAATTTTGTTGGGTTCCAGCCCATGTAGGTGTGTGTAGGAATGAGAAGGCAGATTTGCTGGCGAAGAATACTGCATCCTAGTTGCTACCAAGAAGGTATCCCATTCTCTGTAATGATTTCCTACCTTTCATTAAGAAATTGTTTTCAATAATTGGCAACAACACTGGGATAGTCTAGATGGCAATAAGATGAGAGAAGTAACAAATGTCATATCTCCTTGGAGGTATAACATGATGCCCCGAAAGTGGGAGACGTCTCCATGTCGTCTCCGCATTAGTCACATTCGGTTGACACACGAGTTTCTGTCCAACACTAACCGTATTGCGATGACTGTTTTGGTACCCTTAACAGCGAGGCATTTTTTGACTGAATGCCCCAATTATAATAACTTAAGTAATAGATATCTTTTTGAGGCTCGAGGTGAGGATGGCAGGTTCATCCTTGCCAAAATTCTTGGACATGATGTGTTCTTCTATGCGAGTGGCATTTTTAGATTTATTTCAGGAGCAGGTCTTGTGAAAACTATTTAACTTTTGTAATATCTTATTTTTTATGGTTTTAATTGAATATTCTTTTATTTCTTATGTATGATAAATGATATCGGCGTCAATGGCCTTAGATGTTGGGATGCCAGAAAACTTTAAATCAATCAATCAATCAATCTGGGGTACAAGACATGTTAACAGCATTCAGCCAGTTTATTGCTGTATTTACAGTGGGATTAAAAATATTTTTACATTAATCACTTGCAAGGGGTTCCCCTATCACTCAATCAGTACATTGAGGTTATATAAATGTATATGTGTAAGTCTTTATCGCAGACTCCTCTTTATGTTACAGGTTTCCGACGGGAGATAAATTTTTTGTTTTACGTATTTTATTTTTTTTCTAAATTGTAATTTTTGGGCTTAGAAATAATAAAGTAAATTATAGTAATACTTCATATATTCGTGTAACACTTGTAATCTTGCGTATTGTGCGAGCATCTAAAAAAAAAAATAATTTTACAGTTCAATTTTTTGAGACTAAATCACAAACTAAAGGGGCACTTAGTAGAGCGCAGACCTCAACCAGGGCAGCTTATTTCTCGACCTTTTGGACTGATTTGGGTCGCTTTGCTTGTCTGTGACCTTGACCTTTGACATTTCGAAATTTAATCATTTTCAGCTCTTTATATAACAGCTTAAAATCCATGCAAGTTTCATTACGATTAAAATTGTGGCCATGTGGTTGATGACCGGAAATTGAAATTTTACTTGACCTTGACCTTCGACCTTAACATGTATTAATCGGCGTGGATTTCCATACACTCAAATATGAACCAAGTTTGAAGTCTGTGACAACGATGTCCAAACTTATGGCTGATTACATGAATTGGACATTTTGCTTGACCATTACCTTGACCTTCCAAAATTTAATAATTTTCAGCTTTTTACATAACAGTTAATCCCTGCAAGTTTAATTACTCTCTGATTAAAATTGTGGCCAGGAAGGTGTTCACAAACACACAGTCAAACAAGCAATCACAAACATTACAATTTGTTTGACCATAACCTTGACCTTAACCTTCCAAAATGTGATAATTTCCAGCTTTTTACATGACAGCTAAATCTCTGTAAGTTGCATTACCCTTCCTGGTCAGGAAGGTGTTCTCAAACAAACACACACACAAACACACACACAAACAAATAAACACACAAAGAGGAGGTTAAACATAACCTCCTTCTAGCTTTGTTGGTGGAGGTAACTAACCTCTTTTTTTCACCTCTTTAGCCCAACTTGTAGTTCAATAAGTTATACAATAAAAGTAAAAAAGAATGAAAGATAAAATAAATTGTTACCAAATGAAAACAGCTATTTTGTTATAAATTACTGATCTGTATGACAACAGCTGTTTTGCTTGCATTTCAACTTTCATACTATAGTAAATCATTACTGTAGTTATTACAAATAACATTGAGTAGAATATGATTGATATGATACTGTATATATAAGAATAAGTCAATATTTTCCTAAGCTTTTAATCAAGTATTGTAAAGGTAAAGGCTATAAAATTATTGTGCATCAGCAACAGGGATGAGACACTGTTAAACTTTGATATCCCATTAAAATAGGCAGTAAATAACATATGAGAAAAATATTTATTACTAAAAAACTACATACCTCTAATGTATTTGTTTAAAAAAAAAAAAAAAGGATAGTTCAAGTAGTACAGCAATAATTGTGTTTTTGGGCTCGAGCCATGTCATCCTGATGGAAGTTCCTCATTGGCAGCTTCAACATGTACCTGTTAATACCAAGCTGTTTATTTTAAGTATTATTGCTTGAATAGGGCAAGATCATAGTTATCCAAGTATTTGGGAAGTAGCCTTTATCTTAGCCTTTTTAAAACCTGCTAAGGATAAGTTTTTAGCAGCAAATTATCGACCAATTGCATTAACGTCTTGCTTATGTAAGATTATAGAGAAGATGGTCAATGCAAGACTGATATGGTACCTGGAAAAGAAAGGTATTTTTTAACCTTTCCAGTGTGGTTTTAGGAAAATGCACTCAACAACTGATGTGTTGCTACAACTTGAGGTCTCTATTTGTGAAGCCTTTGCTTCCAAACAGCACCATGTAACAGTCTTTTTGACCTTGAAAAGGCATATGATACTGCAATGAGATATGGTATACGTAAAACTATTCATGAATTGGGATGAAGAGGAGAGCTACCACCGTTTATTTAATCATTTCTTTCACACAGGGTTTTTCATGTGAGAGTGGGGGAAGCTTTATTAGAGATGAAATGTCAGGAAGGAGGAGTTCCCCAGGGTAGTGTGCTGAGTGTAACCCTGTTTACACTAGCAATTAATGGGATATCCTCAGTCATTCCCCAAGATATTCTCTCAACACTATTTGTGGATGATCTCTACATATCATTTGCTGGAGCTAGAATTGCAATGGTTGAGAGAAAACTGCAACTCGCAATTGACAAAATTATTCATTGGGTGATATTAATGGGTTTTAAGTTTTCAACCAGCAAAACTACTATTGTCCATTTTTGTCGTATCTGTGGAGTACATTCAGACCCGGATATATACATGAAAGGTCAACGGATCCCATGTGTAGGTGAAGCTAAATTTTTAGGATTGATTTTCGATTGTAGGCTTTCATGGGTTCCTCACTTGAAGGCGTTAAGGGCTAAATGTCTTGAGGCTGAATCTTTTAAAAGTATTGTCCCATACATCATAGGGGCAGACCGTAAAACTTTTTTAAATTATACAAGGTCTTAATTTTTTTCCAAAATTAGTAATGGGTGTGAAATATACTCCTCAGCCACCCCAACCCGATAAAAAATATTAGATTATACAGTGAACCCTCGCTACTTCGCGGTTCGACAATCACGGATTCACCACTTTGCGGGGTTTTCCCATAACCCGTATATATATACATATCGCGGATTTTCCGGAAAATTCGAAAATACCGCGAAATCTGAAAACAACCAAATACGATATTTTGTTACCTGTAATTCCATTAATACTGTAATTAGTAATATCTGTTCTTACTGATTGTTCATTGCATTACATATGATATATAATTCAGCACAGAAAGAAATAAAACACGAAAAGAGAATGTGATCATACGATAATTCAGTACTGTATACAGTACGTAGTAAAATTAAATCGAACATGAAACGCAAATCAGATGCAGTCATACCATATTAGAATGGTGTACTGTAATGGATGTGCTTCTTTTCCATGAATCTTTTGTATGTATACGTACGTAGTACTGCATCCAATAATATTCTTTGTTGCAAAAATCACATTTTGAATAAGCGTACGAGAGAGAGAGAGAGAGAGAGAGAGAGAGAGAGAGAGAGAGAGAGAGAGAGAGAGAGAGAGAGGCGTAAAATAGCGTACGTAAAGCTGTATTATTATTATTATTATTATTATTATTATTATTGTTGTTGTTGTTAATAAAATTATTATTGTTATTATTATTATTATTATTATTACTGTACAGTATTATCATCATTATTTATTATTATTACGGTATTTAATTAATCTACGTACGTTCGGTATGCGCGGGGCATCTTCTATGAGTAGGTAACCTACGCATCATAGTACTGTAAGACGGGTTGTGATTGGTTCAAGCGCTGATAGATGACGAATCAGAACTCAAGTTTTATTATCTAGCCTGTGATTGGTGTTTTGCCCGCATCTCCTACCCGCAGCATCTAAGTTCTCGCGGGGCTGGATCGTCCACTCTCTGTTACCGCGTATCGCTGAGTAGACGTTCTTAAGTGTGTGAATCTGTGTTGTGTGCGACTTTTTTAAGTTGAACTTTTTGTTACAGTACTGTAAATCCTACTGTAATGGCTCCCAAGCGTTCTGCTTCTCTTAAGGCTGGTAGTGAGCCTAAACGCCACCGAAGGATGATGACGATAGCTGAGAAGGTTACGCTTCTCGACATGTTAAAAGATGGTAGAAGTTACGCGGCCGCCGGCCACCATTTTGGCATCAACGAATCTACTGTTCACTATATCAAGAAGGAAGAGGCGAACATTAGAAAGACGGCTGCAATCACCTTTAGCAGATCAGCGAAGCGAGTCGTTACAACGCGTAATAAAACGATCGTACGCATGGAAGGTGCTTTAGCTGTGTGGATTGCCGACTGCCGGAAGAAGAACATAGCGTTGGATACGAACACCATCCAAACAAAGGCTTTGAGCTTATATGAGAATTTTGCTGCAAAGGAACCTAAAGACGACGACGGCAACCATGCTGAAGATGATGATGATGCAGATGATCCTCGACCAGGGACATCCACTGATTCCCAGCCTCAGAAACGTTTTTCCGCCAGCAAAGGATGGTTCGCGAAGTTTCAGAAACGCTTCGCCCTGAAAAGCGTTTCCCTGCATGGGGAGTCTGCTTCCGCTGACACTGCTGCTGCTGAAACTTACGTGAACCAGATGTTCAAGAATATTATCGCCGAAGGTGGATACAAGCCGGAACAAGTCTTTAATATGGATGAGACTGGCTTGTTTTGGAAGAGAATGCCGTCGCAAACTTTCCTGTTCAAAGAGGAAGCCAAAGCCTCTGGCTTTAAAGCATTCAAGGATCGCGTTACCCTCGTGATGTGTGGCAATGCTGCTGGATTTTTGTTAAAGCCGGGGCTTATTTATACGTCGAAAAATCCTCGCGCTTTAAAAAATAAAAATAAGAATCTCCTTCCCGTGTACTGGATGCATAATCAAAAAGCATGGATTACGAAGATGCTGACCTCCAACTGGTTCCATCAGTGTTTTATCCTGCAAGTCAGCAAATATCTCTTAGAGAAGGGCTTGCCATTCAAGATCCTTCTCCTTATGGATAACGCTGGTGGACACGCAACTGACCTGTCGCATGAGGGCATTCAGGTTGAGTTCCTGCCACCCAACACCACGTCATTAATTCAACCGATGGACCAGGGGGTTATCAGGGCGTTCAAGGCCCTCTACACGAAGAACACCTTGGCGGACCTCGTTGCGTGTGTGGATGCTGCCCAAGATGATGAGGATGAAGATTTTAACTTGAAGGCGTACTGGCGGCAGTACACCATAGCCACGTGCCTGCAGAATATTCAGAAGGCACTTCAAGAGATGAAACCTGCAACCGTGAATGCGAGCTGGAAGAAGTTGTGGCCCAATATTGTTTACGACGACAAGGGATTTACTCCGTCGGAAATCCAACACTCTGCAATACGCAAATCTGTGCAGTTGGCTGCCATAATTGGAGGTGACAGGTTTGGCGACATGACGACTGAAGACGTCGACGAGTTGTTGGACTGCCATTCCCAACCCCTAACTGACGCAGACCTCGAAGACCTGACGAAATCGGCAAGTGAAGAAGAGAGTGATACCCAGGAAGAGACCCAAGAAAATGTCGAAGAAATGGGCTTAACATTAGAACCGCTTGCCAAGGCCTGCAACCATGCGAAGGAGTTGAAAGAAATGTTGCAAGAGTGGGACGAGGATATGGTTCGCTCGATGCAATTCTGCAACAAGATCGATGAAGACATGACTCCCTACAAAATGCTCTTGGATCGAAAAAAGAAGCAGCGGCAACAACTTCCGATCACAATGTTCTTCCAGCCTCGCAAAAAAGAGCCAGTTCCTCCTGCTAGTACGCCTTCGGAAGAAATTGAAGAAGTTTCCCAGGAAGAAGTTGAAGAGGTGTCCCAGGAAAAGACACCTCCGTCTGAAGAGACGTAAAATACTACCTGGCTGCACAGTAGAACACATCATCAGCTTCATCATCATCATTTCTACTGTGCAGCAAATTCATCGCCATCACCATTCAAGTTTTTCTTCAACTTCTTTCGTGGTGAGTACAGTAACAATCTTTATTTTTTACTTTAATATTCTTACTGTACATTCTAAAACTGTATTTGTGCCTGTTTTATAGTTTAGTACTGTACGTACTGTATGCATTAAGTTAAAGGGAAGGTTTTAAAAGTCTACATGTTGTAACCTATCATATTTTTTTTGTTTAAAATTTACATTTACGTACGTAAAACAATCTCTCTCTCTCTCTCTCTCTCTCTCTCTCTCTCTCTCTCTCTCTCTCTCTCTCTCTCGTAAATTGTTTTCCTGCTTTGCTACGTACAATACTGTATAAATTATATTTGTAAGGTAACATATTTTGTAAATGCTTTTACTGTAAATACTGTATGTACTGTATCATTATTTATCACTATCATCATGCGCGTTAAATGCCTTGTTTGTTCTGAGCGTGGTTGTTCACTGAGCGTACACGCCGTCGTTTCAGGCGGCGTCATAAAGAAAAACATTTCATTTGGAAGTCCTAAGAAAAATACGTAAACTAAAACATTGGTAATAAAAAAATCAACATACAGTACTGTATAATCAATATAATCGATGCAAAAACTAACCTATACATATATGTGTACACTAAATGAGTTTGTTTCTTCATTATGATCAGAGATGAACGTAAACAAAACATTGGTTGCCATTTTTTATCGTGCTTTTTAGGTGTTTGGAAACGCATGATATAAAATCGCCTTTAATATTTGTGCCTGTTTTAGTTTAGGGTGCTGTAGTACATTCATTAAGTGTTCTGTACATTAAAGGGTGGTTTGTTAACAGTACTACGTACAAAGGAAGGTTTTAAAAGTCCGAATATACATGTTAAATAAATAGGTAAATATGATGTCACTACTTCGCGGATTTTCACCTATCGCGCCCGCGTGTGGAACCTATCTACCGCTATAAACGAGGGTTCACTGTATACATCATGCTGTTATTAGATTTTCCACAGGAGTGTTTAGAACCTCCCCTATCCCATGTGTCCTTGTTGATGCTGGAGTTACCTCTAGACCATTACCAAATGTCTTCTATTATTCGGTATTGGTTTAGGTTGCAAAGACTCCCTAATTCTTTAGCCTCTCAGACTGCAAGCCTTGTAAGTCACTCAACATACTTTGAGTTGCACCCAAAATCTACTCAACCTTATGGCTTTTTGGTGAAACAATTATTAAACAGTGTTGATATAATTAGAAGTAAGATGTTTTCATTTAAGATATCATCAACCCCTCCGTGGAAATTACCAGAGATATAATTTTTCAAATTTTTATTGGTGTTAAAAAACATGACTGAATTAGAAGCTAGGTCTCTTTTTATGGAACATGTTGCAGAACATAGGGGATGAGTTTTATATATACTGATGGCTCCAAATCTGATGCTGGTGTTGGATTTGGAGTACATAGTGATGATTTTAATTGTAGAGGTGCACTTCCTCTAACACCTTCCATATTTACTGCTGAACTGTATGGCATACTAACTGCTATTGAGAAAATAGCATTGGAGAAGGAGGGTAATTTTACCATTTTTAGTGATGCAAGGAGTGTCCTTCAAGCTTTAGAAGCTTTTAATTCTAGTAACCCTCTAGTTTTAAATATTTTAGAATGGCTTTTTATTATTAGTCGGAGAGGTATAATGGTTCAATTTTGTTGGGTTCCAGCACATGTAGGAGTGTCTGGGAATGAGAAGGCAGATTTACTGGCGAAGAATGCTGCATCCTAGTTGCTACCAAGAAGGTATCCTATTCCCTTTAATGATTTCCTACCTAACATCAAGAAATTGTTTTGTAATAATTGGCAACAGCACTGGGATAGTCTAGATGGCAATAAGATGAGAGAGGTAACAAATGTAATTTCTCCTTGGAGATATAACATGATGCCCCGAAAGTGGAAGACGTCTCTTTGTCTCCGCATTGGTCACACACGGTTGACACACGAGTTTCTTCTGAAGGGCCAACACCAACTGTATTGCAATAACTGTTTGTTACCTTTAACAGTGAGTCATATGTTGACCGAATGCCCCAATTATAATAACTTAAGAAATAAATAGCTATTTGAGTCTGGAGGTGAGGATGGCAGGTTCATCCTGGCCAAGATCCTTGGACATGATGTGTCGTACAATGCTAGTGGCATTTTTAAATTGATATCAGAAGCAGGTCTTCTTAATGCTATTTAACTTTTATAACATATTTACTTCAAGTGGCATTTTTAAATTTACATCAAAAGCAGGTCTTCTTAATGCTATTTAACTTTTATAACATATTTACTTCTTTGGTTTTAATTGAATATTCTTTTAATCTTTATTTATAATAAACGATATCGGCGTCAATGACCTTCGATGTCAGGATGCCAGAGAACTTAAAAAAGAAAAAGAAAAAAGGATCAACCTGTATATATACCAATGGCTCCAAATCTGATGCTGGTGTTGGATTTGCAGTATATATTGATTCCTTTAGCTGTAAAGGTGCACTTCCTTCAATATCTTCCATATATACTGCTGAATTATATGGCATACTATACGCTATTGAGAAAATAGCGTTAAAAGAAGAGGGTAATTTCACCATTTATAGTGATTCAAGAAGTGTCCTTCAAGCTTTAGAATGTTTTAATTCTAGTAACCGTTTAGTTTTAAAGATTTTAGAGTCGCTTCTAATTATTGGCCTGAAAGGTATAATAGTTTGATGTTTCTGGGTTTTGGTACACGTAGGTGTGTCTGGAAATGTAGAGGAAGATTCACTGGCAAAGAGTGCTGCAGCAGAGTTGCTACCAAGAAGGTTTCCCATTCTCTGTAATGATTTATTACTAGCAATTAACAATTTTATTCATAACAATTGGCAACAGCATTAGGAAAGTTTAACCGAAAATAAGATGAGAAAAATATTGATTGTTATATCCCTTTGGAGGTGTAATGGATGCCCCGAAAATGGGGACTACTCTTTGTGGTCTCCGCATTTGTCACACTCAGATGGCACATGAGTTTCTGCTGGCTGGACACCACCAACCATATTGCAACGACTGTTTGATACCCTTGACAGTGAGGCATTTATTGACTAAATGCCCCACTTATAGCACAGAAAGAAATAGATATCGTTTTGAGGCTCGAGTGAAGATGGCAGGTTCATCCTTGCCAAGATCCTTGGACATGATGTGTCGTACAATGCTAGTGGCATTTTTAGATTTATATCAGAAGCAGTTCTTAATGCTGTGTAACTTCTATATCATATTTACTTTTCTCATTTTAATTGTATATTCTTTTAATCTTTATTTATGATAAACGATATCGGTGTCAATGACCTTTGATGTCAGGGTGCCAGAGAACTTCAAATCATTCATTCATTCATACCATGAATGCTTTCATGGATGCCATGAACTCCAAATGTCCTTGGAACAAGGATCAGTTGGCATCAGAAGAAGAGTTGAAGTTGAGGCAGGTGTAGCAGATACTGGGACAGGAGTATGAACAGAAGTACTAGGTACACTACTTACCTGTTGACTGTCGAGCGAGTCATCCGAGGCTTCTGTTGTCAACTAGATCCTTTCTTTTCGACGGAACTTAAGAGGCTGTTGACATGTTGTCGACGTCTAAATGCATGTTCTGAAGCGCGTTCCGGACTTCATGATCTGCAGGATCCAGTTGTACCGATAGGAATTGTACTGATGGTATCCGATGACCTTACACCACGGTCACATCAGCCTCTGGGAACAGGGATTCTTCAGTTCCAAAGAAGGAAGATAGGTGGCACCTTGTTGAGAGTGCTTCTGGAATTCCCTCACCTAGTGTCTGATGGTTTTCTGGCCCTACGCTTTCTCATCCTAAAAAACAATGGTAGTGTGGAATCCAGTATGTATAAGGTCCTTGCAAATACTATAGTTAGTAGGTTCCCAGATACCAAAGGAACCTTTGGAAACAGGGCTGTCCGCATGTTTCCTGCAGGTCTTATGGCGGCAAGGCAACTTGACCCGCCTGGTGTAGGTTACCGATGCACATTCCATATCGTCAGCAACCTGTTAGGATAGAAAATGTTCAATTAGTACGTTAACGTCGCTCCAAAAAGTTTTTATATTTCCACACAAAAATATATTTTTTTTCAAATACGGTTCAAATATATCTATCTACTACTAGCTACGGCTAAGGCTACACTACAATGGAAGCTCATGCCAAACAGCTCAGAATTCTATATGAATTCCTATAGTGTGGTAGAATAGGGGAAAGAAAAACATTTATACCAACAGAACACTTATTCCCCCAAAATCGGTCGATCTGACAAGCTAAGGTGGTGAAATCAGGTACCATTCTATCAAAGGCAACAACAGCTGTACCTAAGGCGGTAGTAACTGCGCCTAAGGGAGCAGCTATTTATAGTCACCATGGGTCCATGGTCTAACCTTTCTTTACCAGGCAGGTACGTTGATGCAGCCCTTCGAAAGGCATTGCTAAGTCGGCAACTGGTACACGATCACATAGGGAACTAGTCATAGGGTGAGAGGGAAGGTACAAACCAGTAAGAAAGGGAGGCAGCTGGTATTACTGACTGCCACTTGCCAATTTGTTAACATTAGATTTATCAAGGAATGGGATTCTGCCCATTGAAATTAATGAGAGCCATTTAGAACGGACAGGATACAAAGAATTCGCAAATTCGATGAAAATCCTGACAACTAGAGGTATCCAATTGATCAATTTTAGAGGATTATGTTCCTCAGAAATGGAGGGTAGGGTTCAGATGCAGCCGACATGTTTAAGGCGACAGCTAAGGCAGCAAAGGGAATGCTCTCTTCTAATAAAGGTGGTAGAAACCCCTAGCCTACTCACATCTAGAGCTAGTGGTACTCAACCCGGCAAGTATGGAAAATATGGTAATGTGGTAATCACTAAAGCCAGGGAGATCCCGACCGAGTAGAGGAGCCGAGGCTCCATGACGAGAGAGACATAGCCTAAGAGGAGGAAGCTGACTACCAAAAACAAGGTGACTTCTAGGGCTGCAAGAGAAAAGATTCCTCATGAGGGTCTCGTCCTTTTGCCTATCTAGGAGTAGGCTGACAAAAACCTCCAAGTCTTGATATATAGTAATCGAGGTGTTCTTTATTGCCAGGCAAAGGCAGATTAGGTGAAGGAACTGTAGTTCCACGGCTAGGAAGAAAATGCAGCTTAACCAGGAAGGGGAAGGGCCAGCCGACCTACCGAGAGGCGGCAGAGAGAACGAGTCCATCATTGGGATTAATTTCCTGCCTACCTGAAGTTAGACTAATAGTCTCTACTATCTGTCCCGTCTGGGTATATAGCAACTGGGGCTTTCTCAAAAGCCAAGGAAGATCAAACTAAGCAAAGGAACCTGAGTTCCATGGTAAGGGGACCGAGTCTAACGGCGGGGGCCGGGGGGGGGGGGGGGGTAGCTTCAGAACACTGATTTTGACATAGGAAAAATCTATTTTTCGGTGAGATTGCTATGTCGTCCAGATGGAAGTTCCTCAAAGGCAATTTTCTACTTGGGATATTTCTGCGAGTGATATACCAGAGAATTTAACCTAAGAAGTATCATTGGGTTCTTTCCCCTGCAGTATCCTGAGAGATATCGTGTATACACCAGGGATGTGTTTAAAACAAGCCACGGCTATCCTTCCCTGAATAGAATTAACCTTGTCTCGAAGGAAATGGGATAGGATTGGATACGTGGGTAAGAGAGTCATTACAACTTCCGATCCCAGTGTACTACTATGAACACGTTTCCTGGACCACCATTCCAGGAGCAGCCATCACATGATGCAAGGCCTCACACTGAGAATTGGGAGGCGATGAAAATTAATGGGCGGGTCCATCAGGACGACATGGCTATCTCACCCCAAAATAGATTTTTCCTATGTCAAAATCGGTAATTTAGGCTCGAGCGATGTCATCCTGATGGAAGTGTACCAGAGAATTAATATTCTCAGTCATGGCCAGATGGAGTTTTTAACCCATTTGAGTTCCTAGATCTCCCACTAACTATGTAAGGACAAGGTCCCATGATAAGTAGTGTGACAAGAAAAGGTTTGTTGTTAGTAGGTTGGCCAGGGCACCAGTTACTCGTTGAGATACTACTGCTAAAGAGTTATGGGGTCCTTTGACTGGCCTGGCACTATTACATTGGATCCTTCTCTCTGGTTATTGTTAATTTTCCCTTTGCGTAGACACACACACTGAATAGTCTAGCCTATTCTTCATATATTCTCCACTGTCTTCATACAACTGACAACACTGAGAATACCATACAATTCTTTTTCAGTCAAGGAGTTACTCCACAGTAATTGTTCAGTGGCCACTTTCCTCTTAGTAAGGGTAGAAGAGACTCTTTAATTATGGTAAGCAGCTCTTCTAGGAGAAGAAAACTCCAAAATAAAACTGTTGTTCTCTAGTCTTGGTAGTGCCGTAGCCTCTGTACCATGATCTTCCACTGTCTTGGGTTAGAGTTCTCTTGCTTGACGATGCACTCGAGCACACTATTGTATCTTATTTCTTTTCCTCTTGTTTTGTTGAATTTTTTTTAGTTTATGTAGGAGATATTTGTATAGTATTTTTCTTCGTTTCCTTTTCTCACTGGGCTATTTTATCCTTTTGGAGCTCCTGGGCGTATAGCATCCTGCTTTTCCATCTAGGGTTGTAGCTTAGCAATAAAGAATAATGATAGAAATACACTTCCACATAGCATTTGGGACGATAGTCCCAATTATGAAGACAAGCAAGTTGATTATAAATCATGTAGGTGCAAAGAAATTTAATTGCACAGTCCCACTTAATGTGAATAAAATCTTTGTCCCCAGTAGACTATTAGACCGAAGACCGTAAAAGAAGGGTTCAAAATGGAGATACACTGCTTTTATTGTGATCAGTAGGTCCATTTAGTTGAAACGCAAAAAGAGCTATAGTCTTTCATTATTTCCAAAAACACATAATTGTACAATAATTGATGCAACAATATGTTCATTAAATATGTTTAGAAAACAGAAGTTTTCAACCCCAGAGTTATGTACCAGAGTAGCATAGAAATAATCATAAAATAAGAGGAGAATATCACCTTTGACTCTTTACTATACATATAGCTTAGCACACATTGGAAATAAGAATATTATTCCATTTGCGCGATGCAGACTGAAAAGACCCAATAAGAGTCCATGCACAACACTCAAGAACCTGGTCTAATCACACTTCTAGCATCCTCTGCAAAGTGTTTAATCTCTTCCATTTGACACAAGTAACGTTTGAAAAAACACTCTTGAAGATTTCCATCCTGTGTAAGCTTGTAAGCCTTCAAAATCATGTATTGGAAAAAATTTAAGGAAGAGGCAACTTTCCTAGGGTCATGATCCAATGGAGGGTCAGCCCTTCTGATGAAATAGGTGAGGTTGGACCTTAGCTGTTTCGAAGAAAGATTATATCCTGTTGTTTCATCTTTAAAAAGTTGTCCACCTTTAAAGGCCCGACTCTTTAACATGCAGGCCTTAAGGCATTCCACGGGGCACAGAGAAGGATCCTCTTTTAGTGGAATGATCTTCCAGGGCCACCAACTTTTGTGTGAAGTTCCTTTTTTTGCCATGAATGCAGGATCTGGGCAAAAATTTGTAAGTGCCACAATCTCGCTGACTCTTGCACCAGAAGCCATAGCAAACAAAAAAAGATTGAATTTTGAAAAAGATCCCTCAGAGAGGTAGTGGCATTATCTATTGAGAGGGCTAAGTGCAAGAATTTATCCAACAACAATGAGATAGCCTTAGGAGGAGCATTTGGTTTCAATTTAGCATAAACTTTCTAGATCTTATCAAACTGTTCGCTATTGAGTTCATTATGAAAAGCATAAGTGATAGGTGTAGTCAGTGCTGACTTACCTGAGGCAATAGTTCTTGAGGCTATACCTTGTGTGAGTAATGAAATAAAGAAGGCAGTACAGAAGTCCATAGTAATGGAAGACTGATGTTGTTT
This sequence comes from Palaemon carinicauda, assembly GCF_036898095.1. Classification (NCBI taxonomy): domain Eukaryota; kingdom Metazoa; phylum Arthropoda; class Malacostraca; order Decapoda; family Palaemonidae; genus Palaemon; species Palaemon carinicauda. The sequence goes on along the minus strand of NC_090731.1, from coordinate 112,938,702 downwards.
AACGAATCCCACTCATTTTTCCAGGAAGACAAGTATTATCGTTTCGTAGTATCGGACTTGTTCCCTTTTATAAAGACAATCCTCCCCTTCACAACTCCAAACTTTCTTTGAGCCGCTAGGGCAATAAAATCATGGGCTGAAGATTTTTTTTGTTATCCAAGAGGAAGGGAAGATAGTCTTCTGTGGAACATACTGATTCAGAAAAGGAAATGATAGATGGATCTGGAGAGGTTTGAGTTCCAGAACCAGAGGGTACCAATTGCTCTCTAGTTGCTTTGGAGCTACTAAGAGTTGCTATCCCTTTGAAAGTCTGCAGTTTGTTCAGGACTTCCATTACGAGGTTGACCAGTGGAAAGAGGTGAATGTAAGGTCACTGGTTCCAATCCAGTGACATCGTATCCGTTACCGCTGCTTCCGGAGTTAAGTTTGGTGCTTTATACCGAGATAGCTTCTTGTTGAAGCTCGTCGCAGAGAGATTTATTTGCAGTTCTGGGACTTGCTCTAGGATGAAATAAAAGGATTTTGCTTCTAGGGACCATTGTTTCCAGAGGCTTGTATCTTGACATGGCGTCCACCGTCACATTGCGAACTCTACTAAGTGAACTGCTGAGATACCAGTTTCAGCTTTACCAAGGTGGAATGGCTAAAATTACATGGTTGATCTGAGGAGACCTGGAGTCCTGTCTATTGACGTAGTAGATTTTCGTCCGCAGTCAAGAATTAATTTGTGTGAATTTTTTGGGGGGATCAGTTTCATCAGAGTTAGAAACACTGCCATAGCTTCCAGAATTTTGATATGGAACTTTTGAAATGTGGTTGACAACTGATCCTGTATCTTCTTTCTAAAGAGGAAAGTCCCCCCAACACTGTTCTAAGACGTCCGTGTGAATTGTCACTGAAGGAGGAAGATAAGGTAGAGGGACGTGAGTCGACAAGCTCTTAGCAGAGGACCACAGCTTGAGCTGTTTAAGCAGCAAAGTCTGGGTTTTGGGCGAAGATCTCTCCGAGCATTTGATGCCTTTCTTCTCCAGACTGTTTGCATCCTCAAGTCTTGCTTTTAGAATTGTGTCTGTCATGGCAGCGAACTGCAGAGATCGTAAGAATCTTACCTGTTGTCATCTGATGATTAACTTCGAGCGAAGTAGGCACCTGACAGTTTTTTGTGATTTCCTTTCTCATGCCGTGCGGTAGAGAAAGGACATGTGACTTTTAGATTCCGGTGAAGCCCTAGCTGCTGGAAATCTTGAGCTGGAGATAGCCCGGACTATTCAACGTTGATTTGAAAGTCAAGTGACTAGGAATTTCATGACTTAATGAGCTGCTAATGAACATTCAGACTTTGTTGCAGCCTAGACTAGTCAGTCTTTTAGGTAAACCATCAGTTTGAAGTCTTTTTCCCTAGTTATTGGAGAACGACCTCAACTAGCTTTGTGAAAATCCTTGGAGCTATACTGAATGCAAAGAGTATAGCTCTGAAAACATAGGCCTTTCTTGCCAGTCTGAAACCAAGGTAGGGTGAGAAGTACCGACCTAACAGAAGATGGCAATACGCATCGGTAAGATCCCCCAGATGCTGAAGCCTTGACAAGGATGGGGGGCTTAGGGATTACCAGCTGGGCTCTAGTAAACAGTGGGAACTGCTTTCCCACTGAACCTCAGTGCCCAATTGTTGATCCAACTAAATCAGTCAGCACTTTCTCTTTTCCTTTTAGTTATTTCTTTTATTCTCTCATCTCTTCCTTTTGGGCTTGAACTTTTTGACGACTTTGGCTTGTTTGATTATACTTTGGCTGCTTCTTTGGATTTGGCACAGTGTGGGATGGACGGTATTCCATCTCAACCTGTACCAATTTGGACGCCATTACCCTCTGGTAAACCCCATTGGGTGCAGACCAAGTCTGTTAAGAGTCGGGCTCCAGTGATCCGGTTGTAAGTCACCCATATTTGCTGGTAATGGGTGACACAAGGCATTGGAGTCGCTGTTGGGAGGGGCTAACTACCCTCACTGACCAGTGTACACCAGCCTAAAGAGAGGCATCCCCTCGCTAATAGAGAACTGATCACCACTGGAGCCTCTTCTCGTGTTGGACCACATGGGATAGGAGGACTGACATCCTCCGATAAGAGGTGGATAACCTGGCTTGGTTTTAAAAAAACCAACCCCTCTGTTGACGACCTGGAAAATACAAATATGGACCTCGGTACGAACAGCTCCAACTCGAGTTCTGATATTGTAACATTAGAACCTTATTCATGTTATGCAAAGAATGAAAAGAAAACACTAGAGAAGAGAGAGAGAGAGAGAGAGAGAGAGAGAGAGAGAGAGAGAGAGAGAGAGAGAGAGAGAGAGAGAGAGAGAGAGAGAAATGATGACAGTCCAGAAAAAGATAGAAAAGTGTTACCTGGTCACTATAAAGTAGTGAACTATGAAAATTTATTTTTATTTTGGGATTGGAAAATGGAAGAAATGAGCGTGTAAATGTTTTTATAGATAACAGGAAAATAGTTACTATATGCCAAAAATTCTTCCCCAGGGAAATGGAAGTCTCTTGATAGAGGCACTATCCCCAATACAAGGTGAAAATTAAAAACACAAAATTGGATGGTCATAGTGGCCCACTTTCAGCCATAGTAGGGGTGTGATATATGCTCCAGAATGTTGGACATAGAGAAAAAAGAAATTGAGGTTGAACTGAAAAGTAAGGAGTAGTAAAAGTAGTTGGAGAACAATGTATTCCTCTTGCTACTTTGATTGTAACTTTTGATCAATGCAGATTACCAAATGTTATTAAAGCTGGTTGGCTATCTTTGAAGATGAAACCCTATATCCCTTCACCCTTGCGATGTTATCATTGCCAAATGTATGGCTATTTAAGCCAGAAATGCAAGGAAAAATTAAATAAGCCAGCTGTTTGTGCCAACTGTGGAAAAAATAATCATGGAGCATGCATAGAAAATCCAAATTGCATATATTGTGGGGAAGCACACCCAGCTACATCTAAAAGCTGCATTAAGTTTATTTTATGAAAAAGAAATTCAGGCCATTAGGACCATGGAAAGGATTACTTTTAAAGAGGCTCATAGAAGAGCTCTTGAAAAGCTGATAAGACCAGGCAACCTTTTTCAATGGTTCTGAGGAAAAACTTACCAAAGCACATGGGCGAAAACTATATCCCTACTTCTGACATAAAAAACATATGAAAGTAGTTAAAGAGGTTGAAAGTCCCATTTAAAATTTATATCCAGAAATTGTAGAAAAATCAAAATATACTTAAAGATCTGAAAGATGTTCAAAAGCCCTCTACTCCGATTCTAAACAATAGTACAAACCTCTCTCAGGCTGTGTCCTTGCCTGATCTGATAGAGGTTCCACTTGAAACCAATTTACCTGGTGAACCTGTAGTTGGGAAGGTGCAAAAACCTGATAGCTCATAACCTTTTAATCGAAAAAGAGAGAGACCTTCATCTCTCTCGCCTCCTACCATTAGAAACATTAAAGTCACGACTTCAAATAAATATATCTTGTCTGCTAATGTTTCTGATCAACTGGAAGGTAAATTGAGTAAATCCGAAATTCAAGTTGAGGTCCACCATCCTCCTCAACAATTAGATCAAAAGTACACAAAGAAAAAGACAAGCACAAAACCCAATATATCAACATCCTCTCTAGAGGTACCACCGGGAAATAGTGTTAGAACAAATATTGCCAATGGGAAGACTTCATCCAAGGTGTCTTCAAAAAAATAAACCATAGTTTTTTCCTCCATTCTGCAATGGAATTGCCAAGGTTTTAAGGGCGAAATATGAAGAACTTAAGCTCCTCATACATGAGCAATCCCCTATAATTGTGTCTACAGGAGAGCAATCTCGATGGTAATACTCCTTGTCCTCGGGAGTATGTTAGCTATAGGACACCATATGGTCAACGAGCAGGGAGCCATGGAGGAAGTCTTCTATACGTTCGTCGAGATGTTCTCCAAATATCTTTGTCTATCTGTGCCCTTCTGCAGGCAGTGGTTGTATAGATTGATATAGGGAGAAAATACACAATCTGTTCTCTTTACTTGCCTCCAAATGATAACATCTTGTATGACGATTTAGTAGAGGTTATTAAATAACTCCCACAACCTTTTCTCTTACTAGGAGATCTTAATAGTAGACATCTTTCATGGGGTGATTTTTTTGGCAAACGCAAGGAGTAATATTATATAATCAATTTTGGAAAATGAAGATGTAGGACTCCTTAATACAGGAGAGCCCACACACTTTCATGTACAGACAGGTACCTTGTCCGGCATTGACCTATCAGTTGCAAACTCTGTCTTCTCAATTTTAATTTGAGAACATTAGACGATTGACATACTAGTGATCATGCACCAATCATTATAAACACCAACAATTGTCCACCTTTACAGAAATCGCCCCGATGGAATCTTGATAAAGCGGACTGGGATATATTTCAGGAGCTAAGTGAAATTGAAGGAAATGCAGAACAGTTTCAAAGTGTTGATGATGCCATAGACTTACTCAATGGAACTCTTCACACAGCAGGAGTCAATTCCTTTCCCAAAACAACAGGGATATTTAAACGACGACCAGTCCCCTGGTGGTCATCAGAACTAACTGCCCTGCATAGAGCCACAAGAAAGTCTTTAACTCGATTACGCAGGCACCATACTGAGGAGAATATAGTCAAATACAAGAAATGTAGAGCACAGTTCCAACATGCCATGAAAGAAGCTAGACGCCAGTCTTGGGTGTCATTTGTATCCTCCATTAACAGTAGAACACCAACATCATCTGTGTGGAAGAAAGTGAAAAAGATAGCAGGCAAATTCACCCCAAACCCACCACCAGTGTTACGGGTAAATGGTCAGTATATAACTGGAGCAACCGAAGTTAGCAATGCCCTGGCTGATAATTTTTCAAATGTATCATGCAAGTCTGAAGCAGCTCCTGGTCACCAGTATAGGAGCATTGAAGAAAAGAAAGTTTTAAATTTCACAACAAGAAGGGAAGTCGTACAATTCTCCTTCTACTGACCCTCTTAATGAGAGAATGCCTTGATGAAGTCATTGAGCTTCAGCACGGCATTTCATTCCCGTGCTGAAACTTGGTGACGGGCAAGAGGGCTCTCGAACTTGGGGAAATTGCTCCCCCAGTTCGAATCTAAATTTCTCTCTTTCATCTATCATCTTTTTCTAACTCTTTATATGGCTTCAACCTTCTCCTAATATTATAAACTTTCCTTCATGTTGCTGTCCCAACCCTATGAGTAAAATTTCCCATATGTATGTGTATATATTTACATATATATGTGTGTTTATTATTATTATTTTTTTTTTTTTCTCTTTTTATGGCATGGATGTTTCTACATCTATTATTGCCACTTGGGCGGATGTTTCTACATCCGGTATTGCTGCCTGCTTTGATGAATGGGAAAGGTGTCACGGTTGGGAGGTGTTTGTGCTCAAAGCTATATGTGAGAGTATTGGATGATCTCAGCCATCCCGAAGATGGTTTGGACCTTTTTGGCGGAACTATTCTCAAGTGTTGGGTCTTCGGAATCCAGGGGGATCCAACGCTTGGGGTAGGACTCTCGGCTTTTGGCCGGAAGCCCGTCATTACAGATATGGGGAGGATGATTCCATAGTTTCTTGGTCTCAGTCCTAACAGGCGGGTTCAGCTTACACCTGTGCCTCTATATCTGTTTTGATGCTATCCTTCGGGTAGGGTATGGAGTGGACCATCTGGGAAGTATACTCTCACTGTGCCGGTAGTGGAGAGTGTAAATCTCCTTCCCAACATGTGATGCCTTAATGTTCTCAAGCAGGTAAATCAAACTTCAAAAAATCACTCTTCTCTCTTCTTTTTTTATGATGGAATCTTGTGAAAATGACCCCACCTCCCCTGGATATGCTGACTCGCCCCCGGCACTGTTGACGACCTCTGGCAATTCATTTAAAGAAAACTCCGTTGACGACGTAGGAACTAAAAAGGACTATTCTTTAAACACTCGGAAAAAGGGTAATTTGGGCAACACAGGAAAACTGAAAGTCCTGCACGTTACCCAAATCCCTTTAGAAGCTAATTATGATGTGCTACATAAAATATTTGAGTGTTACGGATCAATAAGTGAAATTAGAATGAAACTTCAAGATGATAATTGGGAATCTTGGTTATCATTTAATTGTCACGAGGAAGCATTTAATGCAAGCTGTAACATTGTTGATATTAAAGTAGGTAATATGAATGTTAAGGGTGCTCTGTGTGATGGGGCACCTAAAGATCTGGATGTCTACAGACCAGCAGACTGGGCTGATAAAGATATAGAGGCAGATATACCATCCCAAAGAAAGCCAAAACCACCAATGTGGCTTCTTGCTCAATCTGTAGGAGGTACGGAAAATTATTTCAAGATATGCAAATTTCTTCAAAGGAAGGTAGGTACGATCGCACCTGGAGATATATCTCGATTTGGGAAGAAAAGTTTCTTGATAAAGGCCAAGTCATACACACAGTCTGTTATACTGTCTAATTTGAAGACAGTAAATGATGATATAAAATTGGACATCAAACCCCATCTAAACTTTAGCTATGGAAGGGGAGTGGTTTTTAATAGGGATCTGTATGAATTTACTGAAGAGGAGATATTGGCCATGTGTCCCCTATCAGTGTGGAAAGTACATAAAGTACCTGGAACATCAATGATTGTTCTTACTTTCCAGGATGCTGATGTACCTTTCCACATAGACATAGAAAACGAAAGGATCAGAGTTCAACCTTTTAAGCAGAAGCCACTGCAATGTTATAATTGCTTTAAATTTGGACATCCTTCCAAAGTTTGCAATAATGAAAAAATTTGTAATACTTGCTCCAAAATTTATCATGGGGATTGTACACTTGAGGCAAGGTGCTTAAACTGCAACTCTAATCATAAATCTAATGATAGGAGCTGCCAGTTTTATAAGTTAGAAGAGGCTGCCCTCAATAAATCAATTATTGAACATGTAAGCGTGGGGCATGCCAAGAGATTATTAAATAAATCTAATACTTATGCAAAAACACTAAAAACAGGAGAAAAAGTTCCTCGGGAATCATCTCGCCCACCTACTACTGTAGGTAGTTCTCGAAAAAGGAATTCACAATCTATTGATAAAGTGCTGCATAAGACAAGAACATCTCCTCCTAAAGAATTATCATTGACTATCAACAAAAAGACATTGCCCACCACTATCAAACCTTTGTCCCCCATTACAAAGGATAGTACTAACCTCTCCCAGGCCATATCCTTGCCTGATTTAATGGAGATTCCACCTGACACCAAGTTATCAGGTGTACCTGTAGTGGGGAAGGTACAAAAACCTGGTAACTTGCAACCTATTAATCGTAAAAGAGAGAGACCTCCATCTCTCTCACCCCCTTCCATAAGAAATACTAGAATTATGACATCAAATAAATATGATGTTCTGTCTGTTGATGTTGGCGATCAACCAGAAGACAATTTAAATAAATCAGAAATTCAAGTTGAGGTCCACCATCCCCCTCAACAAATATATAAAAAAGATACAAAAACTCCAACGTAAAACCCAACATAACAAGACCATCTCTGAAGAAACCTACAAGTAATAATGTTAGATTAAAAACTGCTAATGGGAAGACCTCACCCAAGACGTCTTCCAGAAATAATCCATAGTTTTCTCCTCCATTTTGCAATGGAACTGTCAGGGTTTGAGGGCGAAATATGAAGAACTTAAGCTCCTAATTCATGAGCATTCCCCCATAATAGTATGTCTCCAGGAAAGTATGCTTGATTCTAACACTCCTAGTCCTCGAGAGTATGTTAGCTATAGAACACCATATAATCAACAAGCAGGGAGCCATGGCGGAAGTCTCATGTACATTCGTCGAGATGTTCCCCAAATACCCATGTCTATACGTACAACCCTGCAGGCAGTTGTTGTACAAATTGATATAGGGAGAAAATATACAATATGCTCTCTGTACTTACCTCCAAATGATGATATTTTATATGATGATTTAGCAGAGGTCATTCAACAACTCCCTCAACCTTTTCTCTTACTGGGAGATATGAATGGTAGACATCCTTTATGGGGTGATGTTTTGGCCAACACAAGGGGCAATATTATCTCATCAATTGTGGAGAATGAGGATGTGGGGCTCCTTAATACAGGAGAGCCCACGCACTTCCATGTTCAGACAGGTACTTTGTCATGCATTGACCTTTCAATTGCAAGCTCTAACTGCCTTCTTGATTTTGATTGGAGGACATTAGATGATTGGCATACTAGTGATCATGCACCAATCATTATAAACACCAACAAGGGTCCACCTTTGCAAAGATCGCCACGTTGGAATCTAGACAAGGCAGACTGGGTTAAATTTTGTGAGCTAAGTGAAATTGAAGGGAGAGCAGAACAGTTTGAAAGTATTGATGATGCCATAGACCTGCTGAATGGAACTCTTCATACAGCAGGAGTCAATTCAATTCCCAAAACAACAGGGTTATTCAAACGACGACCAGTCCCGTGGTGGTCTTCAGAACTAACTGCACTCCACAGAGCCACAAGAAGATCTCTAACACGATTGCGTAGACTCCGAACTGATGAGAATTTAATTATGTACAAGAAATGTAGAGCACAGTTCCGTCGTGCCATGAAAGAAGCAAGGCGCCAGTCATGGATGTCTTTTGTTTCCTCCATTAACAGTAGAACACCACCATCTTCTGTGTGGAGGAAAGTAAAAAAGATAGCTGGCAAATTCACCCCCAACCCACCACCAGTGTTGGAGGTGAATGGCCAGTATGTAACTGAAGCAAATGAGGTTAGCAATGCCCTGGCTAATCATTTTTCAAATGTATCCAGCAAGTGTGAAGGAGCCCCTGGTCACCAGTATAGGAGCACTGAAGAAAAGAAAATTTTAAATTTTGCAACAAGAAGGGAAGAGTCGTATAATTCTCCTTTCACTGAAAGAGAATTTGATTCCGCACTTGCTCATTGCAACGATACAGCCCCTGGACCCGATGGAATTCCATATGCAATGATTAAACATGTACATTTTAATACAAAGCTATTTATTTTAAGTATTATTAATAGAATATGGCATGATCATAGCTACCCAAGTGTTTGGGAACTAGCCATTATTTTAGCCTTTTTAAAACCCGGTAAAGACAAGTTTTTAGCAGCAAACTATCGTCCTATTGCATTGACATCTTGTTTATGTAAAATCATGGAGAAGATGGTCAATGCAAGGCTGATATGGTACCTTGAAAAGAAAGGTATTTTATCACCGATTCAATGTGGATTCCGAAAAATGCACTCAACGACTGATGTGTTGATACGACTTGAGTCATCTATTTGTGAAGCCTTTGCTTCCAAACAGCACCATGTTACAGTATTTTTTGACCTTGAAAAGGCATATGATACCACATGGAGATATGGTATTCTTAAAACCATTCATGAATTGGGATTGAGAGGAGAGCTGCCACTATTTATTCAGGCATTTCTTTCACATAGAGTTTTTCAAGTGAGAGTGGGGGAAACTCTATCAGAGAGTAAGTGCCAGGAAGAAGGAGTTCCTCAGGGTAGTGTGCTGAGTGTAACCCTTTTTGCACTAGCAATTAATGGGATATCCTCAGCCATTCCCCAGGATGTCCTCTCAACACTATTTGTGGATGATCTCTCAATATCATTTGCTGGCACTAGAATGGCAATGGTTGAGAGAAAAATCCAACTCTCTATTGATAAAATTATCCAGTGGGCTGACATGAATGGATTTAAGTTCTCGACAAGTAAAACTACCATTGTCCATTTTTGTCGTATCCGGGGAGTACATCCAGACCCGGATATATACATTAAAGGTCAACGGATACCATGTGTATCGGAAACCAAATTTTTAGGTTTGATATTTGACTGTAGACTTACATGGGTTTCTCACCTAAAAGCGCTAAAAGCTAAATGTATTGAAGCTCTGAATATCTTAAAAGTATTGTCCCATACATCATGGGGGGCAGACCGCAATACTATTTTAAAATTATACAAGGCCTTGATTTTTTCCAAAATTAGTTATGGTTGTGAGGTATATTCTTCAGCCACCCCAAGCCGGTTAAAAATATTAGACTCTATACATCATCAGGTATTAGATTATCTACTGGAGCTTTTAAAACCTCGCCTATCCCAAGTCTCCTTGTTGATGCTGGAGAGTTACCTCTAGACCTTTACCGAATGTCTTCCATTCTTCGGTATTGGTTTAGAATGCAAAGACTCCCTAGCTCTCTAGCCTTTCAGACTGCAAACCTTGTAAGACACGCATCATACTTTGAGTTGCACCCAAAATTTCCTCAACCTTATGGCTTTCGGGTGAAACGATTTTTAAATAGTCTGGATATTATTAGAAATAAGGTACTTCCATTCAAGTTATCATCAACGCCTCCATGGAAATTACCTGACATATCTTTTTGTAAATACTTTATTGGAGTTAAGAAGAATATGACTGACTTAGAATCCAGGTCTCTTTTTATGGAACATGTCGAAGAACATAGGGGATCGACTTTTATATATACTGATGGCTCCAAATCTGATGCTGGCGTTGGATTTGGAGTACATAGTAATGATTTTAATTGTAGAGGTGCACTTCCTCTAACAGCTTCCATATTTACTGCCGAACTGTATGGCATATTAACCGCTATTGAGAAAATAGCTTTGGAAAAGGAGGGTAATTTTACAATTTTTAGTGATGCAAGGAGTGTTCTTCAAGCTTTAGAAGTTTTTAATTCTAGTAACCCTCTAGTTTTAAAGATTTTAGAATGGCTTTTTATTATTGGACGGAAAGGTATAACTGTTCGATTTTGTTGGGTTCCAGCACATGTAGGTGTGTCTGGGAATGAGAAGGCAGATTTACTGGCGAAGAATGCGGCATCCGAGTTGCTACCAAGGAGGTATCCCATTCCATGTAACGATCTCCTACCTTATATCAAGAAATTGGTTTGTGATAAATGGCAACAGCACTGGGACAGTCAAGACGGCAATAAAATGAGGGAAGTAACAAATATCATATCACCTTGGAGGTATAACATGATTCCCCGAAAATGGGAGACGACTCTTTGTCGTCTCCGTATTGGTCACACACGGTTGACACACGAGTTTCTGCTGAAGGGCCAACACCAACCGTACTGCGAGGACTGCTTAGTACCTTTAACAGTGAGGCATTTGTTGACCGAATGCCCTAATTTTACTAACTTAAGAAATAGATATCTGTTTGAGGCTCGAGGTGAGGATGGCAGGTTTATCCTTGCCAAGATTCTTGGACATGATGTGTCTTACTATGCGAGCGGAATTTTTAGATTTATTTCAGAAGCAGGTCTTCTGAAAACTCTATAACTATTTCGATGACTTCTTAATTTTTATGGTTTTAATCGAATTCTCTTTTAATTTTCATAGACAGTAAATGGTATCGGCGTCAATGACCTTAGATGTCAGGATGCCAGAAAACTTTCAATCAATCAATCTCCTTCTACTGAAAGAGAATTTGACTCTGCACTTGCTATGTGTAACAGTACAGCCCCTGGACCTGATGGAATTCCATATGCAATTAAGTATGTACATTTTAATACAAAGTTATTTATTTTAAGCATTATTAATAGAATATGGCATGATCATAGTTATCCAAGTGTTTGGAAACTAGCCATTATTTTAGCCTTTTTTAAAACCGGGTAAGGATAAGCTTTTAGAAGCAAGCTATAGACCTATTGCATTGACATCCTGCTTATGTAAGATCATGGAGCAGATGGCCAATGCAAGGCTGATATGGTACCTTGAAAAGAAGGGTATTTTATCACCCATTCAGTGTGGATTCAGGAAAATACACTCAACAACTGATGTGTTGATATAACTTGAGTCCTCTATTTGTGAAGCCTTTGCTTCCAAACAGCACCATGTAACAGGCTTTTTTTGACCTTCAAAAGGCATATGATACTGCATAGAGATATGGTATACTAAACACCATTCATGAATTGGGATTGAAAAGAGAGCTACCACCGTTTATTCAGTCATTTCTTTCACATGAAGTTTTTTCAAGTGAAAGTGGGGGAAACTCTGAGAGTAAATGTCAGGAAGAAGGAGTTCCCCAGCGTAGTGTGCTGAGTGTGACCTATTCGCACTAGCAATATTTGGGATATCCTCAGTCATTCCCCAAGATATTCTCTCTACACTATTTGTGGATGATCTCTTTGTATCATATGCTGGAGCTAGAATGGCAATGGTTGAGAGAAAACTACAACTCGCATTTGATGAAATTATTCATTGGGCTTATATGAATGGGTTTACGTTTTCAACAAGAAAAACTACTATTGTCCATTTCTGTCGTATCCGGGGAGTACATCCAGACCTGGATATATACATGAAAGGATTGATTTTCGATTGTAGGTTAACCTCGGTCCCACACTTAAAGGCATTAAAAGCTAAATGTCTTGAGGCTTTGAATCTTTTAAAAGTATTGTCCCATACATCATGGGGGCCAGACTGTAAAACTATTTTAAAATTATACAAGGCCTTAATTTTTTCCAAAATTAGTTATGGGTGTGAAATATACTCCTCAACCACCCCAAGCCAGTTAAAGATAATAGATTCACTACATCATGCTAGTATTAGATTGTCCACAGGAGCGTTTAGATCCTCACCTATCCCAAGTTTCCTTGATGATGGTGGAGAGTTACCTCTAGACCATTACCGAATGTCTTCTATTATTCGGTATTGGTTTAGGTTACAAAGACTCCCTAACTCTTTAGCTTTTCAGACTGCAAGCCTTGTAAGGCACTCAACATACTTTGAGTTGCACCCAAAAATATCCTCAACATTATGGCTTTCGGGTAAAACAATTATTAAACAGCCTTGATGTAATTAGAGGTAAGGTGCTTCCATTTAAGATATCATGTTAAGAAAAATAGGACTGACTTTGAAGCTAGGTCTCTCTTTATGTAATATTTTGAGGAACATAGGGAATCAACTTTTATATATACTGATGGCTCCAAATCTGATGCTGGCGTTGGATTTGGAGTATATGGTAGTTTTTTAAATGTAGAGGTGCACTTTCATATTTAATGCGGAATTGTATGGCATACTAACCGCTATTGAGAAAATAGCGTTAAAAGAGGATGTCAATTTTACCATATTTAGTGATTCAAGAAGTGTCCTTCAAGCTTTAGAATGTTTTAATTCTAGTAACCCTTTAGTTTCAAAGATTTTAGAGTGGCTTTTAATTATTGGCCTGAAAAGTATAACAGTTCGATTTTGCTGGGTTCTGGCACACGTAGGTGTGTCAGAAAATGAAGAGGCAGATTCACTGGCAAAGAGTGCTGCAGCAGAGTTGCTATCAAAAAGGTATCCCATTCTTTGTAATGATTTTTTACCAGCAATTAAGAATTTTATTTATAACAATTGGCGACAGCATTAGGATAGTTTAACCGAAAATAAGATGAGAGAAAGTGCGATTGTTAAATACCCTTTGAGATATAATGGGATGCCCCAAAAATGGGAGACTACTCTTTGTGGTCTCCCCATTGGTCACACTTGGATGACACATGAGTTTCTGCTGGCTGGACAACACCAACCATATTGCGACAACTGTTTATTACCCTTGATATAGAGGCTTGTGTTGACTGAATGCCCCACTTATAGCACAGTAAGAAATAGATATCTTTTTGAGTCTCGGGGTGAAGATGGCAGGTTCATCCTTGCCAAGAACCTTGGACATGATGTGTCGTACAATGCTAGTGGCATTTTTGAATTCATATCAGAAGCAGGTCTTCTTAATGTTATTTAACTTTTATACCATATTTTCATTTCTGGTTTCAATTGAATATTCTTTTATTCTTTATTTATAATAAACAATATTGGCGTCAATGACCTTCGATATCAGGATGCCAGAGAACTTCAAATCAACCAATCAATCACTCAATCGGTAAGATTTATGGAGATAGTGTAGACTCCCTGGGGTTGTAGGGTCCGTATTTGCGAGGTAGTCAGTATCTGAAACATTCCGTTCAGAATGAATTTGTTTAGTGGGAATAAGTCCAAAATAGTTAAGAGTGTTCAAATGTTTCTTGGGGACGCTGAATAGCCGCCCTTGACAATTAATGGATTTTGTTCAACGTATAACTCCCTTCCGGAGAAGATCCTGTACGTAATCCTCCAAGAATGGGGTTGTGGGTTGAAAAAACCTCTTGAACTGGGGTGGTTTCTGTCTTCATTTCCTGCCTAGTCCGTTAGAGACTATGCTGTGAGTCTCAGGATCAAATTCCCATTGATCCATGAAAATAGAAAGACTTCCCCCTACTGATAGCTCCTCATCGATGTTGTGAAGGACCGGCTTCTCTAAACACCTCTCCTCGACTTCCTGGGCCCCTAGATTGACCTCCCTTTCCAGACCTTCCTCTGCAGCTAGCACCTTTCTTTTTTAGTGGCTAAGATTGGTGACTGTGACACATATTGCTGGGGAAGCGTGTACATAGTCTGGGGGATCGTGGCAACTGAGTCTGTCATAACAGGAAAGGTTTTCCTATGTTTAAAGGGTTACCTAGGATTCCTGCCTTTGGGTTGAGGTCCTTCGTTGGGGGTGAATTTCCTCTTAGAGGACATACCCCACTTTTGTGTAATGCTCTTTTTCTCCGGAGCCACTTTGTCCAATGCTTCCTTGACCAATTTCTGAGTAAAGAGATATTTCCCCCAGTTGTGTCAATCAACTTCCTAGGCTCTTACCTAACAGATGCTGCGGCTAGGATGTGTTCTCTGCATGCTCTTCATGCTAAAAGAAAAAAGCATGTAGATCTCTTTGGAAAGTAGCCATATGAGTCTTTGCCAAGACTGTAGAGAGGTCTGATGGAATAGTTCCCAATCAACATTTCCTTCCAGTTCTTCCTTCAAAAGGAATTTGGGAATTCTAGGCAACCTTCCATTGGATTGTGTGCCTCCAATGTACCTATCCAGTTTTCCTACCTTGAAGGTGTCGGACATCTTCCCAACCGTCCAAGTCATAAGGAAGGGCTAGGGAGACAGGTTTACACCTTTCATTACTTCCGTCACATCTTTCGTGGTAGTAGGTTGGCCAGGGCACCAGCCACCCGTTGAGATACTACCGCTAGAGTTATGGGGTCCTTTGACTGGTCAGACAGTACTACAGTGGATCCTTCTCTTTGGTGACGGTTCTTTCCCTTTGCCTAAACATACACCGAATAGTCTGGCCTATTCTTTACAGATTCTCCTCTGTCCTCATACACATGATAACACTGATATTACCAAACAATTCTTCTTCACCCAAGGGGCTTAACTACTGCACTGTAATTTTTCAGTGGCTACTTTCCTCTTGGTAATGGTGGAAGAGACTCATTAGCTAAGGTAAGCAGCTCTTCTAGGAGTAGGACACTCCAAAATTAAACCATTGTTCTCGTGTCTTGGGTAGTGCCTTAGCCTCTGTACCATTGTCTTCCACTGTCTTGGGTTAGAGTGTTCTTGCTTGAGGGTACACTCAGGCACACTATTCTATCTAATCTCTCTTCCTCTTGTTTTGTTAAAGTTTTTATAGTTTATATAGCAAATATTTATTTTAATGTTGTTACTGTTCTCAAAATATTTTATTTTTCCTTGTTTCCTTTCCTCACTGGGCTATTTTCCCTGTTGGGGCCCCTGGGCTTATAGTCCAACTAGGGTTGTAGCTTAGCAAATAATAATAATAATAATAATAATAATAATAATAATAATAATAATAATAATAATAATAACCTTTAGAGGCGAAGGGAAAAGCAATAACTTTTGGAGCAGCAAAGGTCGCTTTGGCAGGAAGTTTATTTGTTGGTGAAATGACCAGCTTAAGTTCCTTAACCAATAAGGATTGAGCCTTGTTGTGGTCCAGAATGATAATGTCCCATGAGATCGTATCATCTCTAATGGACACTTGTGAAAGTAGTTTTACATAGCAGTAGGGATAATTATCAATAGAGGGGTAGAATTGTAATTTGGAGATAGGCTTAGAACCCATACCTTCTCCAGTGTGGAAGTACCTCTTATTGTATATCTTCCATGAATGCCATAAACTCCGAGTTACCAGGGGATAAAGTTGTACTTAACGTAGGAATGGCAGATACAGGATGGGGGATTGAGCGAAAGGGTACTGGGCACTTGATGGACATCTAGCGACTCATTGGAGGTTTCCATACTCAACAGGATCATTTTCCTCTTTGATGTCACAGAAGAGGTTATCAGCCTCTAGGCTCATTGCTTGAAGGACGTCTGGAACTTCATCATCTTCAAGATCTATTCGTACCGGCGGGAGCCGTACTGTAAGGATCTGGTGACCAAAACAGCAGTCACCTCTGCTTTGGAAAATAGGAGGTCTTTGAGTTCCATGCGAGGAAGGTAAAGGGCACCTGGTTGCCAGATTGTAAAGAACCCTTTCAAAATATTACAGTCTGCAGTCTACTGGCTGGTTTTGTGGACACAAGGCAAATTTACCTACCTGGTACAGGACACTGTTGATCTCCATGTCTTCAGCAACCTGTAAAGATAGAAAATTTTCAATGAGTACATGTTAAAATTTTTCAGTCTTAAAGATATCATATAAATAAATATTCCAATAAAAATTTATTATAAAAATATTTGTAAAATAAAAATTTTCTACAGCACACATTATGGCTACTGCTACATTACAGTGGAGACTCATGCCAAGCAGCTCAGAAATCTCTAGAGAGTCATGAAATAATTATAGAATATAGTGGTGTAGAAAATGGAGGAAAATATCCCATCAGCAGAACACCAATACCCCCAAAGTCGGTCTATTAGACAACCTAATGTGGCAAATTCACATATCATCCTGCCTAAACTGGCAGCAACTGTTCCCCAGGCGGTAGCAGCCGGGCCTAAGGCGGTAGCTATTCCTTTCAACACTCAAAGGGTGTCGACACAATGCGGCAGAGGCATTGTCCAGTGGACAAAGGAAAAAGGATGATCCTATAAGGAAACACTCCAAAAACAAGGGGAAAGGACACAGGAATTAAAGGCAGTATATAAGTAAATCTGCCAAAGACCTGGTCATTATTATTAAATCATGAGAAAGGGGGTTAACCCTTAAGATAATGAGAGCCGTACAAGATGGCCAGGATGCAAAAAATTGTAAATTCAGGGGATATCCTGGCAACCAGGCGGGATCCAGTAGACCAACTTTTGAGGATAATGTTCCTCAGGTAGGGAAGAGTAAAAAGTAGGTGTAAATGACCAACCTAAGGTGGCAGAGGGGAAGTGGAGCTCCCCCATAGCCCACTCACATCCAATGCTAGAAGAACAAAGCCGACAAGACTGGAGGCAGGGGCAGAAGGCAGCACTTCTGCCAGGATAAAGAGACCAAGTAAAGTAGCCAAGACTCCACAGCAAGATGTACATAACCCAGGATGAGAAGCTAGTGTCATAGATGAGGCAACTACTAAGGCGGCTGAGGAGAAGCGCAAGGGGTACCAGCTCTCTGCCTGGGTAGGGTTAGGCTATAGGAAATACTGTGCATGCAATCCTAGTGTATGAGTGAAATTTGAATGATAGGGTAAGTAGACTGGACAAAAGGAACTGTAGTTCCTAAGACAGTAAAGGGTATGGCCTAACTAGGGAGTAGAAGGGGTAACTAGACCACCCAAGAGTGGTCTCTAAGGTGGCAGAGAGAATTACTCCAGGGAAGGAATAAAAATCTCACATACTTAGGCCAGACTAGATAGTCGACAAGCTATCCCATCCATTAATTTAGCAACGAAGGATACTCCAGTCGCCAGGGAACTGGACTGGGAGGGGAACAGGGTTCCACATAAAGTAGATGTACTAGTAGGCGCAAGTTGGGGGAGGGGGGAGGGACACTCAGGAATTGGTGAGGCGGCAGGACAGGAAGGCCAAACTTTAGTATTAGAACTAAAATGGTGTTCCAAGGGGGCTGCCGTAAGCCTACCAAAAACCAAGAAGGGAAGCATAAGAATGGTTAAGGCAGCACAAAGGGAGGTCTACCTGTCAGCATAAGAACAAGGTAGTGAGCTCCAATGTATGGACAAGAAGTAGACACAGGGAACTGGTTCCTAAGACCCGTGCCGCCTGGCCAAACATGCAGGCTTAGTGAAAAAGGGAAAAACAGTCTCCCAGAAGGACCTTCAGAACTCCAGCTCCATGCTATGGGGTATCTATAGCATGGAAGCATGGGCAGCCTCATGAAACCAGTAAGGTTAAGTGAAAGAAAAGTATGGCGCACAAGTACATATTCACCATTCATGGCTGACAGCCAGGGTAGAGTTAGCCCAAGTTAAGACTGATAAAATACACACATGCAGACAATAGTAAAAGAGGGGAGATACCCCATAATTATACTGCAATTTTAAAAGAACAATACAAAGTACATTCTTACAGTAATATGACTAAATAACTAAGCATTTCTGAGCAATTTGAGTGCATGAGACGCCGGTGCCGACTGCGCACCAGCAAATCAAATAAAAATGGGGTGGAGACTTAAAATTCTCCAACACAAAAGTCAAGGGTACTCAACATAGTCGATAAGGAAGAAGCCGAAGCATCCATGATTGCAAAATCACTCAAAAAAGCTTTGAATATATGCAGAAAAAACTCCTAACAGCTATCAAGATGGCACTGCAAGAAGGAATGGTGATCCAGGAAACGTGTTCGTAGTAGCCTACTGGGATCGGAAGTTGTAATGGTTCTCTCGCCCACGTATCCAATCCTATCCCATCTCCTTCGAGACAAGGTTAACTCTATTTGTGGAAGGAGAGCCGTGGCTTGTTTTGAACATGTCCCTGGTGTATACACGATATATCTTGGAATATTCACTCCAGGGGAAAGAACCATGTGATACTTCTTAGGTTAAATTCTCTGCTGTACCACTCGAAGAAATACCCCAAGTAGAAAACGGCCTTTGAGAAACTTCCATCAGGAAGACATGGCTCGAGCCCAAAAAATGGTAAAGGGGCAGGAAAGGAAGGCCTAACTATAGTATTAGAACAATCCTAAGTCGATTCAAGGAATCTACAGTAAGTAGGGACAGAGAACGAATTCTCCCAACTGGCTGCCACCTAGCCAAAGACTAAGGATAGTAGCTTAGAAGAATGTCAAGTCAGCAGGAAAGGAAGGTCTCATCATCATCATCATCTCCTCCTACGCCTATTGACGCAAAGTGCCTCAGTTAGGATTCGCCAGTCGTCTTTATTTGGAGCTTTTAATTCAATACTTCTCCATTCATCATCTGCTACTTCGTGCTTCATAGTCCTCAGTCATGTAGGCCTAGGTCTTCCAGTTCTCCTAGTCCCTTGGGGAGCCCAGCTGAACTTTTGGTGAACTAATCTCTCTTGGGAGTGCGAAAAGCATGCCATAACCATCTCCATCTACCCCTCATCATGATCTCATCCACATATGGCGCTCAAAAAATATCTTATAGTTTCATTTATAAGCCTATCCTGCTATTCAACTCCCAATATTCTTCTGAGGGCTTTGTTCTCAAATCTACTTAATCTATTAGAGATTGTTTCATTGTCATACGATGCCTCGTGTCCACCCAGTAACACCTATCTCACTAAACTGATACATAGTCTGATTTTTATATGAAATTTCAGGTGAATTGATTTACAAATTTTACTTAACCTAGCTATTGTCTGATTTTCTTTTTTCAATCTTTCACTAAACTCTAATTCTGAAGACCCTTTAGTGGTGATCATAGTTCCTAAATACTTGAATGATTCTACCTCATTAATACTTTCTCCTTCCAATGATATTTTATCTTCCTTTGCATACTCCGTTTTTATCATCTCTGTCTTTCTTCTATTTATCTTCAGCCCAACCTCATGTGATATTTCATGCATTCTGGTAAGCAAGCATTGCAAATCCTGTGGTGTTCTACTAACAAGGACAGCATCATCAGCATGCTCTAGGTCTGCTTAATTCCTATCACCAATCCAGTCCAATCCTTCTCCACCATCTTTGACTGTTTTACGCATTACAAAATCTTTGAGGAGGATAAACAACATAGGTGACAACACATTCCCTTGGAGCACTCTGCTGTTTACTGGAAATTCATTTGATAAAACTCCATTGGCATTAACTTTACACTTGCTATGCTCACGAACAGACTTAATCAAATTTACATATTTAAGAGGAATTCCATAATAATGCAGGACTCTCCACAAAATTGGTTGGTGCACACTATCAAAGGCTTTTTCATAGTTCACAAATGCTACAAAAGGGATTTCTATATTCTAGGCATTGCTGTAAAACATGTCTCAAAATGAAGATTAGGTCAGTGCAACTTCTACCTTTTCTATATCCTGCTTGTTAATCTTGCAGCTTTTCATAAATTTTTCTCCCCAGTCTCTTTAGAGTAAGCATACTATATATTTTCATAACAACTGACCTAAGTGTGATTAATGCAATCATTCAGGTCTCCTTTTTTGCTATTTTTACCAACACTCCTAACTCCCATTCATCAGGTTTTGCCTCTTCATGCCACATTCTATTAAATAATCTTGTAAGTTGTCTGGAAGTCACTTCATTTTCGGCCACTATTAGCTCGGCAGTTATTCTATCGTATTCAGGGGCTTTCCATCTCTCTAGTTTTTTTTTTAGGATAGTTTTGACATCAAAACACATTTAAGTCATTCATTGGAACCAGAAAGTCTTCTTCAGCTTCAGGTATATCAATTAAATTATTCCCTTCATATCTCCAATTCATAACCTCACTAAAGTGTTCCATCCAACGTTTTCTTTCTTCATCTCCTGTTGCTATAACAGCCATCTCTCTTTTGATGGGTATATGCTTCTTCTTCTTTGCCCCAGTCGAGATTTCATCAATAATTCTGTGAGAAATTCTTACACCTTAGCCACTTACTGAATTCATAGCTTTGTCAGCCTCATCTGCTTTACTGTCTAAATATTCTCTCTTGTCATTCTTGGCTTTTCTTTTGACATCACTCTCAATACTGGAATACTTAGCATGCTCTGCCTTGTAATTTTTATTACTTCCTCGAAAACTGTCAACAATCAATTTTTTTCTTTGTCTCCTTTTTATTGTATCCCAAGTATCATTCGATACCCATGGCTTTTTCCTTGTAACTGCGTGTCCCAAGACTTCACTACCAACTGACTTATATATGTTCTTAATATCACACCATTCTTCATTAATTGTCTGTTCTTTGTCTCAAAGTTTTAAAGACTGCAAATCGATTCCTACATTCAATTGCAAATGTTTCTCTGTGCTCTTCTTCTAAAAGCTTATTTGTATCAAACCTAGGCATTCTACCCATCTTTTTGTTGTCTGCTTTCAGTTTTAATTTCAGTGTGGCAATGAAAGCTGGTGATCACTACCAATATCTGCACCTCTATAGCTTCTTACATTCCTCAAAGTCCTCCTTCTCTCTTTATTAAGCACAATGTGATCTATCTGATTTTTGTAATTGCCACATGGTGATCCATGTATATTTGTGGATGTTTTTGTGTTGAAAAAGAGTACCTCCAATGACAAAATTGCTTGCTGAACATAAACTTACGAAATGTGCTCAATTTTCATTTGCAACTTCGCCAAGACCCTCAACGCTCATCACGTTCTCTATCCCTTGATTATTTCTTCCAACTTTAGCATTGCATTCGCCAATCACAATTTTCATTTCTCTCTCTGGGATCTCATTTATTACCCTCCGTCAATATTAGAACAGAGTTAGTTTCGTTCTAAAGGACCCACAGATTGTACACACAGGGAACAAGTTCCTTTAACCAGTGCCGCCTACGCTAAAACTATGGCTAAGTAGATTAGAATTGAATACTATCAACCTAGGCCGGCTGTGTCCACCCATCTACAACTCCCAAGGAATCCCTTCAAGGCGGCAGTTCTCCGTTATGACGTATCAATAGACAGAGGTTTGCTAGCCATCACGAGAACCGTATGGTTATGTAGCCAGAAGGGGAGGGTGTAAATAGAAAAATTAGCGAGCCTAGGCCGTAGACTAGGGGTAAATAGTTAGCCTAGTTATAGAACAGGTAAGACAAGCATGCAATAAAGCAAATGTCTAACATAGAATGATACCACAATTGTAACTGTATATATGCAACACACTTCAACAAGGCTAGCTAAGAAATTTCTGTAACGGATTTTTACATAGGAAAAATCTAGTTTTCGGTGAGATAGCCATGTCGTCCTGATGGAAGTTCCTCAAAGGAAGTTCTTACCTCGGGCAAATATTCCGAGAGATATCATGTATACATCAGGGACTTGTTTAAAACAAGCCATGGCTATTCTTACCCAAATACCTAACCTTGTCTTGAAAGATATGGGATAAAATTAGATTCGTGGACGAGAGAGCAATTACAATTCCCGATCCCAGTGTGCTACAACTAACACGTTTCCTGTAAAGCCATTCCAGTAGTAGCCATCGCTTGACGCAAGGCCTCACACTGATAATTTGGAGGGAATGAAAACCAACGTGCGGGTTCATGAGGACGACATGGCTATTTTCCTATGTCAAAATCCGTTTTTTGGGCTCGAGTCATGTTGTCCTGATGGAAGTGTGCCAGAGAATTATTATTCTCAGTTGTGGTCAGCAGTCATTTTACCCTTTCACCCCTCATAGACATAACCACACTTCCCTAGCACTGGGAACGATTGTACCAAGCTATGATCAGAAAAGATATGTGTAAATTAAGTTGGAGTAAAGGAATTCAATAGCACAGTCCCACTCACTGAGAATAAAATCTGTGTCTCCTGTAGTCAATTAGACTGTAGTCTATAAAAGAAGGGTTAAAAAATTTGAGGTACACTGGTTTTATTATTAACAGAGATTCATAAATGTAACAGTAGGAGTATGTAATATGAGCAGAAACCAAGTTTTCAGACGCCAGAATTATGTAACAGATTAGTAAAATAGTAAGACTCATTACATAAGAGAAAATATTACCTTGGATTCTTTACAATTATGAAATAGTACATATTGAAAAGAAGAACATTATTCCACTTGCACAGTGTAGACAGAGAAGATTAATACAGTCCATAAGGGTCCATGCACAACACTTAAGAAGCTGGTTTAATCAAACTATCAGCAACCACCACAAAGTGTTTGATCTCTTCCAACTGACGTAAATAATGTTTGAAAATCACTCCTGAAGATTTCCATCCTGTGTAAGCCTATAAACCTTCAAAGGACGTAAATTGGAAAAAGTTTAAGGAAGAGGCGACTTTCTTAGGGGGATGACCTGATGGCCTACTATCAGGGTCAGCTCTTCTGATGCTATAGGTAAGTTTTAACCTTAGTTGTTTCAGAGAAAAATTAGATCCTGTCACCTCCCCTTTGAAAAATTGACCGCCTTTAAAGGCCCGTCTTTAACAGGTATGCCTTAAGCACTTCACGGGGTACTGAAAAGGATCCTCCTTTAGCAGAATTATTCTTCAGGGCCCCAGCGTTTTGTGGGAAGTTCGTTTTTCCCCAAGAATGCAGGATCTGCGTAAAAATTCACCTCCCAATTCCAAGAATTCAATGTGGCCATCATCCCTTGAAAGTGCCACAATCTCACTGATTCTAGCACCAGAAGCCATAGCAAGCAAAAAGATAGCCTTTTGAGTAAGGTCCCTTAGAGAGGTAGTGGTGTTATCTATCGAGGACCATGAGATAGCCTTGGGAGGAGCATTAGGTTTCAATTTAGTACAAGCCTTCGGGATCTTATTGAACAGCTCCCTATTGAGTTCAATATCGAAAACATCAGCAATGGATCTAGTTAGTGCTGACTTACATGAGGGCAGACCTTGATCATGCAGTGAAATAAAGAAAGAAATACAGAAGTCCATAGCCATAGTACTAAAAGAGGGCTGATGACTTTTCACAAATGCAACCTACTTTTTCCAGGAAGACAAATATTGTTGTTTTGTGGTATTGATATTATACTCTACTATGAAGTCAATTGTCTCCTTCACAACTCCGAAGATTCTTTGAGCCGCTAGGGCGAGATTATCATGAGCTGAAGGGTTTTTGTTATCTTCTGTTGAACATCCTGGGACAGCACTGGAGATGGTAGAGGGACCTGGAGAGGTTTGAGTTCCAGAACAAGAGGATACCAATTGCTCTTGGGCCACTTGGATGCCACTAGAGCTGCTGTTCCCTTGAAAGACTGAAGCTTGTTCTGGATTTTCATTAGGAGGTTGAATGGTGGATATAGGTAAATGTGAGACCACTGGTTCCAATCCAGAGACATTGCATCCATTCCAAATGCTTCCGCATCAAAGGTTGGTGCTACATACCTGGTAAGCTTCTTGTTGAAGCTCATTGCAAAGAGATCTATTTGCAGTTCTGGGACTTGCTGTAGGATAAAACAGAATGATTTTTTGTCCAAAGACCATTCCGTTTCCAGAGGCTTGGATCTGGACAGGGCTTCCGCCGTCACATTGCGAACCTCTTCTAGGTGAACTGCAGAGAGGACCCTATGTCTCCGCTTTGCTGAAGTGAGAATGGCCAGAATCATATTGTTGATCTGAGGAGACCTGTAACCCTGTCTGTTGACAAAATGAACTATTGTCCTTTTGTAGATGACTAATTATACATGTGATTTTGTTTTCGGGTTTAGTATGTTTAGAGTTAGAAACGCTGCCATAGTTTCCAGAATTTTGATATGAAATTTCCGAAATATGGCTGACCTGTGACCCTGTACTTTCTTAGAAGGGGAATGTCCCCTCCCCCAACCTTGTTTTGAGGCGTCCTTGTGATTGTCATGGAAAGAGGAGGATACTGCAGAGGGACGTGTGTCGACAAACTCTTGGCAGTGAACTACAGCTTGAGCTTCTTTCGCAATAAGACCGTGGTTTTGTGGCAAAGATCTCTCCATGCATTTGATGCCTCTCTTCTCCAGACTCTGTTGGCATCTATGAGTTTTCCTTCTAAGATTGGGCCTGTTACGGCAGCATATTGCAGTGAACGCAAGACTCTCTTCTGTTGCTGGCTGAACAAAGTAGGCACCTGACAGATTTTGTGATTTCCTTTCTCTTGCCTTGTGGTATAGAGAGATTGTGTGACTTTGGATTCGAGTGAAACCCTAGCCACTGGAATTCCTGAGACGGAGACAGCCTGGACTTTTTGAGGTTGACTTGAAAGCCCAGAGACTTCAGAAATTTCATGACTTCTTGAGCTTTCGAAAGACATTCCGACTTTGTTGCAGCCCTGACTAGCCAGTCGTCCAAATATACCATCATTTTGAGGCCTTTGTTCCGTAATTGTTGGACAATGGCCTCGACCAGCTTTGTGAAAATCCTTATAACTATACTAAGGCCAAAGGATGTAGTTCTGAATACGTAGGTCTTTCTTGCCAGTCTGAAACCAAGGTAGGGGAGAAGCGCCAACCTATCGTAAGATGCCAATAGGCATCTATAAGATCTATGGAGATGGTGTAGCCCCCTGGTGTAGTTGAGTCCGTATTTGCGAGATAGTTAGCATCTAGAACTTGTCGTTCAGAATGAATTTGTTTAGTGGGGACAAGACCAGAATAGTTCGAAGAGCGTTCGAATCTTTCTTGGGAACGTAGAATAGCTGCGTTTGAAAGTTCATGGATCCTGTGCAATGGATAACTGCTTTTTGGAGGAGATCCTGAATATAGTCATCCAAAAACTGGGTTGAGAGTTGGAAGAACCTCTTGAACCGGGGTGGTATCTGTCTCCATTTCCAGCCTAGTCCCTTGGAGACTATGCTGTCAGCCAAGGGATCAAACTCCCATCAATCCTTGAAAAGGTAAAGTCATCCCCCACCGGTTGCTCCTCATTGTTGTGAATACCTGCTTCTTTAAACTCCTTGCCGTTACTTCCTCGGCCTCTAGACTGATCCCCCCTTACAGACCTTCCTCTGCCACTAGTGCTCTTCTTTTGAGCTCTGGCAGGATGAAACGTTGTGGTGGCTCTCACATATACGAGGTTGAAGGCTGGAGAATGTGATATATAATGCTAGGGAGCTTTGTACACAGTCTGGGGGATAGCGGCAACTGAGGCTGTCATGACAGGAGAGTATTTCCTTCCTTTAAAGGGTCTTCTAGGTTTCTTGCCCTTGAGTTGAGGTCCTGATTAGGGGGGGGGGTGAATTTCCTTTTAGAGAATATGCTCTACTTATGTGTAAGGCTTTTATTTTGCTGAGCCACTCTATCCATCACACCCTTAACCAATTTTTGGGGAAGAGATCTTTCCCCTAGGTTTTAGAGGCAATCAGTTTCTTATGCTCATGCCTGATAGTCACTGCGGCTAGGTCGTGTTCTCTACATGCTCTTCTGGCTAAGAAGAAAGCATGGAAATATCTGTGAAAGGTAGCCAGGTGAGTTTTTTCCTAGACTGGGAAAAGATCAGATTTGGAGTAGTTCCCAATTGGTATCTCCATATCGGACTGGAAGGTTAAAGATGCAGACAGTTTCCCGTTTGCTTCCAGTCTTTCTTTCAACAGGGATTCAGGAATTCAAGGCAGCCTTTCATTAAATTGCTCGCCTCCAATGTCCTTATCAAGTTTTCCAACAGTAAAACTGTCCAAGTCATAAGGGAGGGCTAGGGAGACAGATTTGCACTCCTCTAGCACTGGCAATGGTCTGCCCTCTACTACTGCTTTCTTCACAGCCTCTAAACTTTTAGAGGCAAAAGGAAAAGCAGTATCCTTTGGAGCAACAAAGGTGGCCTGCTTCCTGCTGAAAGCAGAAAGTTGGGTATTAGTATATTTGGCCATATGCTCACCATAACGCCAAGGATTCTCAGCTGAGCAATCAGTCAGGCTCGAAGCTGGTGGAGCCTTAGTTGTAGGTGCCTCTTGAAAAGCTTCTATGTTTGTCTCAAGAGATGCTTAACCACATTCATGTTTGGCATGTAATTTTTCCCTGAATGCCTTCATGAATTCCATAAACTCCAATTGACCTTAGGAACGAAGGTTTATCCGGTGTAGGAACAGGGTCGAAGTAGAAGCAGCTGCCGTATACACAGGGTTTGGGGGAAATGAGCTGAAGAAGTACTGGGTATTTTACTCACCTGATGGACATGCAATGACTTATCAGAGGTTTCCATGGTCAGCAGGATCCTCTCACTTTCTGACTTTACAGAAAATATTGTCAACATGTTTTCGGCATCTAGGCTCATCACCTGTAAAGCTTGAACTAATGGTACTGGAGGGAGTTGAACCGTCAGTAACTGGTGACTAAAAACAGCAGTCATCTCGTCCTTGGGAAAAAGGTGATCTTTAAGTTCCATGGAAGAAAGATAAGGGGCACCTTGTTGAGAGCTCTTCTGAAAGCCTCTAACCCAGTTAGGAATGGTCTTCTAACTCCGTGCTTTCACATCCTGGGAGACGTTGGTAGCATTGAAGCCAGTGTCTATTAGGTGTTGTATACCTGACAATTTAAAGGTTCCCACATTGCAAGAGACTCTTTGGAAACATAACCTTCCGCATGTTTCCGGCAAGTCTTGTGGCCACGGCAATTTGACTCACCTGTTACAGGTTACCGTTGAACACTCCATGTCAGCAGCAACCTGTAAAGAAAGAAAAATTTCTATGAGCACAAATCATTAAAAAAAAATTTTTATCTTAACATTAGAATATATATATAAATATGCAAAAGAAATATGCTTAAAATATTTCTTGAATAGAAAACTTCTACCAAAAACATTATGGCTAAGGCTACACTATTGAGGAGACTCATGCCAAAGAGCTCAGAAATCTTTAGAGATTTTTTAATACCTATCAAGGACAGTATAGTAGAAAATGGAGGGAAGGGCCAGACCAGGGGAACACCATGCCCCCCAAAGGTGCAAATTCAGTTATCATCCTGCCTAAGCAGGCAGCAACTGCCCCCGAGGTGACAGCATTCAGGTCTAAGGCAGCAGCTATTCCTAGCAACAGTGGTAACCTGAACTGACCTTTTAACACCCTAAGCATGTCGACACAACGCGGCAGAGGCATTGTCCAGTCTACAAGGATAAGGGGGATGATCCTAAAAAGGAAAAGTCAACAATCAGTGGGAAAGACACAGGAATGAAAGGCAGTAAATAAAAAAATCTGCCAAGACCTGGTCATTATCATTAAATCATGAAAAGAAAGGGATAGTCCTTAAGATAATGAGAGCCATACAAGACGTCCAGGATGCCAAAAATTGAAAATTCAAGGGATATCCTGACAACCAGGCAGGATCCAATTGACCAACTTTAGAGGATAATGTTCCTCAGATATGGAAGAGGAAAAGGAAGTGTAGATGACCAGCCTAAGGCTGCAGCTAAAGCAGTAGAAGGGATCCCCCCATAGCCCACTCACATCCAAAGCTAAAAGAACTCAAGCTGACAAGACAGGAGGCAGGGACAGAAGGCAACACTTCTGCAAGGATAAACTGACCAGGCAAAGGAGTCAGGACTCCACAGAAAGAGGTACATACCCCAGGAGGAGAAACTACAGTCATAGACTAGGCCCCCTAGATGCTGAAGCCTTGACGAGGATGGGGGGACTTAGGGATTAGCAGCTGGGCTATGATGAATGGTGGGAACTGCTTTCCCACTGGACCTTGGTGCCCAATTGTTGGTCCAACTAAATTAGTCAGCACTTTGTCTCTTTCTTTAGGTTATACCATTAATTCTCCCATCTCTTTCTCTGGAGCATGAACTTATTGATGACTTTGGCTTGTTTTATTATAGTTTGACTGCTTCTTTGGATTTGGCACAGTGTGGGATGGATGGCATGCCATCTCAACCTGTACAAATTTAGATGCTATCACCCTCTGGCAGATCCCATTGGGTGCAGACCATGTCTGTATACAGTCGAGCTCCAGTGATCCGATTTTAAGTCACCCATATTTGCGGATAATGGGTGACGCCCGGCTAACTACCCCCACTGACAAATGTAAGCCCACCTAAAGAGAGCAGCCCTTCTCTAATAGAGGGCTGGTCCCTGCTGAAACCACTTCTCATTTTGGGCCACATGGGATAAGAGGACTGACATCCTCGGATAAGAGGTGGATAATCCGGCTTGCTTCTTAGATACAAACCAACCCCTGTTGACGACCGGGAAACTGAGAAGGACCATTCTATGGATACTGAAAAAAAAAAACAGGTAATTCGGGTGGCATAAGGAAACTGTGAATCCTTACCCAACTCCCAATAGATACTTATTATGATGAGCTATATAAAGCATTTAAGAGTTATGGAATGATATTGGAGATAAGAATGAAACTTCGAGGTGATAAATGGTATTCATGAGTATCTTATAATAGTCATGCTGATGCGTTTAATGACATAAGTGATATTATGCATGTTAAAACTAATAATTCGAATATTTACGGTGCTTTGTTTGATAAGGTACCAACAGACTTGGACGTATACAGGCCTGCCGACTGGTGTGAAAATGATGTTGATATAGACAAACCCTCCCAAAGAAAGTCAAAACCACCAATGTGACTTGTTGCGGAGCCTAAAGAGAGTACAGGGAATATTTTAAAAATTTCTAAATTCATACAGAAAAAAAGTAGGAACCATTGCACCGGGTGATATATCCCACTTTGGGAAAAAAAGTTCCTCATCCATGACAAATCATCAACACAGTCTGTCATATTATCTAACCTAAAATCAACTATTGACGGTATTAAATTAGATGTCAAACCCCACCTAAATTTTAGTTATGTAAGGGGAGTACTTTTCAATAAAGACCTTTATGAATTTACAGATGAAGAGATACTGGCCATGTGTCCATTAACAGTATGGAGGGTTCATAAAGTTCCTGGAACATCGATGATTATCCTTACTTTCCAGGATACTGATGTACCTTTTCATATTGTTATTGAGAATGAAAGGATTAGAGTTCGACCTTTCAAACAGAAACCACTACAGTGTTTCAACTGTTTTAAATTCAGACCCTTCTAAAGTTTGTAAAAATGATAAAATGTGTAGTATTTCCTCCAAACCTTACCATGGAGAGTGTATACTCAAGGCCAGGTGTTCGAACTGCAAAATCTTGAATCCACCGGTAGGAGCTGGGAGCTCTATAAGTTAGAAGAAACTGCCTTGAACAAATCTAGTGTGGAACACATAAGTATAGGACTTGGCAAAAGATCACTAAATATACAAAACAGCTATGAAGAGGCATTAAAATCTAAAGGAAATTTACCACAGGAGACATCACACCCACCTAGTACTGCCAGTAGTTCCAAGAAAAGAAATACAACATTTAATAATAAAGTACTGCATGACGAAGTGAGCATATTGCCTTCCGAGGTTTTGCCATGGTGTATTAACACTGGGCCATTGCCTGTCTCTGTACAATCTTCGTCCCCCATTAGCAACAATAGTACTAACCTCTCTCAGGCAATGTCCTTGCCTGATTTGATGGAGGTTCCACTTGAAACCAAGTTACAAGTGCACCTGTAGTGGGGAAGGTGCAGAAACCTGGTAACTCATTGCTTATTAATTGAAAAAGAGAGAGACCTCCTTCTCTCTTGGCCCCTTTCATAAGAAACTTGAAAGTTTTGACATCAAATAATTATAATGTATTGTCTGTTGTTGTTTCTGATGAACCGGGAGACAATTTAAATAAATCAGAAATTCAAGTTGAGGTCCACCATCCCCCATTACATTTAGATCAAAAGGACCAAAATAAAAGCATAAATGCAAAACCCAATCCATCAAGAACCTCTCTAATAAAACCACCGGGAAGTATTGTTAGATCAAAATTTGCTAGGGGAAAGACTTCATCCAAGGGGTCTTCGAAAAATAAACCATAGTTTTCTCTTTCATTTTGCAATGGAATTGTCAGGATTTAAGGGCTAAATATGAAGAGCTTAAGATTCTAATTCATGATCACTCCCCCATAATTATATGTCTACCCGAGAACAAACGACCATAATATTCCTTGTCCTCATTAATATATTAGTTATAGGACACCATATGACCACCAAGAAGGAAGCCATGGTGGAAGTCTCATAAATGTTCGTAGAGATGTTGCCCTAATATCTTTGTCCATTCGTGCACATCAACAGTCAGTGGTTGTACAGATTGATATAGGGAGAAAATATGCAATTTGCTCCGTATACTTGCCTCCAAATGATAACATTTTGTATGATAATTTAGTAGAGGTGATTCAACAACTCCCTCAACCTTTTCTTTTACTTGGAGATTTGAATGAGATGTATCCTTTATGGGGGCGATGTTTTTAGCAAACACGAGGGGCAATATTATATCATTAATTGTGAAAAATGAGGATGTTGGACTCCTTAATACGGGAGAGCCCACACACTTTCATGTCCAGACAGGAACCTTTTCATGCATTGACTTCTCAATTGCAAGCTCTAATTGCCTTCTTGATTTCGATTGGAGAACATTAGATGATTGGCATACTAGGGATCATACACCAGTCATTATGAACACCAACAATGGTCCACCTTTACAAAGATCGCCCCGATGGAATCTTGACAAGGCGGACTAGGATAGATTTCGTGAGCTAAGCGAAATTGAAGGGAATGCAGAACAGTTTCAAAGTGTTGATGATGCCATTGACTTACTGAATGGAACTCTTCATACAGCAGAAGTCAATTCAATTCCCAAAACAACAGGGTTATTCAAACGTTGACCATTCCCCTGGTGGTCTTCAGAACTAACTGCCCTGCACAGAGCCACAAGATCTCTTAACTCTATTGAGCAGACGGCGTACCGAGGAAAATTTAATCATATACAAAAAATGTAGAGCACAGTTCCATCATGCCATGAAAGAAGCTCCTCGCTAATCTTTGGTATCTTTTGTTTCCTCCATTAACAGTAGACCACCTACATCTTCCGTGTGGACGAAAGTAAAAACCATAGCAGGCAAATTCACCCCCAACCCACCACCAGTGTTGAAGGTGAATGATCAGTATCTGACTGGAACAACTGAGGTTAGTAATGCCCTGGCTGATCATTTCTCCAATGTTTCATGCAAGTGGAAGCAGCCCCTTGTCACCGGTTTAGGAGAATTGAAGAAAAGAAAATTTTAAATTTTGCAACAGGAAGGGAAGAGCCATACAATTTTTGTTTTACAGAAAGAGAGTTTGATTCCGCACTTGCTATGTGTAATGACACGGCCCCTGGACCCGATGGAATTCCATATGCAATATTTAAACATGTAACTATTGATACAAAGTTATTTATTTTAAGCATTGTTGACAGAATATGCCATGATCATAGTTATCCAAGTGTTTGGGAGTAGCCTTTATTTTACCCTTTTTAAAATTCGGTAAGGATAAATTTTTAGCAGCAAACTATTGACCTATTGCATTGACATTTCACTTATGGGAGATAATGGAGAAGGTGGTCAATTCAAGACTGGTGTGGTACCTAAAAAAGAAGGGTATTTTATCATCTATCCAGTGTGGATTTAGTAAAATGCACTCAACTACTGATGTGTTGATACGACTTGAGTCCTCTATTTGTGAAGCCTTTGCTTCCGTTTGCCCTTGAAAAGGCATATGATACTGCATGGAGATATGGTATACCTAAAACCATTCATAATTTTGGATTACCAGGAAAGCTACCATTGGCTATTCAATCATTTATTTCTCATAATTTTTTTCAATTGAGAGTGGGGGAAACATTATCGGAGAGAAAATGTCTGGAAGAATGAATTTCCCAGGGTAGTGTGATAAATGTAACCTATTTGCACTTGATTTTAATGGGATATCTTCTGTCATTCCTCAAAATATTCTCTCAACACTATTCGTATATGATCGCTCCATATCATTTACTTGAACTATAATGGTAATGGTTGAGAGAAAATTACAACTTGCAGTTGACATAATTATTCAGTGGGCTGATATGTATTGGTTTAAGGTTTCGACAAGCAAAACTTCTGTTGTCCATTTCTGTCGTATTTAGGGAGTACATCCAGACGCAGATATGTACATCAAAGGTCAACGGATTACGTGTAAGTGAACCTAGGTTTTTATGCTTGATATTTGATTGTAGGTTGACATGGGTTCCTCACTCAAAATCATTAAAAGAAAAATGTCTCGATGCTTTGAAGCTTTTAAAAGTGTTGTCCCATACATCATGGGTGGCAGACTGCAAAACTATTTTAGAGTTATATAAGGCTTTGATTTTTTTCAAAAATTAGTTATGGGTGTGAGATACACTCCTAAGCCACCCCAAGTCGACTAAAGAATATAGATTCTATGCACCATAGTGGTATCAGATTGGCAACAGGAGCATTAATAACTTCGCCTATTCCAAGCCTCTTTGTTGAAGCTCGAGAATTACCATTTGACCTTTACCAAAAGTCTTTTATTATTCGGTATTGGTTTAGGTTGCAAATACTTTCTAATTATTTAGCCTGTCAGACTGCAAGCCTTGTAATGCACTCAGCATACTTTTAGTTGCACCCAAAATCCCCTAAACCTTATGGTTTGTGGGTGAAACAATTGATAGACAGTCCTGATAGAGTTAGAACTAAGGTGCTTCCATTTAAGGTATCATCAACGCCTCCATGGAAATTACCAAAGGTATCTTTTTGAAAATATTTTATTGGAGTTAAAAAGAATATGACTGACTTAGAAGCCAGGTCTCTTTTTATGAAACATAAGGAATCGACTCATATACATACTGATGACTCCAATCTGATGCTGGCATTGGATTTTGAGTACATAGTAATGCTTTCAATTAAAGAGGTGCACTTCCTCTAACAGTTTCCATATTTACAGCCGAACTATACGTCATACTAACCGTTGTTGAAAAATTAGTATTGGAAGAGGGAGTAATTTTACCATATTTAGTGATGCAAGGAGTGTCCTTCAAGCTTTAGAAGTTTTTAATTCGAATAAACCTTTATTGTTAAAGATTTTAGAATGTCTTTTTTTTATTATTGGACTGGGAGGTATAACAGTTTAATTTTGCTGGGTTCCAGCGCACGTAGGTGTGTGTGGAAACGAGAAGGCAGATTTACTGGAAAAGAATGTTGCAGCTGAATTGCGACCAAGAAGGTATCCCATTCCTTGTGACAATTGTTTACCCAACATTAAAAATTTGATTTTTAATAATTTGCAACAGCATTGGGATAGTTAAATTGAAAATAAGATGTGAAAAATAACGAACTTTATATCTCCCTGAAAGTATAACATGATGCCCTGAATTTGCGAGACTATTCTTTGTTGTCTCCGCATTGGTCACACTCGATTGACACATGAATATCTTCTAGCCAATACCAGTCTTATTGTGATGACTGTTCGGTACCCTTGAGGGTGAGGCATTTGTTGACCCGAATGCCCCTCATATAGTAGTGAAAGAAATAGATATCTGTTTGAGGCTCGAGGTGAGGATGGCAGGTTCATCCTTGCCAAGATTCTTGGACATGATGTGTCCTACCATACTAGTGGTATTTTTAGCTTTATTTCAGAAGCAGGTCTTCTGAATGATATTTAACTTTTAAAGTGACATCTTTGCTTTTATGGTTTTAATTGAATATTCTTTTATTTTTTATTTACAATAAAAATATTGGCATCAATGACCTTAGATGTCAGGATTCCAGAAAACTTCAAATCAATCAATCAATCTCTCGGGATATTCTCTCTGGAGGTTAGAACTACGTTGATACCTCTAAGGTAAAATTTTTCTGGTATATCACTTGCAGAAATATCCCAATTAAAAACTGCTAATGAGGAATAACCATCAGGACGAAGTGGATATCTCACCCAAAAGTAGATTTTTCCTCTGTGAAAATCCAATTTTTGAACGATTTGAATACGTGAGACTCTGGCGCCGACCGCAGGAAATAAAAAGCATGCACATCGAATTAAAACAATGTGGAGACGCAAAATTCTCCAATACACATGCAAATGGTACTCAACTTAGTCGATGAGGAAGAAGCTGAAGCATTCATGATCACAAAATTACTCAAAAAGCTACGAAAACAAAGAAAAACTCCAAGCAACTGTCAAGATGGTGTCTGCAAAAATGAAGGGATTTACTACGTATCCAATCCTATCTAATATCTTTCTAGACAAGGTTAACTCTATTCAGGGAAGGATAGCCGTGGCTTGTTTTAAACACATCCCTGGTGTATACACGATATCTCTCGAGATATTTGCTCTAGAGGTAAGAACTCTGTGACGCTCCTACAGGTAAAATTCTCTGGTATATCACCTTCAGAAATATCACAAGTAGAAAGCCGCCTTTGAGTAACTTCATCAGGACGACATGGCTCGAGCCCAAAAAATACACTGATTAATTTGAAAATATGAGCTTCCAGCTTCGGCCATGCATCGTTAGCGAGGCAAAAAACGGACACATCATGCTAAAAAGAAGGGGGAGATGCGAAATTCTCAACCAAACAAGGTTAAGGTACTCAACTTAACCAATGTAGAACAAGCAGAAGCAGAAGCATCCATTATGACAAAATTGCACAAAAACTTGTAAAACAAGCAGAAAATTCCCACAGAAAGGCAATCAAGATGGCACTGCAAGAAGGAATGGAGAACCATTGAAGGTGTTTTCTGTAACGCACTGGTATCGAAGTTGTAAAGGCTCTCCCACATTTCCAATCCTATCCCATATCCTTTGAGACAAGGATAACTCTATTGGGGAAAGGATAGCTGTGGTTGTTTTAAACACATCCCTGTTACATATACAATATCTTTTGGAATATTCGGTCCAGGGGTAGTAACCCTGTGATACCTCTACAGGTAAAATTCTTTGGTATATCACTTGCAGGAAATATCCCATGTAGAAAGCTGCTTAGAGGAACTTCCATCAGGACAACATGGCTCGAGCCCAAAAATATTCAATGTGGGGTTTTCGTAGGGCTTGGACCTAATTAGACAGTTTACATGTAAAATGCGACTCATTATGCGAAAAAAATCATGTTATGAAAGCCTCTCTGGAACAAATACTTTTCTCTCATATTTTATTTACTGCCAAGTTTAATGTGGCATATCAAAGTTTCCTTTTTTACTTGCCATTGGGTTTCACACCCAACTGACCCCACTTCCTTTTCATCATTTTTATCTTTTACAATCATTAGCTGTGTGTTTGGATTATAATTATTTTATTTTATAAAGAAACAAATCATTTAGATTGTTATTTTGTAACTGAGTTATTAATTTTAGAATTATTATAGATAAAATGTTTTTATTTTTCTCAATTATAATTGGTAGATTTTACTATGGTTGTTTTGCTTGCACTTTTCATACAGAGACTAACCTTGTTTATGTAATACTACAGTACCATTTTCTTTTATTTTAAAAGAACATTAGTACATAGAAAATATCACTGTGGAATTTTAAATTTTATTTTTGCTACTCACAGAAACAAAATATATTTTATATTTTATTACCTTACCTAATGGTAATAAAACAAAATTGTTCAGGTAATTTATTTTATTACTGCATATTGAGTCTTGTATTGGTAAACAATTGAAGTTTGGTGAGCTTGTTGGAACATATCTCATTGTTTATATTGGAAGTATTTTGAAAATGCACTACGATGAACAAATTCTCACTTAGCAAAGGTTTATTCAGGAACGGAACTCGTTCGTATAACGGGGCATTAGTGTATACAGTATGGAGTGAATATCCCGAGAGGTATTGTGTATATAACAGGGATGTGTTAATAACAAGTTATGGTTACCTTTCCACGAATAGAGTTAACCTTGTCTCGAGGGATAAGGGTTAGGGTAGGATATGTGGACGAGAGAGCCGTTACAACTCCCAATCTCCATATGCTACAGCTAACACGTTTCCTGTTGAACCATTCCAGGAGCAGCCATCGCATGACACGAGGTCCCACACTGAGCATTTGGAGGGGATGAAAAATAAAAGACGGGCCATCAAGACAACATGGCTATCTCACCCAAAAATAGATTTTACCTATGTCAAAATCCATTTATTGGGGGCTCGAGTCATGTCATCCTGATGGAAGTTTTCCAGAGAATTATCATTCTCAGTTGTGGCCAGAAGAGTTTTAATCCTGTAACCCCATAGATGTAAGCATACTTCCTTCAGTATTGGTAACTATGGTACCGAACGATGAGAGTAAGCAAAAAGTTTGTGAAAAAGTAGGAGCAAAGGAAATCAATAGCACAGTCCCACTCACTGTGAAGAACTTTGCCTCCAGTAGATGAAAAGACCAAAGTCAATAAAAGGAGGGTTAAGAATTGAGGTACACTACTTTTATTTTATATATAGCAGGTCCAATGAAAGGGAATGCAAAAAGGAACAATAGTCTTTTATTGTTTCCAAAAATTCATACATGTAGCATTAACAATACATTTTATTTTATAGTTATATACAGAAAACCGGAGTTTTCAGACCCAGAAAATTATGTAACAGTAGTAAAATAGTAATACTCGTGGCATACAAGGAAAATATCACCTGTGAATCTTTACAATGTTAAATAGGTATATTGAACAGAAGATCATTAGTCCCCTTGCACAAAGTAGACTGAGAAGTCCCAACTATATAGTCCATAAGAGTCCATGCACAACACTTGAGAAGCTGGTTTAATCACACTACCAGCGGCCACCACAAAATGTTTAATCTCTACCAACTGACGTTAGTTATGTTTTGAAGATCACTCTTGAAGATTTCTATCCTATTTAAGCCTGTAAGCCTATAAAGGACATATATTTGAAAAAATTTAAGGAAGAGGCAACTTTTCTGGGGTCATGACCCGCTGGAATGCTTTTCGGGTCAGCCTTTCTGATGAAATAGGTTAGTTTGTACCTTAGCTGTTTCAGAAAACAATTAGATCCTGTCGTCTCCCCTTTAAAAAGTTGACCCCCTTCAAAGGCCTGGCTCTTGGACAGGTAGGCCTTAAATCACTCCATGGGGCACAGAAAAGGGTCCTCCTGTAGTGGAACAATCTTCCAGGGCCCCATGCTTTTCGTGGGATTTTTTTTTTTTTTTTTTTTTTTTTTTTTTTTTTTTTTTTTTTTTTTTGCCAAGAATGCAGGATCTGGGTAAAGATTTATCTCCCCTAAATCCAGAATTCATTGGGGCCATCATCCCTTGAAAGTGCCACAATCTCACTGACTCTAGCAGCAGAAGCCATAGCAAGCAAAGAGAGAGGTAGAGGCATTATCTATCGAAGAGGCAAAGGGCAGAACTTTATCCAACGACTATGTGATAGCCTTGGGAGGAGCATTAGGTTTCACTTTAGCCGAAGCCTTCGTGATCGTATTGAACAGCTCGTTATTGAGGTCAATATCAAAAGTATAAGCGATTGGTCTAGTTAGTGCCGACTTACTTGAGGCAATAGTTGTAGAGGCTAGACCTTGATCATGCAATGAAGTAAAGAAAGAAATACATAAGTCCATAGAAATAGAAGAGGGGATGACCTGACGAACGCAATCCATTTCTTCTAGGAAGACAAATATTGTTGTCTCATGGTGTTGGACTTGTACTTTTCTATGAAGTCAATTCTTTCCATTGCAACTCCAAACTTTCTTTGAACTGTGAGAGCGAGGTAATCATGAGGTGAAGGGTTTTCATTGTCCAAGAGAAAGTGAAGACAGTCTTCTGTTGAACTTCCTTGGACAGCACTGGAGATGGTAGAGGGACCTGGGGAGGTTTGAGTTCCAGAACAAGATGATACCAATTATTCTTGAGCCACTTGTGGAGCCACTAGAGCAGCTGTTTCCTTGAAAGTCCGCAGTTTGTTCAGTACTTTCAGTAGGAGGTTGAATGGAGGAAATAGGTAGATATGAGACCACTGGCTCAAATCCAGAGACATCGCATCCGTTCCTGTTGTTTCTGGATCTAAGTTTGGTGTCTCATGTCGGGGAAGCTTCTTATTGAAGCTTGTCGCTAATAGATCGATTTGTAGTTCTGGGACTTACTCCAGGATGAAACAGAATGATTTTATGTCCAGGGACCATTCTGTTTCCAGAGGCTTGTATCTCGACAGGGCATCTGCTGCCACATTGAGAAACCCTTCGAGGTGAACTGCTGAGAGATGCAAATTCCTCTGTTTTGCTAAAGAGAGGATGGCTAGGATCACATGGTTGATCTGGAGCCCTATCTGTTGACACAGTGTACTATCGTACTGTTATCAATTACTATTTTGATATGTGATTTTTTTCTTTGGGCATAGTCTCTTCAGAGTCAGAAACACTGCCATAGCTTCCACAACATTGATGCGAAACTTCTGAAATGCGATCAACCACTGACCCTACATTTTTTGGAAGAGGAGTATCCCCCCCCCCAACTTGTTCTGAGGCATCTGTGTGAATAGTCAGTGAGGAGGAGGATACTGCAGAGGGATATGTTTTGATAGACACTTGGCAGTGGACCAGGGCTTGAGCTGCTTTTGCAGTAAGACTGGGGTTTTGTGGCGAAGAGAGCTCTGATCATTGGATGCCTTTCTTCTCAAAACTTTGTTGGCATCTTTGAGTCTTGCTTTCATGATTGGTTCTGTCACATCAGCGGACTGTAGTGAACCCAAGACTCTTTCCGGTTGTCGTCTGGTGAGTACTTTTGAACGAATTAGGCCCCTGACCAAGTTTTTTATTTCCTTTCTCTTGCCTTGTGGTAGAGAGGAGTTGTGGGACTTTAGATTCCACTGAAGTCCTGGCCACTGGAATTTCTGAGCCGGAAACAGCCTGGACTTTTCGAGGTTGATTTGGAAGCCCAGACACAGTAGGAATTTCAGGACTTCTTGGGCTATCCGAAGACTTTCCAACTTCGTTGCAGCTCAGACTAGCCAGTCATCCAGGTACACCATCACCTGAAGGCCTCTGTTCTGAAGTTGTTGGATGATGGCCTCGACTAGCTTCGTGAAAATCCTTGGAGCTATACTGAGCCCGAAGGGCATAACTCTTAATACGTAGGCCTTTCTTGCCAGTCTGAAACCAAGGTAGGGGGAGAAGTGCCAACCTATTGGAAGATGCTAATAGGCGTCTGTAAGATGCATGGTGATGGTGTAGGCTCCCTGGTGTAGTAGGGAGATAGTCAGCACCTGGAACTTGTCGTTTAGAATGAATTTGTCTAGTGTTGACAAGTCCAGAATAGTTCGAGGAGTGTTCAATTAATTCTTAAGCATGCAGAATAGCCGCTCTTGTAAGTTCATGGATTTTGTGCAACGGATGACGGCCTTCGGGAGAAGATCCTGCACATAATCTTCAAAAAAACGGTTTGTGGGTTGAAATAACCTCTTGAACCGGGGTGGTGTCTATCTCCATTTCTAACTTATCCCTTTTGAGACTATGTTGTGAGCCCAGGGATCGAACTCCCATCGATCCCTGAACAGGTGAAGTTGTCCCCCTACTGGGAGCTCCTTGTTGTTGTGAAGATCCTGTAGCTTTAATCGCCATGCCTCTATTTCCTCGGCGTCTAGATTGACCGCCTCTTCCAAACCTTCCCCTGTTACCAAAGCTCCTCTAGTAAGTTCTGGCAGGGTGAAAAGTGCTGGTAGCTCTCTCCTACACCTGGATGAAGGCTTGAGATTGTGGTACATACTGCTGGGGAACAGTGTATACAGTCTAAGGGATGGTGGTAACTGAGGCTATTGCGACTGGAAAGGATTTCCTTCCCCTAAAGTAACTTCTGGGCTTCTTGTCCTTGGGTTGAGGTCATTCACTGGTGGCAAATTTCCGTTTAGAGGACATACCCCACTTATCTACAAGTCTCTTATTCTCCTGAGCTGCTTTGTCCATGACTTCCTTAACCAATATTTTAGGGAAGAGGTCTTTCCCCCAGATATTAGAGTCGATCAGTTTTCTAGGTTCATGCCTGATCTTAGCAGCAGCTAGGACGTGTTCTCTACATGCTCTCCTGGCTAAGAAGAAGGCATGGAGATCTCTATGAAATATGATCAAGTCTTTGCCAAGCCAGGGAAGAGATCAGATTTGGAGTTGTTACTAATAAGCGTCCCAATTTAAGATTGTAAGTATAAAGAGGCAGATAGCCTCTTTAGCTTCTAATTATCCCTTTAATAGGAATTCAGGTATTCTAGGCAGTTTCTCACTAAACTTCTTTTTTCCGATGTCTTTATCTAGTTTTCCAACAGTGAAGTTATGTTGGACGTCTTCCCAGATATCCGAATAATGTGGAAGGGCTACAGAGACAGGTTTGCACTTCTCTAGCTCTTTCTCTCTGATGACACAGAAAAAGGTATTGACATGCTGTCGGCGTCCAGGTTCATGACTTTCAGGGCGTCCCGAACTTCATCATGCACATGATCTTCTGGTACTGGCGGGAGTTGAACCGTCAGTAACTGGTGACCAAACACAGAGGTCATCTCAGCCTTGGGAAAGAGGAGGTCCTTCAGTTCCAGAGAAGGAAGATAAAGGGCACCTTGTTGAGAGTTCTTCTGGAAGCCTCTTACCCAATGACGGAGTGTCTTCCAACTCCATTCTCGTATGTTTAAGGAGACGTCAGTGGCATAGAAGCCGGTGCGAAGGAGATCCGTGTAATCCTGATAGTTAGTAGGTTACCAGATTGCAAGGGAACACTTAGAAACATGGCAATCCGCAGGTTTCCGGCAGGTCTTGTGGCCACAGGGCAACAGTGAAAATTCTATCATCCTATAATTAAGGAAACATGAAATGTATGCATAAAATAATGAAAATAATGTTAAGATAAATCCTAACCTAAATAAACCAACTACCTAAATATGGCTAAAGATTATCCTATAATCAAGACACATGCAAAAATGCCCAGAAATCAATGGACATTTATGAAGCAAACTATTAGTGACAGTGCAGTAGGGATATGGAGGAAATGTTCACATCAAAGGAGCACCAGAACCTCCAGAGTAGGTCCAACAGCTGCCCCCAAAGTGGCAGGAACTGGGTTAAGGCGGCAACTATTTCTAGTAGCCAAGATAAAGACAGACCTGTCAATACCCCAGGCATGTCGACACAAAGTGGCAGTGATATAAAATCGACAGGGAAGCGTCCACACTCAGGGAAAGTACAGGAAAAAAGGCAGCTAATAAGGCAACCTGCCAAGGCCTGATCATTATCATTAACTTATGAAAAGTGGGGGTGTAGCCCGTAAGATAATGAGAGCCATACAAGATGGCCAGGACACTAAGAATTGGAAATTCAAAGGATGCCCTGACAACCAGGTGGGATCCAACTGACAAACTCCAGAGGACAATGTTCCTCAGATATGGGAGTGGATAGGAAAGAGCAGATGACTAAACTAAGGCTGCAGCTAAGGCAGCAGAGGGAATGACCCGTAACCAACACACAACCAGTGCTAGAAGAACTTGAGTTGACAAGACCGGAAACAGAGACAAGGTGACACTTCTGCCAAGATAGGCTAACCAGGTAAAGGAGTCAAGACACCACAGGAAGAGGGACATAGCACAGGAAGGGAAGCTGCAGACACAGAGCAGGCAACTGCCTAGGCAGCAGAGGAAGACCCCAAGGAGCACCAACTCTATGCCTAGATAGGGTTAGGCCATAGTGAGAACTGTGCAAGCAAGCCTACCCTACCTAGCGGGTGAAGGAAAAGTCAAAAGCTAGGGTAAGATGACTAGACAAGAGGAACATAGTTCCCAGTATAGTCAGATTATGGCCTAACTAGGAAGGGGAATGGGCAGAGAAACCACCCAAGGGTGGTCTCTAAGACAGCAGAGAGATTTAGTCCAGGGAAGGAGAAAATCTCGCCCACATAAGGCCAGGAAAGATAACCTCCAAGTTATCTTAGTCGGTGAGGAAGAAGCTAAGGCATCCATGATCGAAAATCACTCAAAAAGCTAAGAAAAACGAAGCAGAAAAACTCAAAGCGACCGTCAAAGATGGTGACTACCATAGGGAATGGTTCAACAGGAAACGTGTTATTTGTAGCACATTGACATCGGGAGTTGTAACGGCTCTCTCACCTGCGTATTCTACCCTATCCCTTATCCTTCGAGACAAGGTTAACTTTATTCGGGGAAGGATAATCATGGCATGTTATTAACACGTCCCTGTTATATGCACAATATATCTCTATATATTTGCTCTGGAGGCTAGAACCCCGTTGATACCTCTAAGGTAAAATTTCTCTGGTATATCACTCGCAGAAATATCCCAAGTAGAAGGTGCCAGTGAGGAACTTCCAACAGGATGACATTGCTCTAGCCCAAAAAATTAAGTGAAACAAGCAATATAAGGATAAA
The DNA here is from genome assembly GCF_036898095.1 of Palaemon carinicauda. Classification (NCBI taxonomy): domain Eukaryota; kingdom Metazoa; phylum Arthropoda; class Malacostraca; order Decapoda; family Palaemonidae; genus Palaemon; species Palaemon carinicauda. The sequence goes on along the minus strand of NC_090731.1, from coordinate 112,895,571 downwards.
GTTTATTTTACTGAAGACATGAATTACAGAAACGGGAATAAATTTGCCCTGTAGTCTTCCTATCCTTTGCTGCCCTAAATCCAGGAGCACAGCATTATTCTTTGGCAATGAACATTTTTGTGGCCATCTTCCAAAACAAACCTGTCTAGAAATAAATGCATTTGTATTTTGTAATACAGTACAGTATGTTATGAATACATTAAATTACTGCATATGTAAATTTAAGAAAAAAGTACATATACTAATTTATTAAACATTTATGTTAAGCGTACGTGCACTCAAAATGCAAAAATTAAAATTAATTAAATTTTACTGTACAGGTACTACTGTACTGAAGGAGCCAAACACTAATTCAAATTGCTGTACAAAACTATAGTTAGTCAATTTTGAGCACCGGTCCCTTAAAATATAACTGTCCATGAACTTACTAGTTTTATCCATATTCCAGACTTGTTCCAGCTTGTACCCTTCCACAATAAGGTTTTGAAGCTCGTCTGGGAAACTTGCCGTTGTCTAATGATATGCAGAGGCGGATTCCCTACTTATTTTCATACGTTGTAGCCCAAAACGCCGTTTAAACTTATCAGACCAGCCTTTGCTGGCTTTGGAAGATGGCTGCAGGGTTAAGGCATTTTGGCTGGTGGATGGCTGAGTATCACCTTCTGTGAAATGTCTGAGTAAAGACTTGGCTTTTTCTCGGATGGTAAGTGAGTCAATGAAGATTCCCTTGCAATGCTGGTCCTCGATCCACACATACAGGGCTTTTTCCATCTTTATCATGCCCTTTTCCCTCACCTTCAGTAGAACCTTCGCACTGCATGGGGCACTAGCTTCCATGGTAGCTCGCATCTTTGTCACATTCTTATCGATGTACCTCACGATATTTTCATTCATGTGCAAAGTCTTCCAATGGCTGTATATTTCATTCCTTCCTTGCGCTTATCGAGGACTTTTACCTTCTCTTCAAGAGTCATCACCATCCTCTGCCATTTAGCAAAACCTTCGGAAATTGAAGCAGCTCTCCTGGAGGCCATGATGTTGAAAAAAGGGCAAAGCAATACTGGCACAATATATGTAGGATTGGAGCAGGAGATGCACACGAGAGGAGATAGAGTGCGAGACTGAGGCCAAATCAGTGAGAGATCAGATGTCATGCTGGGCAGAGAGGGAAGGACTACGCAGCATGCTGGGTGCAAAGGAGCGCGGTCAGTTTGGAATTGTTGGGCCGCAAGAGTACTTACCACAAAACTGCGAATATGCGATTTTTTATTTAAGTTATACGGTTCTCTGTATTGCGACTGACAGAATCTACGAAGATATAACCCATGAATAATGAAAGCTGACGGTATACTTCCCTCAACGAACCCTCTGATTCCTAAACCAAAAGATCAACACTAAAGGGACTTTGGCAGGTAACCGAGCAGGCCTCCTTGCCCTTCCCCCCATCTGTTGCTTAATGATTCAATTAATGATTTAGTCACCATTCAGCTTTTGCGCTGAAGCAATTCCCTACATAAAGGATCCAGGTTTATATATGTAGGAAAATACAAATTACCTAAAACAAATTTTCTTGTTTCTGACTGACCTCCCTTTGGGGGAAAGGGAATCCCAAGTCTGATCAGAAACATGCTTGCATGTACAACATAGGTCATATCAGCCTTTCGTCCCTATGACAGTCAGGTAGGAGGTTGCAGTCACTGATTTATTTCTTCACAGATCAAAAGATAATCACATCCAGGGAAGAAAATTAGCCATCTACTTTAGGTTACAGGGGACTTCCAACCCAACAAGCAGTAAGTCTCCCTAACTAAAGGACAAGGATTTGTATTCTGTTATGGAACTAATCAAAAAATTTTAAAGTACGGTAATTTGTATTTTTCCTAGCCCTACAAATCTGAGTCTTTTAAACCAGCTTCACTCCTTTATCACCCCTGTCAGTCCTGGGCCGAGAGATCAAAAGTGAAGGCTCTCCAGCTGGAAATAGGACTAACCACCCCACAGCCTCACCAGCTGGATAACCGCTTGTTATCCAACTATATGACCAATTCCATCTCTCACTGAATCAATCTCCCTAATTAAAGAACTCGGGTATGTATGGCTAGGAAAATACAAATTTGTTTTTGCATAAACTGCATATTGTAGTCCTTTATTCAATGTTAATATTTTGTAAGTATCCTAAGTTTGCATTTTAAAATATACATTTGCAACTACATTTGTTGAGGAATCTAAGAAGCTTTGAGTTACTCCTTTCCAGTGCTTAGTTTCGTTCATAGTTATGCAAACATTAATAGCATTTAAATACTCCTTTATATAGCTTACATAGGTGACCTTCTCATCCAAAAAACAAGTCTTGGTTTAGTTATCATTAAGTTGCTGCAGTTACTGTAAAAGTAGGCTAACTTTAATTGTTTGGTTAGTTTATTTTTTAAGTGACTAACTTTCAAGAAGACTAGATACATTCTATATGAAATCAATATTAGGAAATACACATATCAAGATATACAGTATAATACTGTATTAGAATTCTTTTAAGTTGTAAAAACACTTGAGTTAACAATATCACATGTTCAGTGAAAAAGATCTGATCTTAAAAAATATTGGTCGGTCAAGTAATATTAGCATCTGTACATAAAAGGCAAAGTACTGAATGTAAGAGCATTGGAAAAAATCATCAGAAGAAAGATAGGTGAGAAATTAGAACCTGGGAGGTAATGATTTTCATCTGAGAAAATTTTGTTTCTTGTGTTCCTACACAAACAAACCCTCGTTCTTTAATTAAGGAGATTACTTTGGCGTGAGCTGGAATTGGTCATTGAAATGGACAACGAGCAGTTATCGAAGTGCAGAGGTTGCCGGGTTAGAAGCCCCACCCCCCTTTCAGTTAACTAGTATTCACTTTTGCTTGAACCGTTGTGGTGTACGGAAGCACTTACAGTGCTTGCCAAAACCCAGTCCCTCTTGGCTTCATTCGCTTCATTCGTGGGCCATATCTGTTCACAGGTAGCCCCTTGCTACAAATGTCAATCGCGGCCACCGATGTAGTGTCAGGTGTATGCCTGGAAGGGAAGAACCGTACTAAGCTTTTGTCAGAATTGACTTTGCAATGCCCAAGAACACACCAGCAAAGGCTACTTCTGCTGCTGTCTCCACATGGGTTTGTGACTGCTGCTGCCACCATTGCACTTTGGCTCTTGATCGGTCCTTGGGGAGTACGCCACAGGGGGTCAAGAAAGCGAGGATCAACATCGGTCTCCTTTTCACGCTTCCTTGGTGCGGGGATCCCTGAGTGTTGCCTCTCCCATTTGGAAGCTGAAGGCCTTCAATTGTGACGTTACAAATCGTTGACAACGAGCTTGACCAAGGAAGGGAGGTTTTGTTTTCCTTAGGTCTTGCTGGTAGGCCCTCCATTACTGTTTTGAGGGAGTTGGTACCCAAGGCTTCCTCATTCCTAGTATCCCTAGGGTGATGCCAGTGGTGAATGGTGTGATGGTTTCTCCTGTGTCCGGTGTTATGATCTTAAAATCGTTACAGGTTCTTTTAATAATCGAAATACATGTTCCAACAACAACCGACTAAAACATGGGAAATGAATATAAAAAGAAACTCGCAAAAAAACAAAAAAACGACACGTTTATTCACAGACTTACAAAGAAAACTAATGTTACTTCTTCGGTTACCTTAACTGACAAATCAAATAAATCAAAACACCCAACAGAAAAGGAGAGCAGTCAGTAAGATACAAATACTTAAGGAATATTTTTATTCAGTTGCTGAGACGATACTGGTACGTAGACTTCAGGCTTGAGAACGTTGCTGAAGGGTGGCTGAAGTTCAGATGAAACTGGCACGATGACCGGATTCGAAGATGTCACAAAAGGGGTGGCATCAAAAAGAGACATCAGAGGTCTTCTTCCAAGAATTTGATGATAGTGTTGAACTAAGGCCGGCTGTAGGCAGTGTTGACAACTTCTCGTCATAAGCAGGGAGGGCTGGCTGCTTCGATTTGTCACTTCTTCTCGGCCATAACAGGATCTTTTGGAGATAGGCTTTTGTTGTCGGAAGGGAAGGTTAGAATCTGGCTCTATCAGACTTCTGGTCTTCTGTGTTTCTTATCTTGTTAGGACTTGAATCTTATCTGCTTCGAACATAGTTCCTCTCTTGTCTTATGTCGTGTCCTATCTCTCCTGGACAATCTCTTCTTGAAGTTTATATACCCATGTATGGGCGTAGTTAATTAAAGTGGGCATTGGTCATCTCCAAAGAAGGCGTTCTTTTTTTTAACAATTCTGCATCTCTATTGGCTTCCTCAAAAACGTCCACTTCGATCACGCCATGGAAGCTTCTAGAAGAAATTTCTGATGCAATCTGGACCACATGTTAAGTCATAACATATATCCTAAACAAGGGCGCTGGAGATTGACCGATACTTTTTTATCTATTAAACATATATTTTCGGTTTGTAAAGTTTTTCAGCGAGAGAGAGATATGTTTTGGTCAGAAAATGTTTTCTGACATTTTAACTGAATCAAGTAGTTTTTCTGTTTCTAGAATATTTACTTTTTTAAGGAATTCACGTATTATTGATAGGATCTAAATTTTTACCTAAGATTTTTATGTTATTACTAATTCTTTTCAAATTACATAGGTTTAATATATAGTCAATTCTTTTTATCACTCAGATTTCATATAGATATAAATATGTATGCATGTGTTTGTATGTATATATGTACATGTATATATATATATATATATATATATATATATATATATATATATATATATATATATATATATATGTGTGTGTCTGTGTGTGTGTATATGTGTATATGTGTATATATGTATATATATATGTATATGTATGTGTGTATATGTATATAAATATCCATTTATCCATCTATTCACCCATATTTAAAATATTGAAAGATATATACTGTAAGTATATACAATATATACATTATATATTTTCATTTATTTTTTTTTCATTTATTTATTTTTTTCCTTATCAATTAAATTTTGACAATCCTATAACTCTTTATATCCCGATTTTATTTCGGGCCAGCCCTGTGAGAGTCAAGCTTGACTCATTGGGCTGGTAAAACTTCTTTCTTTAACCCTTTTACCCCCAGGCTCTTTGGAAATTTCCAACCCTTAACCCCCAAGGGATTATTTTTTCCCCAGCACATTTTGCAGTATATTTTTTTTTAAATTGCTCTAACAGCCTTAGTTTTTGTCATAGAGAGGTCAGGTTGGTCTCATTCTCTTGGAAAATGCCTGAATTTTTTCAAAAAAATAACAAAAATATGAAGAAAAAAAATTTATTGCATTTTTTTGCAAGGACGTACCGGTACGTCCATGGGGGTAAAGGGATGAGTTTTGTGAAACGTACCAGTACGTCCTTTGGGGGTAAAAGGGCCGCAGGGTTGGTGGAGAACAGCGACACATGCCGTCATCGCACAGCGGACAGTCTGTAAGATAAAAGATACATGAGTATCTTAAAGGAAAGCAATTAGGGGCCGAAGGTCCCAGTGCTTAAATATTATAAAAGTTACTATCATGGTATAAAAGTTGAATATATATAGCTATAATTATCCCGAATGAAAGCAAAAGAAGGGCATGGAGCCCGAATGCTGTAACTCTATATATATATATTCAACCCATGATAAAACTATTCATATAAGTGCCTATCATATGAATGAAGGCAAATAGGGGACCCTGGGGGGTCCGGGGGTTATAAGTCATATATCAAATAAATGATAAAAATTATTCATATGTAATGCCTTAATAATTGAATGAAGGCAAATTAGGGGACCCCCCAGGGGACCCCGGTGTTTAAAAAATCAAATAACAGCTTTACTTGATTATAAAATTATTAAATTAAATTAAATTAATGAATTAAATTAAGTCAAACCTTAGTCGTGATCATATCATGGAAGGCAAGGTCGAGAACTAGGATCGTATATAATAGATAAACGTGACTAAAATATAAAGGGAATCCAAGTAATAATGAATAACGTTGGCTCCGGGGCTCAACTAAAAAACTCGACCGAATGGTAATGAATAAAAGCTACTCCCGGGGATCCCGTAATGGAAGTCTTTAAACATATATATATATATCTATATGAGGTCCGTGAGGTGCGTGACAGAGGGGGGGGGATCTTAAAAGGGTCCGTGACGTGCAGGACCGAGCGGGAGAAGCCCGTACACAACTTAATATTAAATAACGTAACAAGGTACCACGGAACGAGACGAAACTCCCCGCCGATTGTCGGCCAAACGAGCGACGGAAAGAAACGACTACGACCGGGTAGAGTAGTGGGGAAACGTAATGTACGTTAATGAATAATAATAGAATGCCTCACAGAACAACGGGAACCGCCCGTGCAAAGCGGATGCCCCCGGGAGGAGTACATAGGCGCTTATAAGATATCGGCGGGAGGAGGCTAGGAGTAGGTTGGCTCCGAGACGATATCAGGTATACCAACCTGCCAGACCCACGAGTGATATGATCACGTTGAAAGATGAAAACACTATAAAAAACATAACACATGGTAAATAAGAGAGGAAGGCGTGCTGGATGATAATAATAATAATAAAATTAGCTATAAATCAATCGTTAAACAAACGAGGGCGCCAACAAGAGACAGGAAAGAACAAGCCTGACGGCACTAGGAGTAGGCAGGGCTACCAACAGAACACAGGGTCAGTGAAGTGCTAACAAAATGAAAACTAAATTGTAATAACTGACTCATGAAAGCCCCTCGAACTAATGCAATCATACGAATGACGTCAAAATAGTAAGCGAGTCCGTGGCGTGCGAACGTAAATAAGCTAAGATATGATATGTGGAAAAGAACGCCGATGGCGATCAGGCATGCCAACCTCCAATATACGCACATGAATATGAAATAACTGTTATCATAAAACAGGACAATATAAAATTGATACGGTTTGTGAACCGTGGAGATCCATAAAGTTCACAACGAGAAACAATCAGTATGGAGGACTAATTGAAAATTGTTAGAACGAACGAGAGAGAGAGAGAGAGAGGAAGGAGCCTGTCCCGAGGGAGACCCAGCAAGGTCGTGAATAAAAAACTGAATAATATAAACAAAAATGGACAAGGCGCCCTCCAAAATCTCAAAACTCATAGCTCTGGTACTTAACTTAGATGTAGTGACAGTGGAGTCGGACATCTTGAGGTAAATCCAGAGAAAAACCAGCGAAATTTACACACAACACAAAGTATTGTTAACAAACTGTGTGCTATATTAGGAGTGACGTCACTGGCGTGGGTTGGTTAGTAGTAGTACGAGGTTGAACGACGCCTCGCTGTTCGGGGATTTTGACAGGAGACATCTAAATGGTGCGAGGCCTCTGGTTGTGATTTATCGCGCCCCAGTATTATATCGACACCTTATACAGGTGAGCGAGCTGGGTTCAACCTGGCATTCCCATGCAATTTTTTCTCTGGTAATATATAGCAGTTATACAGTATACCTTAGAAATGGTGCTATAGGAGCATTTCACTGGGCGACACCAGTCGGAGCCCAGAAATAGATTTTTCCTTTGTCAAAATCCTTTTTCTGGGCTCAATCCTGTGCCGCCCGGTGAAATGCTCCTAATGCACCATTTCTAAGGAATATAACTGCTAATATTACCAGAGAAAAAATGTATAGGAATGCTAGGTTGAACTAGCTCGCTCACCTAATGGTGTCGGTATAAACTGGGGCGAAATACCAGAGGTCTCGTACCATTTAGACTTCTCTTCGAAATCCCTCAATAGTGAGGTGCGGTTCAACCTCCCCTGCCTCGCAGATCAGTACTACTAACTCTACCCACGCTTGCCCATCACTCCTTTCTAGCACCTGTTGTTATTAAGTCCAACGTGTTTTTTCTCGTGTTTACCCTTGGATTTATCATTATTTTCACATCGATGGCCGATTCCCAAGATACCCCATCGAAGTTAAGTACTTTATCCATGAGTTTAAGCGTGATTGGGCAGTGTAGCCTTTGTTTTTATTAAATGAGAAGTGTTTATATATGAACGGCGTCCCCGTTCTTACCGTTCATGGTTCGGCTCTGCCCTTTCTCGCTATTTCGTCCGTCATTAATATTCGTTCGAACTTTTAGGAGTTTTTTCCTTACATTCAGATAGTACACCGATATATGCTTTCATCTAGCATTATTTTTATGTTATCCTATGATATCAGTGTTAGCGTTTCATCAAGGCGTAGGTTATGTTGATATGCCTGCATTCGTGCATGTTGGTGGATAGCGTCACCATTGAGATTGTTTCGCTAGTTCTAGGAGCAATTAAAGACGACCGTCTCACTTATTGTTATCAAACCTTTTAGTTTTATTACGCTCCACCTAGTTTTACATTTGGTTCGAGTGGGACTCTCGCGTATCTTTGTTTTTACTGTTCGATCTACCGCTTCAGTAACTAGGTTGGTACCCCTGCTTTCCATCTGCGGATGGCGTCATGCTTCCTCCCTTACCACTCGCCCGAGTCCCTCTCTCGCCATATTATTTCTGCATGCCTAGCCTTACTTACGTGATTTCGCTTTTACTGTAATTCATTAATTATTTTTATGTATTTGTGCATTGATATTGTATTTATTGCTTTACTCCGTTATGATCATATTTTTGGGATTTTTCATGTCATGTTGAGGGGATCTCCAGTTGGTAGCCCTGTCTACCACCACCCGCACTGGTGATTCCCCGGTACCATACCCCCCCCCACAGGTTGGGGAGGCTATTCCATCCCCCCCTCCTCCAGTGTACACCCTTCCTCTCACTCGATGGTTGTTGGTTATGACATACAGGTCAAGTATGCTTGTTCCTCAGTCTTCCCTCAACGTTCCGACATATTGAGGACTGAGTGTACCCACGGAGTGTGACTTAGTCTCATTCATACCGGGCGGTTTTTCGTCTCCCCCCCTCCCGTCGCCCCGATTGGCCATCGGTCGGGGGAGGGGGAGGGCCGGGACCACCGGGGACTATCACACGTGATTAGTCGGTATTCCTACACCTTCTTGGTGTAACCTTTGCTTTTAGCTATGGTTGTAAGAATGAGCACTTCTAATTAGGAGTGTCCCCACCTACGGTACCTCCTGCTATTATCGTCCGCATAGGACTTATTAATATCCCATATCATTATATATTATATTCTACATGGATCATTACCTTCGTCCCGGTACCTCCGGTAGGGTAGTGGGGGTTCCATTGGCTCCCCCCGCGCTCCCCCGTTGTACCCTCCCGTCATCAGACATCGGAGCCTCCGGGCTCTTAACTACAGGATCTATTGACACTGACACAGTTTTTGATTCCTAACCTCCCTCCGGGAGCCCTATTCAATTACAGACATTAGTTTTAGATCATAATTGGAGTTCTCTATTTATGTATTTTAAGGATGTATCTTAAGTTACTTTAAGTTTACTTTAAGTTACTTTAAGTTTACTTTAAGTTTACTTTACCAGCCCTGTTCCCCGGCCCCTGGGGCCCCGGAACTAGTTATGATTATCATTATTCATCACTGTTTTTTGCATCCTTTTTTCATCCCCGGCTCTGCCGGGTTGCTCTTGGAATAGTCTCAGTTCTCTGCATGTTTAGTCTAAGGCTATACATTTTATTTTATTGGCAGGTCCCGGACCCTCCGGGACCCCTTATAGAGAAACTAGTAGATGCTCATAGACTATTCCTTTTACAGGTGGTCCGTTGCCGGATGATAGCCTGCGCGGCCGTCCTTCAACAACCTTGCGGACATGCGGTCTGTCGGTCCCACGCTGACTGTGGGATTCAGATGGACTATATTGTTGTATGGCACCCTGACAACTGCCTTGTCTGTTATGACCTTATCTCCACCCTCTCTTCAGATTCGGTGAGCCTCTTTCAGTCGTTTTTGTATTTACATCCCTTTGCCTTCTGTTATGAATCTTCGGTTTCATTCATCAGTTTGTCCCTCGGGTTTGCTAACCTTATCCCCGTCCTTTCAGAGTTCCCAGGCGGCTAAAACCTCAGCAAGAGCCACTTTGAAAGTGTGGGTAGGCGGCTTCGCCCGTAACGTTAAGGCCAAGAAGCCCTACGTCCTCTCCGAAGATTATTGTACCTAAGGAAGTGGCGGCCCCTATAATTGCCGACATTGCAGAAACTGTGGAACTCAATCTCGTTCAGGATACGGACATCGCTGACGACCCGGACCCCATTGAAGACAATGTTGCGGCTCTGAACTTAGACATAGAGCCCATGGTTTTAGACGAATCGGAAACAAGTACTGTAAGGTGGTAGGTGAGGCAGGTGGGTCTGGCGCTAAGACCTCTCTTCTTAGCCCCTCTTTTTCTTCAACTTCTAATAATTCTTCCTTTTTAGGTTTTGAAGGGAACCGCGAATCCTCTCCGAGATCGCACCCGGTTCCTCCCAAGGTCAAATCTCAGAAGAGACCTTTAGTGAGGACTCGTAAGAATCCCACACTACCTAGATCATCCAAGCCCAAGAAGGCTCCCCTCCCCAGAGCCCCTAGTGGCTCGGCTAGCACCGCCCCTATGTCTCAGGACCCGGGAGTGCAGTCATCCCCCTTAGTTACCACGACCAACCTCGACCCGGTGGCTCTCACCAATATGATGACGAGGGTCGTTTCAGAGCAGATTAGCTCTATGCTTTCTGCCGTCACCAGGAGACTAGACACCCTGGAAGGAGGACTGCCTCAACAACAGTAGTTCCTCATCCCGGACGCCTCAAAACTCCCGCCTTTCACGAAGAACAACCCGTGGAAAATGGCGCTCCACTGTCCTTTCACGGACGGAATGTTAACCATTGAGGGTTTTGGGACCCGGCCCATTAAAGATTTTGAGTTCTTCCCTCCCGGCCTTCAATTCCCTTTCCCCGGCTTCGCCCGGCTTACGAAAGAGGCTCTTGTCCGGCTAGATAAGGTCCCTAAAGAGACCGTTATCTTTCCGAAAAAACAGGCTCAGTCTGTTTGGGTTAGAACCTTAAACGAGTGGGGTTGTACAAACACCATGCTGACCCCCCACAAGAGTACTTACACCATGTTTCTTGTGGACGAACAGACCCCCACACCTTGCGTCACCAAAATGGTTGAATTAGCCCTTCAGGCAGTGGCCGAAGATAAACCTTTGCCACAACTCCGGGAGACAGATCCTACATCTCTTCTGCTCCCATCAGATAATGAATGTTGGCTTAACATCCAATCGACATTCACTTCTGGTAAGCTATCCGCTGACTGTGCATCGACGCAATTCAGCGAACGCCTCCCAAGACTACCTGAAACCTTAATCCGACTCGAGTTCGAGTCCCGGTCTAGGTTTAGCCGGAGCCTCAACGTCTCGACTATGGCGGAGATGTTTTCTCTTACCTATGACGAGGAACACGCCTTTAAGGTTATGACTAAAGCCACCCTGCAATCTTTGTTAGCAGATTGCTATGACTTCTTGGTGGCCAGAAGACGTTGCCGTAGGCATGTCCTATCTGAAGCTACTATCCGCCATGAGCCGAATAAGCTCATTAAAGCCTCTGCTTGGGGTCCGGACCTGTTCCCGGAGGACATGGTCAACTCGGTATTGAGCGAAGCTGCCAGAGTAAACCAGAGCCTTAAGGTCCGTTGGGGCCTCACTCCCAAACGGAAGTTCGAACAATCGAGCATTCACTCCCGGGCAGGAAGAGGCTACGCCCTTATAGCTCTACTCAATTCCGCCAACCTCTTCAAGTAGTCCAGTCGGTCCCGGTCACTCAGGGCATCCAGCCCTCTACCTCCAAGTCTCAGCCCCAAGAGAAGTATGTCCTCGTCCCTGAAAGCCAAGTGGCCTCGAACTCGTTTACCTCTCCTGTTTATAACCCGGTCTATGAGTCCCGGGTTTCCTCCCAAGGATACCAACGAGGCAAGGGCCCTGGTTCGAGAGGTTCTTTTCAGAACAGAGGCAAAGGGAGACATTTCTCCCGTGGAAAAGGGTCACGTGGTGGCCGAGGCGGTAAAACCTCCAACTACTGAAGATCTTCAGGTAGGAGGGAGACTTTATGCGTTCCGGAGTCGCTGGAGGTTCAGTCCTTGGGCCTTCAGCATAATCTCCAAGGGCCTGGGGTGGAGTTGGATAGAAGGGCCTCCTCCACCGAACAAATTCCATCAACCCTCGACACCGGACCTACTTTTGTTTACCCAAGATCTTCTTCGCAAGAACACGATCAAGGAAACGAAACATCTGAAGTTTCAAGGTCGCTTATTCAGCATTCCGAAGAAAGACTCCGACAGCCGGAGGGTCATCCTAGATCTGTCCCGACTAAACTTGTCCATTCAATGCGACAGGTTTCACATGCTTACCGTCTCGCAGGTGCGAACCTTGCTTCCCCGTGGGGCCGTCACCACCTCCATCGATCTTACCGATGCTTACTATCACATTCCAATAGCGAGACACTTCCGCCCATTCCTAGGATTCAGACTGGACAACAAGGCTTACACGTTCAAAGTGATGCCTTTAGGGCTCAACATCGCGCCCAGAATCTTCACGAAACTGGCGGAATCGGTCATTCAGGAACTCCGATCCCACGGAATCAAAGTCGTCGCATACCTGGACGATTGGCTAATCTGGTCAGACAACGTCGAGGATTGTCTCAAGGCAACAAACAAGGTGATCCAGTACCTTCAGTTTCTGGGATTCCAAATAAACTTCAGAAAGTCTCGTCTGACACCAGAGACCAGATTTCAGTGGCTGGGATTGCGGTGGGACCTACGTTCTCACACTCTATGTCTCCCCAGGTCCAAGAGGATAGAGATTGCGAAAAATACCAAACGCTTTCTCGGGGAAAAGATAACTTCCAGAAGGAACCAGGAGAAGATTCTAGGGTCCCTACAATTCGCTTCAGTGACAGACCTCCTTCTGAAAGTGAAACTGAAAGACATCAACCGGGTTTGGCGCTCCAGAGCAAACAACAAATGTCGAGACAAGAAGACACGCCTTCCTCCCATTCTTCGGAAGAGGCTTCTCCCATGGACAACCGCCAAGAGCCTATCAAAGTCGGTTCCGTTGCAGTACCCCCCTCCAAGGATAGTCATCCACACGGATGCCTCCCTATCAGGTTGGGGAGGCTATTCCCAACACAGGAAGGTTCAGAGCCTTTGGTCCACAATGTTCCAACAATTCCACATAAACGTCCTGGAGGCCATGGCGGTCTTACTAACTTTGAAACGTCTTTCCCCGGCCAAGAAACAACATCTGAGGATAGTCCTCGACAACGAAGTCATAGTCCGTTGTCTAAACAGAGGGGGCTCCAAGTCAGGTCCCATCAATCATGTGATGATAGCAATCTTCTCCCTGGCGGCCTCAAACCAATAGCACCTATCAGCCGTCCATCTGGCTGGAGTTCGGAACGTTGTGGCAGACGCACTCTCCAGGACGACACTGTTGGAGTCAGAATGGTCACTAGATCGCAAATCCTTTCAATGGATCCTCTCCCAAGTGCCGGATCTCCAGGTAGATCTCTTCGCGACGGAGTCCAACCACAAACTGAAATGTTATGTGGCCCCCAACCTGGACCCTCGGGCTTACGCCACGGATGCCATGTCTCTGGACTGGAACACCTGGGAAAGGATTTACCTTTTCCCACCGGTGAACCTATTGATGAACGTGCTGGACAAACTTCGAACCTTCAAAGGTCAAGTAGCCCTGGTGGCCCCCAATTGGCCCAAGAGCAATTGGTTTCCTCTTTTACTGGAGCTGAATCTCCACCCTCACCAGATTCCCAACCCGACTTTGACCCAGATAGTACAAACGTGCACTGTGTTCGCTTCCTCAAATATTCGGAACACCCTAACTTTATGGACTTCATGAAGTTTGCGGCACACAAAGGGGCTAACATAGACCCCCAGAATACTTTATTCTTAGAATCTGACAAGAGAGACTCCACTCTTCGTCAATATGACTCAGCGGTCAGAAAACTAGCAAAGTTTTTGAAGGATTCTAATACTGTCTTTTTAACACTAAACCTAACAGTAACCTTTTTTAGAACCTTGTTTGAGTCGGGCTTAGCAGCTAACACTATTACTACCATCAAGTCTGCCTTGAAGAAGATTTTCCTAATCGGCTTTAATATAGATCTAACAGATTCATTGCTAGCTTCGATCCCAAGAGCCTGTGCCAGACTGAGACCATCTTCTCGTCCTAGCTCGATTTCCTGGTTTCTCAATGATGTTCTTAAACTAGCGTCAGAAACCGTCAACGATTCATGTGAGTATATCCCTCTACTCAGAAAAACACTCTTTCTCGTGAGTTTAGCATCTGGCGCCAGGATTTCGGAATTAGCTGCCTTATCAAGAGACCCAGGCCACATTGAGTTCCTTCCGTCAGGAGAGGTCCTCCTCTCCCCAGACAAGGTCTTCTTGGCCAAAAATGAAGACCCTCAGAATAGATGGTCCTCCTGGAAAATTATCCCTCTCCCTCAGGATCCCTCCCTATGCCCGGTTACCACTCTAAAGTCCTTTCTATCAAGGACTTCCTATAAGACCTCGGGACCCTTGTTCATCAGAGAGCGGGGAGGGACTATAACTTTGAAAGGGATCAGACAACAGATCTTGTATTTCATTAAACAGGCTAATCCAGTGTCTTTTCCTCACGTCCACGACATTCGGGCGGTAGCGACCTCAATAAATTTTTTCCATCACATGAACTTTACAGACCTCTCTAAATATACCGGATGGAAATCCCCCTCAGTGTTCAAGCGGCACTATCTTAAACATCTAGAGGCCCTTCAACTCGCTACCGTAGCCGCAGGGAGTGTGGTATCCCCCGGACAAATTCCTTCCTAACTAATTCCTGAATCCGATATCTTCCACCTTCTTCCTCTTACCTGCCTCACTTACAGTTCCTACCTGAGTTCGGTTTGTTATATCACACCCATGGGTGTTCCCATTTCGTAACATTGCTTATTTTATTATCATTGATCAATTTACTTTTACCATACGAACTGTATTTCTTTAGTGTCCAAGTTTATATAGTATGTTCCAGTATTTGACCTTAGTTGGTTTTATTTCAAGTTTACTGTTCATTTGTCTTCCCTTACTGGGATATTATACCTTATCATGCTGATGTTATTAAAGACGACCGTCTTCTACGTTAACTCTTGATTAAACCACTATTTGTTATGTTGATTTTAATTCGTTCCCTTATAGTTAATGAAGTTTGGGTTCGTTTCTCTGGTACTATTTCACTGGGCGGCACAGGATTGAGCCCAGAAAAGGGATTTTGACGAAGGAAAAATCAATTTTTGGGCGAGAGACCTGTGCCGCCCAGTGAACCCACCCTAGTTGCTCCCCCCCTGATCAGACCCCAAACTTAAGGGTGCTGTAAGGAGTGATGGGCAAGCGTGGGTAGAGTTAGTAGTACTGATCTGCGAGGCAGGGGAGGTTGAACCGCACCTCACTATTGAGGGATTTCGAAGAGGAGAAGTCTAAATGGTACGAGACCTCTGGTATTTCGCCCCAGTTTATACCGACACCATTAGGTGAGCGAGCTAGTTCAACCTAGCATTCCTATACATTTTTTCACTGGTAATATTAGCAGTTATATTCCTTAGAAATGGTGCATTAGGAGCATTTCACTGGGCGGCACAGGTCTCTCGCCCAGAAATAGATTTTTCCTTCGTCAAAATCCCTTAATTAGGCTCGGTTTCTCAAAATATGCTGATTCCACTCATCAAGACGATGACATCTTGGTCAAAACAGGACCGTTCCCTTATTTTGGTAGGGACCATCGGCGAGACGTGTTTTACTCCCAAAACGCTGACGACAGTTAAGTGATGACAGGTTAGCCCAAACAGGGCTGTAGTCGAATCTCGTCTCGCCTCGCTGCTCACACTTTGGAAATAGATATTTTTGTCTGTTAAGACGTCGTCTTTAAAAGTATTATGTCTACCCATGACACGTTCCCCCAAAAGAAAAAAAAAGGAAATCTTCTGATTTTGCTTTTTTTTAAAAGTCTGCAACGAAAAAACTCATTCATCCCTGAACTGAGGAACATCTGCATGAAACTCCTACTTAACACCAGGAAAACATTCTTTCGCATTCCATTCACTCAACACAAATCTTCAGTAAAAAAAAAAACTTAAATCCCTGACAAAATAAAACAAAACAAACTTTTTTCTTATTCTAAAAAATCTCTGGAAAGGCTATCAGCTATAACATTATTCTTTCCTTTTATATGAATTATCTTCAGTTTATAATCTTGTAGCCCTGAACTACAACGCATGAGATGTTTATTCTTATTCTTAAATATTTCCAAATAAACTAACGGATTGTAATCTGTATACACAGTTAAAACAGGACTACTACGTACATAAATCACAAAGTGCTGCAAGGCTGAAACTTAACTGAACAATTCCTTCTCAATAGTTTAATATTTTTTTGTGCTTTATTTAATTTCTTTGAATAATATGCGACTGGGTGCTTCGTTGCATTCACTTCTTGCAACATGGCTCATCCTATACCAATGTCACTAGCATCGATCGCTAAATTAAATTTCCTGCTAAAGTCAGGTAACAACAATACTGGCTTGTGAAGCATTACAGCCTTTAATTTATTGAAAGTTTCTACACATTCCTCATCAAATAAAAAACATCATCACTTCTTAAAAAGATTAGTTATGGGAGTGCTTATTTCTGAGAAATTGGGTACAAATCTACAGAAATATGAAACCATCCCGAGAAATCTCATGGCCTGCTTTTTAGTTGCTGGGATTGGGAAATTGATGATAGCTTCTCTGTTCCCACTTTTTGGCCAAATCTTACTGAGACCCACTTTATGCCCTAAATAAGAGATATAGGTTTTCCCAAATTCACATTTCTTTAAATTTTATACAAAATTTGCTTTTTCAAGGGCTGTCAGGACTTAAGTTAAAATTTGTAAATGTTCTTCCCAAGTTTCTGAAAATATAACAAGATCATCTGAATACATAACACAGTTATCAATACCATTTAAAACTTTATTCATTAAGCTTTGGAAAGTACTGGCTGCATTTCTTAACCCAAAAGGCATTACTTTAGGTTCATAACTTCCGAAGGGTGTTATAAAAGCGGATATTTTCCTAGCTCGTCTGCTTAGAGGTACTTGCCAATAACCATTGGCCAAATCAAGCTTTGAGATGAATTTAGCATTTTCAATCCTATCTAAGCAATCGTTGATCCTGGGAAGTGGAAAATTACTTTGCATAGTAACACACTTTACTTTTCTGAAATCAATGCTCAACCTATCTGATCCATCTTCCTTTTTTACCAGAACTACCGGAGAACACCCTTCACTCTCGCTAGGAACTATCAAATCATTATCTAATGTATACTTAATTTCCTTTCGTACTGAATTGGCCTTCTCTGGATTCAAACGATACGGACTTTGTCTAATGGGTTTAGTGTCCTGTAACTCAATATCATGTTCTAAAAGATTAGTTAAACCTAATTTATCACTAACAGTTTCTGGATAATTTATAAAAGCATCATATAATACACTCCGTTTTTCTTCTAAGCTAAAGTTAAATAACTTGAAATTCTTAAGCACATCAGAGTTTTTCTCAAAACTAATTTCTCGCTGTGCCGCAGTTATTACTGGTATTGGGCGTTCGTTGTATTTCTTTAACAGGTTCATGGGCAGCCACTTAGCTCTACGTCTACCCTTATCAATTAAGTAATTCAAATTGCCCCTTTTTCCTAAAATAGGAAAAGGACCTTCGAACTTATAAGATAATGAAGGACCTTCCTTCTGAATCAATACTAAGACTTTATTTCCCACACGGAAATTTCTCTCCTTTGCCTTAAGATCGTATCTTCTTTTAATTTTCCCTTGATTGTTGCTCTCGTTTTCTGTTGCTAATTTCCAAGATTTTCTTAGATTCTCCTTGTAATTCTCTAAATGTTTAATGTAATCTTTACTTTCTTGAAGCATTAATTTATACTTTAAAATTTCTAAAGGTCCTTTAGCGGTGTGACCGAACAGCAACTCAAAAGGATTAAATCCTTTAGTGTCATTAGGTGCCAATCGTAAGGCTAACAAGACAAAAGGTAGTTTTTCTTCCCAGTCATGTTCAAAGTTATTATATAATTTTCGTAAGCAACTTTTTAATATTTGATGGAAACGTTCTACAATCCCTTGCTACTGTGGGTGATACGGTGTGGAAGTTACAAGTTTGATACCTCTTTGAAGAATTTGGACACAAAATTACTACCATTATCACTTTGTATAATGCAAGGCAAACCAAACTTGGAAAAATAGTTCAACAAGCGTTTAACTACAGTTTTCGCATTGCAGCTTCTTACTGTGATTTCTTCTGGATAACGGGTTAGTCTGTCAATGATTTTTAATAGACATATATTCCCTCCTTTACTTCTAGGCAAAGGTCTAACTTTATCAATTACTACATTCTTAAAAGGTTCTCCCACTGATGGAATATTACATAAGGGAGCCCTGGGAATTACTTGATTAGGTTTGCCAGCAATTTGACATTCGTGACATTAATACATATCTCTTCACGTCACTTTTCATCTTAGGCCAAAAGTAAGTCTTACTTATACACTTGAAAGTTTTATTTACCCCTTAATGTCCTTGATCATCATGTGCTAATTTCAGAATTAACTCTCAAAACTTCCTAGGAATTACTAATTGTTCTATAACTTCCTCTTTGGTAATTGACTTGGCACGAACATGGCGATACAAAATTTCATCTTTTAAACAAAAGGTTTCCTTACAAACATTATCGGGATCATCATCCAATTCACTTTCAAAAATTCGAGACAGTGTCTCATCCTCTCTCTGCAACTTGATTAGCTCACCTCTGTTCAAAATGTTAGTGCCTAAACTACTGTAGTAACTATTACATGAATCCACTACATCGACTACGTCTATAACACTATTTTCGACAGGTACATCATCATCAACTTGGCTAACACTGCCAACACCGATGGAGTCAGTCTTCTCAGCCCCACACTTGCGAAGATCAACCTCACCGCCTCCATCACACACGTTCAAATCCTCGAACAAGTTATGACTGTAGTCTATATCTGTATCTAAACCTGACCTAGTTACTACCATTTCAGGCACTGGAACCTCACTTAAAATAGGATTCACACATTTGGCTGTTGTTAAATCATTACTGACAATAATATCAACGCTGTCAACTGGCAAAAAATCTACATCTACTAGTTTTACATCTCTTGGCAATACCTGACTTATCAAGTTCATCTTCAACAAAGGACAAACAACGCAAGTATTCAGAAACCCACCTAACATAACTTTTTCTTTCATACTGATTTTTGCCCTTGTTGGGGCACACTTTCCTAATAAGGGAAATGGCTGCTCCAGTGTCCCTAAGCAAGACAACTTCTCTCGAATCCCCTCCTTCAAGAGAAGAAACTACACCTTCTGACAAAAAATTTCCGTAAAATTTCCTAGTTTCTTTCATAATGTCATTTCTGCTTAACGAAAGATTATTAACTAGAGACACTGGTTTCTTGACATTCTTCTCTACCATACAATTCCTTGCTACATGCCCTTTCTTATTACATTGATAACAAATTATCTCTGAACTACTACCTTCCCATTTTCTCTTACAAAACCTGGCAGTATGACCTGGTTTTTCACATGTATAACAATAATAACCGTATTTCCCTGTATTTCTATTGCTAAAACTACCTTTTCTATGTTGCATCTTACTAGAAGAAGGATTATTTTTCTTCTTACTATCACTTAAACTATGAGTAAGACTACTCATCTGCCAACCTTGTTGCATATGTAAAAGACTTTTCACACCTATCTCCTATATATAGCTTAATGTCTGGAGATATGTTATCTTTGAAGTTTTCTAACAAAACTAAGTTCTCGAGATCATTAAAACCATCTACTTCAGCGGAAGTTAACCAATCACAAAATTATCTTTCTAACTTCCATCCGTATTCTACATAATTACTGCTCTCATCCCTTTTCAAACTTCTAAATTTCTTACGGTGCGCCTCTGGTACTAACCTGTATGCACTAAGAACAGTTTCTTTCACAATATCATAGTCTTCACTTTCATCCTTAGACATACAACTATACACAGAAAGTGCCCTACCACTCAAGACAGACTGCAAATACAAAGTCCACTTGTTTTGGGGACAACCTACTCTGTTCATAACTTTTCAAAACACATGAAATATTTTGTTACATGTTCCTCTTCAAATTTTGGAACTAATTTCAACACTGTACCCATGCCTAAATTGTCAGAATCATCGTTCAATGATGAATTACTACCCCGTCTGCTACCTGACGCATTACTTCCTTGTCTGCTACCTGGCGAACTATTATGAAGATTTTGCCTTAAACGAGCTATTTATAACTCATGCTTACGCTGTTTCTCATTTTCTTCTTGCTGTCTTTCATTTTCTTCTCTTTCAGCTGCTCTTTCATCTCTCTCAAACATTTCCTGTTCTCTCCTAAAAACATATGGAGAGCATCACCATCTAGACCAAGAAGTTTACCTGAAGCGATCTGATCTTTCGTAATCTCACTCATTCTGCTTCTTTCTATATTCTCCCTGTTTCAGTTGGGTACGTTGTTGAAAATCCCGGCAAGGCCAGCAACTGTTACGATATTAAAATCGTTACAGGTTCTTTTAATAATCAAAATAAATGTTCCAACAACAACCGACTAAAACATGGGAAATGAATATAAAAAGAAACTCTCAAAAAAAAAAAAAACCACAACACGTTTATTCACAAACTTACAAAAAAAACTAATGTTACTTCTTCGGTTACTTTAACTGACAAATCAAATAAATTAAAACACCAACAGGAAAAGGGAACAGTCAGTAAGGTTGAAATATTTAAGGAATAGTTTTCTGCAGTTGCTGAGACGATACTGGTACGTAGACTGAATTCAGGCTTGAGAACATTGCTGAAGGGCAGCTGAAGTTCAGATGAAACTGGCACGATGACTGGATTCGAAGACATCACAAAAAGGGTGGCATCAAAATTGGACATCAGTGGTCTGCTTCCAAGAATTTGATGATAGTGTTGAACTAGGGCAGGCTGTACACAGTGTTGGCTACTTTTCGTCACAAGCAGAGAGGGCTGGCTGCTTCAATTTGTCTCTTCTTCTCGGCCATAACAGGATCTTTTGGAGATAGGCTTTTGTTGTCTGAAAGGAAGGTTAGAATCTGGCTATATCAGACTTCTGGTCTTCTGTGTTTCTTATCTTGTTAGGACTTGAATCTTATCTGCTTCGGGCATAGTTCCTCTCTTGTTTCATGTCCTGTCCTATCTTTCCTGGACAATCTCTTCTTGAAGTTTATATACCCATGTATGGGCTGAGTTAATTACAGTGGACAGTGGTAATCTCCATAGAAGGCATTCTTTTTTTAACAATTCTGCATCTCTATTGGCTTCCTCAAAAACACCCACTTTGATCATGCCATGGAAGCTTCTAGAAGAAATTTCTGATGCAATCTGGACCACGTGTTAAGTCATAACATATATCCTAAACAAGGATTTCCCTCAGGCTCGGTTTCTCAAAATATGCTGACTCCACTAATTAGGACGATGACACCTTGGTCAAAATAGGACCGTTCCCTTATCACAGCAGGCGCCATCGGCTTATCATGGCAGACGCCATCGGCAAGGCTTGGTTTACTCCCAAAATGCTGACGACAGTTAAGTAATGACAGGTTAGCCCAAACAGATCCGTAGTCGAATCTTGTCTCGCCTCGCTGCTCACACTTTGGGAATAGATATTTTTGTCTGTTAAGACGTCGTCTTTAAAAGTATTATGTCAACCCATGACACCGGGAATTGGCATTTGGTAAGTCTTCGTTGGTTATCCCCAGCCTGGCTGGAAAGTGTCACGGCCCTGTGCCTGGTAAGGTAAAAAAAAAATAGTGTTCCCCTACCCCTGGTGTTACAATGATTCCTGGCCCAGTGCGTGTGTTCCCTACCCCTTAACCTGTGTCTGTCAGCCTGACCATTATGCCAGAGGTTCTAGAGTCTATTGCTCCGTCTTTAGTATACTTTGTATTTGATTCTAACTGATGTATCCTTCGGCTGTATGGTTTATCTTGACTTGATATGGTACAATTCATTGTACGACCCAGGTCCTATCAGTTCCTCATCCTTATGATAAACAGATAGAGGATGACAGTGCCCTCGCTTTGCTTCTCCACAGATCAAACTGGAGCACTTCTAGGGAAGTTACAGATCCTTCCAGTTTTGGCTCTAAGGGGATTTTCAACCATTGAAGCAGTGAGTCTACGTAGTTAAAGGGCGAGGGTTTGTATGGCGTGTAGGAACAGATAGAAAAATTTAGAATGAATTAGTATTTTTCCTAGCCATTCAAACCTGGGTTTTCTAATCTAATTTTTCTCCTCAAATAAGCCCTCTAAGTCTTGGGCTGAATTGTCAAAAGTGAGGGATAGCTGACTAGAAGGGAGGCAGGGCTTTTTGCCTTGCACCCTCTCCAGTCGGATAACTGCTCATTATCCATTTTAATGACTGATTCCAGTTCACGTCAAAGTAATCTCCTAATTAAAGGACTTGGGTTTGTATGGCTTTTAAAAATGCAAATTACTTTTAAATATTTTTATTTTAAGATAATTTTAAGATATTTAGGGGAGGCAAATATAAAGGTTAAAATATAGATAATTTATCTTTTATATCATTTCCTAAAGGTTGTGTTGGTAAGCCAAGTAAAATCACCCAGGGACATTGTGAAGGTCGTAGATGTGGACTGGGGAGCATCAGATCGACCAGTTCTTGCCACCATTGATGGATGTCTCCGTGTTTTGGACATGTCTCTAAAGGTGTCCAGCTCTCCCATTTTCTCATACTTCACGAAAGGTATGTTGAGTATATACAACTGCTCAATTGTTAAGGTTAGAAAATATGTACATTCAATACAAAAATTGTACTTTGGTATTTTGTTAAGTCAAACAATTCATTCTAAATGCTGTTGTTAACCATATGCTATGCTCAATGCTTAATCTGTGACTCTTAAAGATAAGACTAAGAATAGTTGTGCATATGTTTCGAAGTTATCCTTTTAAATCTTTGCAATCCTGCTTGATTTTAGGCCTGGCCCAGCAGAAATTTATCTTCAGTGATTCTAAGAGCCTTGTTATAATGATGCAAGAGGATTTTGTCTTTATTAAGAGATTTGAAAAGGGAGAAAATTTGTATCCATAGCACGGGCTGCCTTGGACAACGGTGTCCACCATTATCCATGACAAAGACTGCATTATATAATATATTACAGAAAATGCTCTGTTGTCTAAAACTTTTCCGAGCAGTGTGATAAGAGAAGTAATTTATGATGAAAGTTAATGCTTATTATCCCTTTAGATAAAATAGCACACATATCCTGATTCATTATTTTGTAAGCAAGAGTTGGATCGCTCATTTATTTCCATTGAAGAAAAAGAAAGGCCAGGGTACAAGGTTATAAGGTAGCCACTTTCATCTACTGAAACAGTCCTCATATTCATCGTATTCTGGATTATGTTAGCTCAATTCAGAAGAAATTCAGTTTCAGCTGATTTTCTGTAGGGAAACAAGCAGATGAAAAATTGGGACGGTCTTCATTTGGATCCAATCTTGGGGTGATTAAGTGTACTAATAGACTTTGTGTGGACAAGAAACAGAATTTATGGTTGCTGATAAGTAGACTAAATTGCCATTGTCATGTACAAAATAACGTTATATTTTGATTCGTGGTACTTAGACATTAACTATGTCACATGACGTATATTGTTGACCTTCGATTAATTGCAAATACAAGTTCATTGACATTTTTTTTTCTTATGAGGGTTAAAATGTGTATAAAAATACAATTTTAGTAATAATTTTTTTTCCATAATCACCTTAATGTTCATATCACTTCTCCAGACGTTCAGTGTAATAAAAAAAAACAATGTTCATAATGAAATTTCTTAATTCTTTACTCACCTGATGATCATATTGCTTCATTTCCAGTAGCCTAGTTCAATAGACACTTACCTGTAAAATGTTTAAATTCTTCCATTCTATTTTTCTCTTCAATAAATACATGCCCTTAACAAAAGAATGGAACCTTCTAGTGGTAAGTGGTAGAAAGTAGGGACTGTTTCCAGGGATCTCGTTATTTCATTGCTTTTTGTTTTTGCTTTTGTATGGGAAAATTCCAGAGATTTCAGATATAATTTATACATCAGCTGTTGTGTCAACTTGCATTACAATTGGTTTCCCATTTATGATCACTTCTACCATATTTGTTTCTTTGCACCTTTGTTGACAGAATTAATGCAAAACACAAAATAAGTTTCTGACCTAACCTGATTATCATGAAAATTTTCCACATTATTCTTTTGGTCTCTAGTATCAACTGCTGCATTTATTTCCTTTGTGTACTGTTTAGGGAAGCTACAAACATTTGGAAAATGTTCCGTCCTTCTACAATTCTGGCGTGTTTGTCAGGGAATTTCATTGCTTCGTATACAAGAGGATCAGTTTTACCACACCTATAGCATTTTGGTTTTTCCTGTTACTTCTGCGTATAGGTCTGATTCTGATATTTGTGAGCATTAGAGTTCGTCAGTTTCCTATGACTAAGATTTGATGTATTCTTCCTCTGATTCTCATTGCCTTTCAACCTTGAGTCTATCCTGCTAATTTTAGAATTTCCCATTATATTGCTTGTAGAAATACCTATCATATTACTTTGTCTATTCGATGTTTTTAGAGCTCTGCCTACAAAAGTAATGGTGGGACAGAGAAGTACAAGAGTCACTTGAAAGAAAGTCAAAGATCTAGAAGGACTGGAAAGTAACAAAGGGGAATTAAACTAACAGTGAATGATTTGAAACTTTTTGAGAAAATACTAGGTGAGAGACTGAGATAGATTGGAAAGATTGAGAAACAGCAGTATGGATTCATGAGGGGGAAAAGGACTGGATGTCATCTTTATTGGACATGATGTTGGTTATCAAAGTTAAATACTGCCCTCAAACATATCTCGAATAATAATAGTTAATTGTAGAGAATGTTCCTATCCCAGCATCTTCGCCGACTGGTCTTCTGGGTAGATGGGATATAATCAGAGACTTCTTATTAAAATACGTTTAATCTTACTCAGGTCTACATTTCTGCTCTACAGTAACAACTTCTGACTCTCAAGTGAGAATATTTAAACAAAACTCGTACACAACAAAACAAAAATAACAAATGAGTATCACTCTATAAAAGATTATATCCTACTGCAATACAAAAGTAAGAAGAATCACATCCTAACTTTAGGACAATTACTTAATGATTAAATCCTTCATAACATATGCTACTACACTTATGAAGTATGTTAAAACCTGTTCTATCAATGCAGTTCTGTGCAACATTACTCATAATACCCCTAGCGCATATAGTATTACAGTACAAAATACATAACAATCTTTATAATAAGTCAGCTACACGAAGAGACTAGAGGAAAAGTAGAAGCTCTTACGTGCTTTTGTAGATCCAGGCAAGACTTAAGATAGAATACCTAGAGAAGTGATGTTTTGATGTTTGAGAAAGATGAAAGAATGGTAGAATTGATGTACAAAAGAACAAGGACAAAAGTAATAACAGCTGTTGGAGAAATAGAAACCTTTGAGGTTAATGTTGGATTACACCAGGGGGGAGCATTAAAGTAATTTTTGTTTATGGTGCTCATCGATGTATAAAGTGAAGAGATCAGAAAGAAAGAGTTTTTGGAGGTGCTTTATGCAAATTATTTGATAATTACTGCTAAAAAGGAGGACATCTTACAGATAAGGGTTGTACAGTGGCAAGAGACTTTGGAGAGGGTTGGTTTGAGAGTAAATGTCGATAATACTGAAGTTATGGTTAGCAGTAAAGAAAGATGGACGATAGTCATGCATAAAAGTAGAGGCTCTGTTATAAAGCAGGTTTGAAAGATTTAAAGGCTACTCATGAATGGCAGAGGCAAGGGATGGTAACATTGCCCTAGCAAGCAGGACAGTGCCCCTGAGACTGATCAAATACATATGACCAGCTCCCAAGCCCCTTCTCCACCCAAGCTAGGACAAGGGAGGGCCAGGCAGTGGCTGCTGATGACTCAGGAGGTAGACCTATAGGCTCCCCAAAACCCCCCATCCTTAGTTCACAAGGATGGTGAGCTAAATGAGTTTGAGTGAGAGTTGAACCCCAGTCTGGCAAGTGCCAGGCAGGGACGCTTAAAATTGGCCAATTAAGGGGAATTATTTAAGTGCTTGGGATCTACTGTAAGGCAGGAGGTAGGAAGAGGGGCAGGAGTTGAGAGTAGGAGCGTGGGGGAAGTGAAGGAACGTGGCAGGAGTGATATATGATTGGAAAATCCAAATCAAGCTAAAAGTCAAGATCTATAGCATATTGTTAATGTATAGATTGGAAATATAGGCTCTAAAATGAAAAGAGGAAACAAAGCTTAAGAGAACATAGATGAGAATGCTGATGTGGGTTATGGGAATATCACTGATTGAAAGATTGGAAAATTATGAAATAAAAGTGGCAGGCGTAGGAAAGATTACAAAGGTGATAAGAGTGGCATAACTGAGATGGCATGGGCACGTATTGAGGATGGATGGTGGGCAGACAGCGAGGAGAGCATGGGAGTTACCTGTTAGGAGGGGAGAATACCAAAAGGGAGGCAGAGAATTAGATGGCAAGATAAGGTGAAGGATGATATGAAGAGACGAGGTTTGATGGAAGACCCCTTAAAGTAGGTATAACAGTGGGAAAGAATATATTTATGAATATTTAGAGTATATATATGTATATATATATATATGTGTATATATATACATATATATATATGTGTGTGTGTATATATATATATATATATATATGTAAAGATGCATGTGTATTTATATGTACCATGATCATCCTCAGCTATTACTATTCCAATGTAGAACAAAGGCCTCGGACATGTCCCTCCACTTGCGTTTGTTTATAGTTTTTCTATACCAGTGCACACCTGCACACTTTCTTGGTTCATCAATCCATCGTCTTCTCTTCCTTTCTCTGCTTTTTTCCAGTTTCTAGGGACCCATTCTGTTATTCTTAATGTTCATCTATTATCGGCCATTCTCATTATATGACCTGCCCATGTCCATTTCTTTTTCTTACATGTTAGGATATCCTCTACTTTAGTTTGCCCACGTATCCATGATGGTCTTTTTCTGTCTGAGTCTTATTCCGCTAATTATTCTTTCCATAGTTCTTTGAATTGTAATCAGCTTATATTCGAAGGCTTTAGAAAGGCTCCAAGTTTTTTATGCATAAGTTAATACTGGTAGAACCATCGGATTAACTACTTTTCTTTTTAAAAAAATCCTTATTAATGAAAGAATGCCTTAATGAAGTCATTGGACACAGCACAGCATATCATTTCCATGCTGAATCCTTGTGATGGGCAAGAGGGCTCTCAAACTGGGGAATAATCATTCCTCAGTTTGAATCTAAGTTTCTCTCTATGCTATTTCTACTTCTCAAAATATTACTCCTCTCTCCTGCTGATTTTAACAACTTTCTTTGAGCCTAATGTTCTAACTCTATAAGTAATATTTCCTTTATATTTTTTTATTTCTCTTTGTTTATATATATATGTGTATGTGTGTATATACACATATATATATGTATATATATATATATATATATACACACACACACATATATATATATATATATACACACACACATATATATATATATATATATGTGTGTGTGTGTGTGTTTGTGTGTGTATATACACACATATATACGTGTGTGTGTGTGTGTGTATATATATATATATATATATATATTATTTTATTTTATTTCTCTTAAATGGCGAAGATATTTCCACATTCATTAATACTGCCTGCTTAGATGAATGGGAGAAGTGATCACGGTTGCAAGGAATTTGCATTCAAAGCTATATGTGAGAGTATTGGATGATCTCAATCATCCTGAAAATGGTTTGGCCCTTTTTTTTCAGCAGAGCTATTCTCAAGAGTTGGGTTATCGCAATCTCTGGGTATCCAATCCTTGAGGTAGGGTTCTCGACTTTTGGCCGGAAGCCCATCAGTACAGATAATGTGAGGATGGTTCCCTATTTTTTTGGTGTCAGTTCTAACAGGCAGGTTTAGCTTACACCTATGCCTCTATATCTGTTTTAGCTTACACCTATGCCTCTATATCTGTTTTGGTGCTATCCTACATGTAGGTTATATAGAGTGTACCATCTGGGAAGTATACTCTCGTTGTGCCGATAGTGGAGAATGCAAATTTCTCCTCCAACGTATAATACTGTCTTGAGATTCTAAAGCAGGTAAACTGACCAAACAGCCAACCAAAAAATAAAACCCCAGCCTTGATTATGGCCCCCATCCCCTGGATATGCCGACTGTCGATGACCTCCGGCAATTCTTTTAGGGAGAATTCTGTTGCCGACTTAAGCCGGCCATACATGCAGAGGACTGGCCGTACGAGTTGTCCTGCTGGACTAGACCGGCGCTCCTGTCTGTTGAAAAATGCCCACATATGCTACGGACTTGCCTGCTCATTTCAAGAGGACTACATGGTTTTGTGTTTGGTACTTATGTACCAAATTCAGTACATTACGGGTATCAACTACAAATGGCATATCTAATTTTGAAAATCCCAAAATTTGGTACTT
The DNA here is from genome assembly GCF_036898095.1 of Palaemon carinicauda. Taxonomy (NCBI): domain Eukaryota; kingdom Metazoa; phylum Arthropoda; class Malacostraca; order Decapoda; family Palaemonidae; genus Palaemon; species Palaemon carinicauda. Next base: position 112,866,893 of record NC_090731.1, on the reverse strand, counting down.
TTTACTCCATCCTTTACTTTATCTCAATCTATGAAATCTGACTTGAAATAATATGAAGATACATGATAAACTCTCCCTATCGTTATTATAGTATAAAGGAAATACTGTACTTTAAACTCTAAAACTAATAACAACAAAAAACATAGAGCAAGTATGATATGAGTTGAGATTATTATTATTATTGTTATTATTATTCTCTATTGAGTAGAAAAATGTAGTTCTGGTTTATCAATTCGAATTGACTATAGTCTGGCATATCAAAGTTTAATGGCTATTTTTACCAAAAATTCCAAGAAAATATTATTATTATTATTATTATTATTATTATTATTATTATTATTTTGACAAGACAATGCTAATAATAACTGTTGACATTATTATGATGACAATGATGATGATGAGGAGGAGGAGGAGCAGGTTCAGGAGCAAAGCTACAACCCTAGTTGGAAAAGCAAGATGCTATAAACCTAAGGGCTCCAACAAGGAAATGTAGCCCAGTGAAGAAAGGAAATAAGGAAATAAATCAAATAAAAGAGAAGTAATGAACAATTAAAATCAACATTTTAAGAACAATAACAACAATAATGTAGATACATTCTGTGCTTGTTTACATGTACAAAATTATTGATACAGAAGAGAGCCAATGATTATATCTTAAAAGTATTTTTATAACATGATGTTTGACTCTGTGGGTCACATCTTGTGAGATAGGTCGGATTAAAATCTTCGTTAATCCTACACTGGGATTACTTCTCCCACCACCACCTGTAAAGGATTAGTACCCTCATTAATCTGTTGACTTTACTGTAGGAGACTAAAACATAGTATGAGAAAAGAGAGAAAGAGTGGTGTTCTATAATATAACAATGATAAAGCAAATATAGTTTCAATACAGTAATAATTAAAAAGATTGTGAAATGTAATCAGTTTATCATTATATTGAAAAAGCTCTCCGATAAAAGGACGAAGTACGGTCGTGTAATAATAGTGTACGTGTCAAAATAGTTGAGGCAACCCAGTCGTCATGCTAATCCGTCCCCACACATGCAAGAGACTGGCAGCGGATACTGTCTCGGGGAGACTGGCCTGTCTGGTTGAACATGCTGAAAGGATGAGAAGACAAGCTAGTCTCGCTGGGTTTGTCCTGTATACCCAAATTACACGTTAAGGATTGGCTGGTTCTTGCCAATCACAGTCAAATCAGCGTGCCAGTCCTCTGCTTGTATAGCTTGCTTAGACATGAAAAAGGATCACTCCTCCACTGTTCAGAAGTGTGATGGAAATATGAGGAAAAGTAGTTCATATGTACGACTTGGCAAGAAGCTGTCATTATGAAGCATTATGGATGACTTTTAAAGCTTTTGTGAAGATTACTGAAATAAGGATGTATTTCAGGGAAGAAGATAAAATATAGGAAGCCTGGATCTGCTTTAATAATCATAAGGACACCTTTAAAGCAATAAGTAAAAATTCAGTAATAAAGTTAGTAATACTGTGATTGGCGGAGCATTATGTAATACTGCTCCTGAAAACCGTGACAAACATCGCCCTGGTGACTGATATCACAGTGAGTCTGTGAACACTAAAATAAATGTGATAGCAGAAAGAAAGCTTAAGTCACAATGTGGATTATTGCAACCTCGAAGGGAGAGGAATATAATTATTTTAAGTTTAGTAAACTAATGCAAAAGAAAGTAGGTACTTTAGAACGTGGAGACATTACTGTACTAGATTTAGCAAGAAATCTACCTTGATTCATGCCAAAACTAAAACTCAATCTTTCATGCTAAATAGTATAAAAATTGAAGAAAATCTAATGATAGATATCAAGCCACATTTAAATCTTAGTTATGGAAGAGGGTAATTTTTAACAAATACCTTTATAAGTTTAGCAAGGAGAAAAAATTAGATATGTGTCCTAAAGAAGTATGAAAGGTTCATAAGATTCCCAGAACCAGTATGATTATTTTAGCATTTGAAGATCATGGTGTACCTTCTCAAGCATAAATAGAAAATGAGAGAATTCCAGTTTGCATTTATAAACAAAAACCTTTACAGTGCTACAAATGATTTAAATTTGGATATCCATCCAGTGTATGGAAAAGTGAAAAGATCTGCAACAATAGTTCGCATCCTGAGCATAATCTCTGTACTTCTTTTGCATAGTGCAGTAATTGTAGCGAAAATCACAAAGCAACTAATAAGAAGTGTCCTTAGTATGAAGTAGAAGAAGCAGCTGTTCAGAAGTCAGATGCAGAGCACATCAGCTTAGGATATACTAGTTGACTTCTAAGCAAAACCAAAAGTTATGCCAAGGACTTAAACTCTAAGGATGCACGGCATCTAGAGAGAATTGCAACACCAGCTAGACCAGGTAATGGAAAGCTTCCTCTTCCAAAATCCTCAAAGGCTATTACCATGCCTCATACTTTAAATTCGGTGCCTCTCGTCAAAAAGTTACCACCCCCTTCCTCCAAATCTACCACACCTTGGATGAACAGCCTAAGGCTTTCATCTCAGGTAACATCATTGCTGGATTTAGGGGAAGAATCTTATGCTAGAGAGCTATTGGATGCACCTGTCATAATGGAGGTGCATAATCCTAATAGCTCTCCACATTTTATTTGAAAAAGAGGGAGACCACCATCTTTCTCCTCTCTAATGAGGAATACAAAAGTACCTATTTCAAATAGGTATGATTTTCTATCTGAAAATGACGATGAACCTTCAAAAATTTAAATATATCAAAAATTAATATTGAGGTTCACCATCCTTCTTGACAAATAAATAAGAAGGCTGCTAAGAAAAATATAAAACCAAGCTTAGCAAGGCCTACTTTTTCAAAGAGAGTTTCAGAGACTCCCATCAATTCAAAACACACTGATAGGAAGACTTCTAATAAGGAATCTTACAAAAGGTAAACTTTTTATTTTCTCCTCAATTTTACAGTGAAATTGTTAAAGTCTAAGGGGTAAATATGAAGAACTGAAGCTCCTATTTCATGACCACTCACATATAGTAGTCTGTCTACAAGAAACAATGCTAAATGTCTTTACGCCATGCCCTAGATAATACATTAATTACAAAACACCATGTAATCCTCAGGGAAGAAGTCATGGTGGAATCGTCGTGTATGTTCACCACAACATTCCCAAAAAACATATAAATCTACAGTACACGCTATCCTGAAAGCTGTAGCAGTCCAAATAGATCTAAGTAGGAAATACACAATTATATTTACCTCCTAATGACTGTATTTCAAATGATGGTGTGGCGGAGGTGTTGAAGCAACTCCCTCAACCATTTTTTCTTCTGGGTGATATGAACAGCGGACACTCATTATGGTGAGATGTTTTAGCAAACTCAAAGGGCAATCTACTAGCATCACTAATAGAAAATCAAGATATTGGGATTTTAAAAACAGGTGAGCCCACTCACTTCCATATTCAGACAGATACTTTGTCACGGATTGATTTTTCAATAACAAGGTCTAACTGTCTAGCTGACTTTCACTGGAGAACATTGGATGACTGGTATAATGTGATCATGCACCAATATTAATTAAAACTAACAATTGTCCACCTGAATACAGGTCACCTTGATGGTGCTTGTATAAAGCTGACTGGCAAAAATTTAAAGAGCTGAGCAAAGTACTGTAGAAGGTAATGCAGACAAATTCGAAAATGTTGATTATGCCATTGATTTACTAAATTGAACTTTTCACGCAGCTGGAGTGCATTCTATCCCAAAAAGACAGGTGTGTTCCATTGACGACCAGTCGCTTTGTGGTCACCAGAAATTCAGGTGTTAGACAGATCTACTAGAAATGCTTTAACAAGGTGCCACAGAAATGCAGAGCACAATTTCGACAAGCAATTAAAGCAGCTCGATGTCAGTCATGGTATCCTTTGTTTCTTCTGTGAATAAAAGGAGCCCACATTTTGTCATTTAGAGGAAAGTCCATAAAATTGCTGGTAAATATACTACAAATTCTCCACCTGTGTTAGAAATTAATGGATACTAAAAAGGAAGGGTATTTTATGATAAATGCAGTGTTGGTTTCGAAGAATGCACTCTATAATGGAGACAATTGTCTGTCTAGTCATGTGTTTGCGAGTCATTTGCTTCCAAGAAACATCATGTGACAGTATTCTTTGATATTGAAAAAATTAATGATACCACATGTACAGTAGGTATGGTATCCTTAAAACTGTCCATGAGTTTGGTCTGAGATGTGAGTTGCCTGTATTTATTCAGACCTTTTTAAAAAGACAGTTCTTTCTTGTTAGAGTAGGTACTACTCTGTCTGAAAGAAAGTGCCAGGAAGAAGGATTTCCACATAGCAGCATACTACTTAGTGGTACATTATTTGTACTAGCAATTATGGTATTTCTTTTGTGATTCCAGATGAAGTTCTCCACACACTCTTTATGGATGACCTTCCTGCCTTTCTGTTTCATTTGCAGGAGCAAGAATGGCAACAGTTGAAAGAAAGTTTCAACTCACGATCGATTGAATTATGAGATGGGTAGATTTGAATGGCTTCAAGTTTTCTATAAGTAAAACAGTAGTCATGAATTTCTGTCACATTCATGGTGTACACCAGACCCAGATATACATATATAAAAAAACCATCGCATTCCCTGTATTAAAGAAATCCAATTTTCAGGTCTAACATTAGACACAAAGTTGACTTGTGGCTTGCATCTCAAAAAGCTAAAATTTAAATGTTTAGAAATTTTAAATATTTTTAAAGTATCACATCTTGGGAAACAGGTCGTCAGTCAGTCTTGAGATTGTATAAAGCCCTTTTTTATCGAAACTTTTATATCGATGTGAAATATATTTTTCAGCTTCTGCTACCAAGTTGAAGATTTTTGAACCCATTCTCATTACTGGTATCAAATTAGCTACTAGTGCTTTTAGATCATCCCCCATCCCTAGTCTTTAGTTGATGCAGGTGAGTGGCCTCTGGACTTGTATAGCCTGTCTTCTGTGATTAGATATTAGTATAGGTTGCAAAGGCTTCCTAATTCACTGACATTTGAAGCTCCCAATAAAGAGAATTTCTTTTCTTACTATGAGGCTCACTCCACATCCCCAGAGCTTTTAGGATTCAGAGTGAAACAACTGCTAAATAGTCTCTTTCCAGGAGCGGGGTGCTACTTTTTAGGTTATCAGTCATCCCTCCCTGGAAACTTCCAGAGATCTCCCTACGTAGTTATTTCACAGGCTCTAAAGACAACATGGTAAATGAAGAAAGATGGGCTACCTTTTTGGAACACACAAAACAACACAAGGAGTGTGCATTTATATTTACGGACAGCTCTAAATCCAGTGCTGGTGTTGGATTTGGGGTGTACAATTCTTATTTTAATTGTGAACATGCACTCGATTTAACATCATCTATCATTACAGAAGAGCTGTATGGTATCGTGACTGCTGTTGAAAAAAAAGGAGCAGTAATGAAAGAGGGTATTTTTTTTTCTTTTAGTGATGCAAAAACTGTGTTGCAGGCACTGACTGTTTTTAATCCAACCAACCCTTTAGTTTTTGAAATTTTAGAATGGCTCTATATTTGTTGCACTGAAGGTAAAGAAGTTATGCTTTGCTGGGTCCCTGGTCATGTGGGTATGTCAGAAAAGGAAGAGGCAAACAAATTAGGAAAAGAGGCAGTAGACAAATTACTTCCCGGAAGATACCTTATTCCATGTAATGACCATTTGGCTCGTATTAAAAAGTTTCTTTGTGCAGTTTGGCAACAACACTAAAATTTAAATGTTTAGAAATTTTAAATATTTTTAAAGTATCACATCTTGGGAAACAGGTCGTCAGTCAGTCTTGAGATTGTATAAAGCCCTTTTTTTATCGAAACTTTTATATCGATGTGAAATATATTTTTCAGCTTCTGCTACCAAGTTGAAGATTTTTGAACCCATTCTCATTACTGGTATCAAATTAGCTACTAGTGCTTTTAGATCATCCCCCATCCCTAGTCTTTAGTTGATGCAGGTGAGTGGCCTCTGGACTTGTATAGCCTGTCTTCTGTGATTAGATATTAGTATAGGTTGCAAAGGCTTCCTAATTCACTGACATTTGAAGCTCCCAATAAAGAGAATTTCTTTTCTTACTATGAGGCTCACTCCACATCCCCAGAGCTTTTAGGATTCAGAGTGAAACAACTGCTAAATAGTCTCTTTCCAGGAGCGGGGTGCTACTTTTTAGGTTATCAGTCATCCCTCCCTGGAAACTTCCAGAGATCTCCCTACGTAGTTATTTCACAGGCTCTAAAGACAACATGGTAAATGAAGAAAGATGGGCTACCTTTTTGGAACACACAAAACAACACAAGGAGTGTGCATTTATATTTACGGACAGCTCTAAATCCAGTGCTGGTGTTGGATTTGGGGTGTACAATTCTTATTTTAATTGTGAACATGCACTCGATTTAACATCATCTATCATTACAGAAGAGCTGTATGGTATCGTGACTGCTGTTGAAAAAAAAGGAGCAGTAATGAAAGAGGGTATTTTTTTTTCTTTTAGTGATGCAAAAACTGTGTTGCAGGCACTGACTGTTTTTAATCCAACCAACCCTTTAGTTTTTGAAATTTTAGAATGGCTCTATATTTGTTGCACTGAAGGTAAAGAAGTTATGCTTTGCTGGGTCCCTGGTCATGTGGGTATGTCAGAAAAGGAAGAGGCAAACAAATTAGGAAAAGAGGCAGTAGACAAATTACTTCCCGGAAGATACCTTATTCCATGTAATGACCATTTGGCTCGTATTAAAAAGTTTCTTGGTGCAGTTTGGCAACAACACTGGAATTCTGTTGATAAGAATAAGATGGAGGATATTACAAATGGAAGTGGGAAACTGCCCTCTGTCGCCTTAGAATAGGCCCCACACATTTGACTCCCGAGTTTCTGATGGCTGGCAGGTGTCAGCCATTTTGGGATGATTACTTGGTTCCCCTGACTGTTGGCCATTTTACATATTGAATATCTCAGTCTTAGGGATATCAGAGAACACTTTCTCGCTGAAGATCGTAATGAGGATGACAGGTACATCTTCCACAAAATTCTTGGAGTAGACATTTTATATGATGCCTGTAGCATTTGTAAGTTCATCTTCGAAGCTGGCCTTCTTACTCATTTTTAAATGGTGTACGAAATTTTAAATGTTTTATTATGAAGTTATATATGACCATTGATGTTTTGTTGCCAGTTAATCAACAATAATTCGTTCATTTTTGAGAAAGTGTACTTATGTATATATGCATGTATATATTTATATGTGTGTATGTATTTAGGTATATATAATATACATATCTGTAGATATTTGTAAACACGTATATTTGTTATATATATATATATATATATATATATATATATATATATATATATATATATATATATATATATATATTTTATTACATATATGTATATGTAAATATATATATATATATATACTGTATTTATTTTATTATATATATATATATATATGTATATATATTACTTTATATGTATATATATATGTATATATATACTATATATGTATATATAATTATATATATTTGTTCCAACACAGAGACTTACCTCAAAACACTTTCTTAGGAGTTACCCGGAACCTCCTCTCAAACGACCAGAGTTTTGTGTAGTTTACCCTACTCCCATTTTCTATGATGGTAGGCCTAACGGAGGGATACGTGCCCTGAGGGCAATCCCAAGGTAGGCCGCATGCTCTCTCGGGTCGTAAACTTCAGTAAGTTCTCTGGTCGCGTCGTGTTATCATCCCGACGCTCCTCTGATCTCAGTGCGACCCTTTGTGTTTTGTGGCCACATGGTTACCGCATGGTCCGTTGTGCGTTCCTACTCGTGCTTAGTGCTTTAACTGTGTGCTTTGGCTTTAATTCCTTTGTGCTTTTAGTGTTCTCATTCTCTTGTCGAGCCTGTGTCTAGTGGTTTTGTGATTGTGTGCGATGGAGCATACTTGCCGTTGTCCTGGGCCTAGGGCTGGGAAGTCGTGTGGGGCTTTTTTGTCTAAGCCCGATGTTGACCCGCACTCCCTTTGTTCCTTGTGTAGGGGAAAATTGTGTTCTCCTTCGGACACGTGTCCGGAATGTGATGGATGGAATGAGGTCCAATGGGTAAGATATGGGACCAAGAAAAAGAAGTCTACGAAGCGGTCTCCGAGGAAGGCTAGTATTTCTTCTCCCGCAACTTCGGCTGGTGAGGGTCCGAGTAGAGTTCCTTCTTCTTCCCCTACCCAGAGTAGGAGACGAGGTAAGTCGGTTAAGGGGAAGAAGACGGTGCCTCTTCCCCAGGAAGGTCTTGTTACGGGTGTTTCTGATTCTTTTAAGGTGATCCAGCCACCGGAGGGTATGTATAGTGGGGGTCCACGGGACGATGTTCTTGTGCTAGGGGAGCACGCCTCGGCAGGGGACCCCATGTGGAATAAAAATGTGCCCTTTTCTTCCCCAGATTCGTGGGTAGATGTTTCCGAAGCTTCGGCAGCGGAGGGCGTCATGGATAGAGAAGATTCCCCACAGGAAGATCCCCTGGGATGGAGCCTGCCGAGGACTCCGTTGAAGTCCCCCTTGAGGACGGAGGAAGACCTCAACGGGTCCTTTCCATTCAGAATTCGTCCGTCTACACCTCCAGCTCCTTCGTCGGCAGTTCCAGAGGAATTCCTTCAGCCTTCCACGTCAGGAACCCAACAGGTGTCGAGAAAAGCTCCATCTGTTGCTAGGCCGCGTTACCATGAGAGGTCCGAATCGTCGGTGGTGGAGTCTTCGTTTTCATCAGATGAGGAACGCCGAAGGAGAAGTAGAAGGAAGAGGGACCGTTCCAGGAGGAGGCGGTCTTTTTCTAGGTCTCCCTCGGAATCGAGAGAAAGGAGAAGGAGATCTCGTTCCCCGCATAGGAAGAGCAGGAGAGCTGGTTCTCCTCAGGAACGATGGGTCCTGGTACCAGAATCCAAGCTGAGAGACCTGACTTCAGGCTCAGGCTCCGTGGTTAAGCTGGCAGGAGACAAGTCTTCCTAGAAGGGCCTCCAGTAGCCGCATGTCGGCGTCAGCCTATGACCACAAGGCCTCGTCTAGTAGGCATAAGTCTCGTCCTAGGGAGATTCAACCCGCCCAGCGGAGAGAATCACCTCCTAGGACGAGCAGCCTCGACGGGATTGCCCATGGTATGGATCGACGCGCACAGTCCCTCCGTCGAACACTTTCACGGAGGAGCCCGTCCCTTCGTCGAAGCCCCTTAAGGTGACAGAGGCGCCCGTCTCTCAAGGAAGACATAGCCGCGGGTCCCGTCAGAGCGGAGGTGGCCGTGCTAATACTTCACCCCATCGCCAGACGGAGGACTTGGATGAGGTCGCAGGGCTTGGTACGATGGAGGACTCCGCTTATAGGAGAGTGATCTCCTTGTTAAGGAGTCACAACAAGATTGCGGAGCCTCTACCACAGGAGGAAGACGACTGGACCTCTGGCCTAAATCGAATTATGAAGGAGCCCGTCCAAAAGAAGGCTTCATTAGCTCTTCCGGAGGCGAGAGACGTTAAGTTGGGGCGAGCTCACATCGACAAGGTGATCACCTGCAATGGGGAATCATCCAAAGGCTACACTGCAGCTAAACTGTTACAGGGATTGAAATCCCAAAGTAAATATTATGCTTTGGAGGGACGCCCACATGGGGCGTGCAAGCTTGAGGACGTCCTGGAGGTTTTGAGTCAAGGTGCTCCAGAAGACAGGGTCTCTACTGCACCCATTTACTTTTCCCAGTCCGAGTCCATCATGATGGAGGAGATGTCGAAGGATCTAGTGAACGTCGCATCATGGCTGGACTGGTGGGCTACTGCCTTGGTGGGTACACAGATCCCGACCAAGACTTTAGATCCTGCCAAACGAGAGACTCTGAAGGAGTTGGTTGGATCGGGTGGCCATGCCTTAAAATTTCTCACGTTCCAGGCGTTAGCTCTTTCTGCGAACTGGGTTCTCAGGAGAAGGGACTCAGTTCTGAAAAACCTATCTAGGAAAATCCCAGATAGGGAAGCAAGGGCCCTTCGTAACATTACGGTTTGGGACGAGGGACTGTTTTCGGTCAAGAAAGCGGAAGAGGTGGCAGAGAAGATGGCCAAGAAGAAAGACGTCATCGTTCCGAAGGCTCAATCAGTGAGAAGACCCGTCTTTAGGAGGCCGGTAGCCGAGGCTCCTGCTACATCTTGTTCTTCCCCATCTCAAGGAAGGAGAGAGCCTTCTACAGGACAGTAGGCTCAGTCGTCGAATGCCTCCTGAAGGGGGGTTATGTCAGCCCCTTCCACCTACAGGAGTTCATACTCGTCCTCCAGGAGAGGTCGATCAGGTCGATCCTCTCGTAGGAGATAGTTTGAGAGGCCCCCCTCCCCTGCCCAAGCCTCAGGTAGGGGGATGCCTCAGACAATTTTGGCAAGCATGGAAGCTCCACGGAGCAGAACCATGGACAGTAACAGTTTTGAAAGAGGGCTACAGGATCCCCTTTCCACAGGATCCTCCTCCCTTGATTCCAGCAAGTCAGGCGGAGTGGTTGGTCCCCAAAGACCCGTTGAAGAGGGCAGCTTTGGACGAAGAAGTCGCCACAATGATGGAGAATGGAGCAATGGAGACTGTGCATCTTCCGGGACCGGGGTTCTACAGTCGTCTCTTCCTGGTGGAGAAAGCAACGGGAGGATGGAGACCTGTGATAGACCTGTCAGCCCTCAACAAATTTATACGAAAGACACATTTCAAGATGGACACCCCAAGAACGGTCATGGCGTCCTTGAAGGAAGGGGATTTCATGATTTCCCTAGACCTCAAGGATGCCTATTTCCAAATCCCAATTCATCCAGCAAGCAGGAAGTTTCTCCGGGTGAAATGGGGTGCCCGGATTTTGCAATTCAAGGCCCTGTGCTTCGGACTTTCTACAGCCCCCCAGGTATTCACAAGAATTTTTACGACAGTCTCCGTCTAATTCGGTACCTGGACAACTGGTTACTCCTTTCCTCCTCAAAGGAAGTCTTGAATCAACAAGGTGCAGACCTTCTTCAACTGTGCAAAACTCTGGGCATCACAATCAATCTGGAGAAGTCTCATCTGATCCCAACCAACAAAGCGACGTACTTGGGGATTGTCCTGGATTCATTGCTAGTAAAGGCATTTCCATCAGTAGACAGGCTCAACAATCTGGACCAAGTTCTCCTTCCCTTCCTAGAGGGCCAACCCAGAAGAGCAAAAGATTGGCAGAGGTTAATAGGACATCTGGGGTCATTAGAGAAGTTAGTTCCCCAAGGAAGACAGAACCTCAGGAGCATCCAGTGGAACTTAAAGGATCGGTGGGATCAGAGAGGTTCCCCGGACAGGATTGTGCCAGTTCTACCAGAGACCAAACAGGCTCTAGAATGGTGGTGGAATCGAGCAAACACACTAAAAGGGATGCCACTGTCTTCCTGACCTCCAGAACTTTTGCTCTTCACGGACGCATCAAACGAAGGGTGGGGAGCCCATCTTCTAGGAAAAACAACGAGAGGCAAATGGACGGTAGAAGAGAAGACTCTCCACATCAATGTTCTGGAGATGAAAACGGTTCAGGAAGCCTGCCTACACTTCACTCAGGATCTGAAAAGAAACTCAGTGGCTCTAATGTCAGACAATGCCACAGTGGTGGCGTACATAAAGAAGGAAGGAGGGTTGAAGTCGAAGGAGTGGTGCGTTCTCGCCTTGCAAGTCCTGGAGTGGGCGGAAAAAGAACAAGTCAGACTGTCAGCGAGATTCATTGCGGGAAAGAAGAACATTCTAGCAGACGGCCTCAGCAGGGTAGACCAAGTAGTGGGGACAGAATGGTCTCTTCACCCAGAAGTAGCAAGATTCATCATTCAGATGTGGGATTCCCCAGTAATGGATCTCTTCGCGACAAGGTTGAACGCGCAACTCCCCGTATTCTGTTCTCCTGTCCCAGACCCAAAGGCGGCATTGGAGGACGCCTTTCAACACAAGTGGGACAATCTGGACATGTACGCCTTTCCTCCCTTCGCTCTGATAAGACAAGTCCTCAACAGAGTAAGGAAAGCCAACAACCTAAAGATGACTATGGTAGTGCCTTGGTGGCCGGAGAGGGAGTGGTTCCCAGACCTAAAAGGTCTGGTGGTTCTTCCTCCGTGCCCTCTACCGGACAGACCAGACCTCCTGAGACAGCCACACTTTCAGAGGTTCCACGGAAACTCTCAATCCCTTCGTCTTCACGCCTGGAGGTTATCCAGTGGCTCCTGAAAAGACAACGGTATTCGTCAAAGACAGTTGTGAGAATGTCCCGTTACTTGAGACAGTCTTCTACAGCAGTCTACCAAGCAAAATGGGCAACTTTTATTAAATGGTGTGTTGCAAAGAAAATAGAGCCTTTAGAAGCTGCAGTCCCTGATATTGCAGATTTCCTCGTTCACCTCTGGAATGTGCTGGGCATGTCGATTCCAGCAATTAAGGGGGCACGAGCCGCCCTTGGACAAGTCTTTCTTTTGAAAGGGATAGATTTGGGCTCTTCTAGACACATCTCTATGCTCATCAAGAGTTTTGAGCAGTCCTGTCCACCCTCGTCTCCTAGGGTTCCGAAATGGGACCTGGCTAGAGTTCTAGACATGCTTAGTAAGCTGCCCTTCGAACCTTTAAAAGATATTGTTGACAAATCTTACGCTAAAAGCGGTCTTTTTGTTAGCTTTGGCTTCAGCGAAGAGAGTAGGTGAACTTCATGGGTTGTGTTATGAGATAGAACACTCAAGGGGTTGGAGAGAAATATCCTTCAAGTTTGTTCCCTCGTTTGTCGCTAAGACCCAGAACCCATCCATTTGGGATCCTGGGTTCGAGGGTTTCTCTATTCCGGCGATTCCAAACTCAGGTAATCAAGAAGATTTAAAGCTGTGCCCCGTCAGAGTTATTAGGAAATATCTTAAAAGGACAGCAAATCTCCGCCCCGGTATGAAAAATCTTTTTGTGTCCAAGGGGAGCACGAAAAAGAATATTTCCAAGAACACCATTTCTTTTTGGCTCAGGCAAGTTATCATTCAGGCTTATTCGAGTGATGGACTTTCAGTTCCAGGAAAGCCCAGGGCACATGATGTTAGAGGTTTAAGTACCTCTCTAGCCTTTGAAAAGAACATGTCAGTTGCGCAGGTACTCAGAGCAGGTACTTGGTCTAACCAGTCGACGTTCACTTCTCACTATCTCCAAGATTGTACGAGGAAGTCATTGGATGGTTTTTCCATCGGGCCAGTCATCTCAGCGATCCAACCGATTTAACGGCCCAAGCCCCAGGTTCAATCGTGGTTTCAAATCTATAGACACAGGTGATCTTTTCATTTTTTCCCCTTCTTCTCCTCATACTATTTATCGTCTTGGGAAGTCTTGCACAGTAGACCCGCACTATGCCATATATCCATATTACATCAAGCACATCATCAAGGAATTATATAGGGTGAGTACTTTATGCACAATTAATGAGCTCTTTGTGTAGTTTATCCTACTTTCCAGTTGTTTGGGCCCTCAGTCAAGGAGGCACTCCCACCTCCTAAAGTGTAAGTCTCCTAAGAAAGTGTTTCGAGGTAAGTTTCTGTGTTGGAACAAATCACAAATTATTAGTAATTTGTATTTTTCCTAACATACTTACCGAGAAACACTTTCGGGTTATGGCCCTCCCTTCCTTCCCCCAGGTGCCTCACTGATCTTTAGTATTGTTACTTTCATAGAACTTACTGAAGCTTACGACCCGAGAGAGCATGCGGCCTACCTTGGGATTGCCCTCAGGGCAAGTATCCCTCTGCTAGGCCTACCATTATAGAAAATGGGAGTAGGGTAAACTACACAAAACTCTGGTCCTTTGAGAGGAGGTTCCAGGTAACTCCTAAGAAAGTGTTTCTCGGTAAGTATGTTAGGAAAAATACAAATTACTAATAATTTGTGATATATGTGTATATATATATATATATATATATATATATATATATATATATATATATATATATATATATATATATATATATATGGCAGTATATCATACCGGGTTATATCTTAGCAATCCATGTTTGCCAATGGTTATACTCGTATAAGCAGATGAGCAACTTGGTGGAGTAATGAGAGCATTAAGGGTGGAAAAAATGCCCCCCTAAATCTTGATGAAGTCAATGGCAGCTGGGTGGTGGATGGGGTTTAAGGCCATGAACAAACTGTCTCTTCGGCTTTTACTCCAGATGCCTGGCGGTTGATCTTACTAGAATTAATATGGACCGGCAAGGGTCACTTGCCTTAGTTAGATAAGCACTGCGAATCACAAGGAACTGGCTATCCTTTGATTTATATAGCCAATGGGATTTAGTCAGTCATGGAAAGAGAAGATGAAAGAATGGGCCCCTCTACCAGGCATAGCAGGGTGCTAAGAATCTCCCGGTTTATAAATACTCAATAAAAATTGGAAATAGGTATTTGGAATGTTAGGACCCTGAATCAGATTGGGAAGTTACAGCAAGGGGAGAGTGAATTTACGAAATATAGTTTTGATATCTTGGCCCTGAGTTAAACGCGTTGTAAGGGGATTGGTACGGAAACATTAGACCAAGACAATATATATATATATATATATATATATATATATATATATATATATATATACATACATATATATACATATACATATATATATATATATATATATATATATATATATATATATATATACATATATATATATATATATATATATATATATATATATATATATTAATTGAGCACATTTCATAAGTTTCTGTTAAAAAACAATCTTGTCATTGGAGGTACTCTTTTCAACACAAGAACATCCACAAGTATACATGGACTAAGCCGTGCAGCAATTACAAAAATCAAATAGATTGCATTGCCATTAATAAAGAAAGTAGGAAATCTCAGAGAAATGAGGGGTGCGGATATTGGTAGTGATCCTCAGCTTCTCATAGCCACACTGAAATTAAAACTAAAAGCACCCAACAGAAAGGTAGATAGAATATATAGGTTTGATACAACTAAACATTTAGAAGAAGAGCACAGAGAAACATTTGCAATTGAATGTAGGAATTGCCTTGCAGTCTTAGAGACTTTAAGAGACGAAGAGCAGACAATTAATAAAGAATGGTGTAATATTAAGAACATATATTAGTAAGTTGGTAGTGAAGTATTAGGACACAGTGTTATAAGGAGAAAGCCATTGATATCAAATGATACTTGGGATAATATAAAAAGGAGACAAAAACAGAAATTGATTGTTGAACATTTTCGAGTAAGTAATGAAAATCACAAGGTAGAGCATGCTAAGTATTCCAGTATTGATAGCGAGGTCAAAAGAAAAGCTATCAATGACTGGAAAGAATATTTAGACAGTAAAGCTATGAAATCAGTAACTGGTTATGGTGTAAGAATTGCTCATAGTATTATTAATGAAATCTCAACTGGGACAAAGAAGAAGAAGTGTATACCCATCAAAAAGAGAGATGGGTCTGTTATAGCAACTGAAGATGAAGAAAGGCAACGTTAGATGGAACACTTTAGTGAGGTTATGAATAGGAGATGATGAAGATTTTGATGTCCCCATGAATGAATTCAGTGTGTTTGAAGTCAAAGCTATCCTAAAAAAAACTAGAGATGGAAAGCCCCTGGATAGGATGTAGTAACTGCCGAAATGATACTGGCCGTAAATGGAGCGACTCCCACAGTACATACAAGATTTTTTGCAGAATGTGGCACGAAGAGGCAAAACCTGATGAATGGGTATTAGGAGTGTTGGTGGAAATGACAAAAAAGGAGTCCTTACTGATTGCAATAATTACAGACACAACACTTACGTCAATTGTTATGAAAATATATAGTATTGTTATTCTAAAGAGACTGGAGAAAAACGTTGATGAAAAGCTGAGAGATGAACAAGCAGGATTTAGAAAAGGTAGAAGTTGCACTGACTAAATTTTCATATTGAGACATATTATACAGCAATGCGTAGAATATAGAAATCTCATTTTGATGGTATTTGTGAACTATGAAAAAGTCTTTGATAGTGTGCACCGACCAATTTTGTGAAGAGTCCTGCGTTATTATGGAATTCCTTTTGAATGTGTAAATTTTATTAAGTCTGTTCATGAGTATAGCAAGTGCAAAGTTAATGTTAATGGAGTTTTATCAAATGAATTTCCTGTGAACAGCAGAGCACTCCAAGGGAATGTGTTGTCACCTATGTTGTTTATCCTCCTAATGGATTTTGTAATGCATAGAACAGTCAGAGATGGAGGAGAAGGATTGGACTGAATTGGTGATAGGAATTTAGCAGACCTAGAGTATGCTGATGATGCTGTCTTTGTTAGCAGAACACCACAGGATTTGTAATGCTTGCTTACCAGAAGGCATGAAATATCACATGAGGTTTGGCTGAAGATGAATAGAAGGAAGATAGAGATGATGAGAAGAGAGTATGCAATGGAAGATGAAATATCATGGGATGCAGAAAGGATTAATGAGGTAGAATCATTTAAGTATTTGGGAACTATGATCTCCAATATAGGGTCTTTAGAATTAGAATTTAGTGAAAGATTGAAAAAAGCAAATCAGACAATGGCCAGGTTAAGTAAAATTTGGAAATCAAATCACCTGGAGTTACATATAAAAATCAGACTATATCAGTTTAGTTAGACTGGCGTTACTCTATGGATATGAGTCATGGTATGACAATGAAGCAATCTCCAATAGATTTTGTAGATTTGAGAACAAAGCCCTCAGAAGGATGTTTGGAGTTAAATGGCAGGACAGGATTAGAAATGAAACTATAATAGAGATTACGCTAATGCTGTATGTGGATGAGATCATGATGAGGGGTAGATGGATATAGTTTGGGCATGCTCTTTGCATACCCCCTAGAGATATTGGTTCACTAAACGTTGAGCTGGGCTTTACAATGTACTAGAAGATTTGGAAGACCCAGACCTACATGGCTGAGGTCTATGAAGTGCGAAGTAGGAGATGATGAATGGAGAAGTATTGAATTAAAAGACTAAGATAGAGACGACTGGCGAAATCTAACCGAGGCCCTTTGCATCAATAGGCATAGGGGAGAGGATGATATACATACAGTATATATATTTTTGACAATTATGGAGGCTCATATCTCTACAGGAGATGGTGGAGAAAAAGGACCAGGCTATGTTTGCCTGAAAAATATATGAATATTGCTCAAAGATGATAAATTATTTCGGTTCAAACTGTGAAGTTTGTCAAAAGGAAAATGCAAACTTAACATAGAAATAGTAGTATAACCACTTAAGACTCATAACAATGACCCCCAGGGACGTGTAGATCTCACTGAGATGGAATCCAGCCCAAATCGAATTTTGTCAACATTCTAAACTACCATGATCATTTCACGAAGTTTCTCAAGTCTTGAATGGCAGCTGAAACCACTTATACAGTAATCTTATTTTCATTTTCACCGTGATAGGTGCTCCTACTATTCTGCAAAGTGGTAATGGACAAGAGTTTAAAGGTGCTGTTTTTAATTAATTGAAAGAGAAGTAGTCATGATGACTATCGTCCATGGAAAAGCGCTGCATCCGCAAAATCAAGGCATAGTGGATATAGCGATTGTAGATGCTTATTGCCTGAACAGTTGCCATCCACACCTCCAAGTGGGCTGAGAGACTTCGATTCATGATGCTACAGAAACATTTGTCTCCTCACCGAAACATCATCAATAGATGATTATAGGTTAATTGCATTATTGAACTATGAATAGTAAGGATAATTTGACATTTACTTTGTATAACTTGTTATTTCACAACATCTCTTGAGTAATAACTGAATTTTATAAGTACAGTAGTCGAATATCTAGATCTCATTATCAAGATGTTAACTGCTTATGGTGCCACTGTAATTGATTTGCCTGGCTCAGGAACCATGCAAATTCACTATTTCCTGAAATATGCTGCTTAATCTGTGAATTTGCAACCTCTAAGAATCCATACACATTTTTGGGCAAATTGCTGCATATTTTGTACATGGATTACGTGCACTAACTGCCTCATTCATGAAATGGGTAATGTTGAGAATTATGCACACACACACACACACACATATATATATATATATATATATATATATATATATATATATATATATATATATATATATATATATATATATATATGTGTGTGTGTGTGTGTGTGTGTGTGTGTGTGTATATATATATATATATATATATATATATATATATATATATATATATATATATATATATTTATTAAAAATAAAAGAATGGGTCCCTAGAGATTACAAAAGAGATTGACGAACTAAGAAAATTGTAGGTATAAACTGGCATAAAAAACCATAAACAGATGAGAGTGTAAGGACAGGTCTGAGGCCTTTGTTCTGCAGTGAGCTAGTTATGACTGATGATTTATATATATATATATATATATATATATATATATATGTATATATATAATGATAAATTTTGCACATTTAGATGTGTTTTTCATATTCAAATAAACCATATATTTTTTATACATTAATGACTGGATTCTGTTAACGACCTCGGGATCAGAGCCCCAGGCAAAATCACACAAAGACAAAAGCTTGTGACCGGCCGGGAGTCGAACCCCGGTCCGGCAAAGTTGTATAGACGGTGATTTAACCTCTTGGCCACGAAGAAAGATAAAAGTCAACGACAATTCTTCTGTACTTATACCTGTCGAATTCAGGTTTTTTGTACATAGAGTTGAAATCAACCCATCTTCACCATCGTAGCTAATTGGTAGTTTGTTACTTGGCATTCGATTAATGATAAATTTTGCACATTTAGATGGGTTTTTCATATTCAAATAAGCCATATATTTTTGATACATTAATGTCTGGATTCTCTTAACGACCTCGGGATCAGAGCCCCAGGCGAAATCACACAAAGTGGCCAAGTGGTTATGTGACTGTCTTTACAAGTTTGCCGGACCAGGGTTCGACTTCTTATCGGTCACAAGCTCTGGTCTTTGTGTGATTTTGCCTGGGGCTCTGATCCCGAGGTCGTTAAGAGTATCCAGACATTAATTTATCAAAAATATATGGCTTATTTGAATATGTGTATATATATATATATATATATATATATATATATATATATATATATATACATACATATATAATTTATATATATATGTATATACAGTATATATATATATATATATATATATATATATATATATATGTATATATATATATATTTACACACATACATACTGTATATATATCATCAGCCAAAAGTAGCCCATTGCAGAACAAAGGCCTCAGACATGTCCTTCCACTCACATCTGTTTATGGTATTTCTATGCCAGTTTATACATGTCTGACACCTTTGTTCTGCAGTGGGCTAGTTGATATATATATATATATATATATATATATATATATAAATATATATATATATATATATATATATATATATATATATATATATATATATATATATATATATATGGACAATACAAAAATGTACTATGGGAACTATCAGTTTCATACATTGAGGTTGGTAACCTATTAAGAGTGTCATATTATGAGTGTGTGAGACACGAGTTGATGACATAAAAGTAATATGTTGTAATCATGAATCCTCTGCTTTTGTACATTTTCACCATTTTAGGGGTGTCTGCATATTGGGATAAGTGGAACTCCTCCTTGCTTTTTTGATGAATGTCAGTATAGCTGGGTCCGTTGTTTTAGAAATATTAAGCTACTAGTAGGTTGTCCAGGGCACCAGCCACCCATTGAGATACTACTGCTAGAGAGTTATTGGGTCCTTTGACTGGCTAGACAGTGCTACATTGGATCCTTCTCTCTGGTTACGGTTCGTTTTCTCTTTGCCTACGCATACACCAAATTGTCTGGCCTATTCTTTACATATTCTCCCCTGACCTCATACATCTGACAACACTGATATTACCAAATATTTCTTCTATCAAGGGGTTAACCACTGCAGTATAATTGTTCAGTGGCCACTTTCTTTTTGGCAAGAGTAGAAGAGACTCTTTAGCTATGGTAAGCAGCTCTTCGAGGACACTCCAAAATCAAACCATTGTTCTCTAGTCTTGGGTAGTGACATAGCCTCTGTACCATGGTCTTCCATTGTCTTGGGTTAGAGTTCTCTTTCTTGAGGGTACACTCGGGAACACTATTCTGTCTTAAGGGCTCATAGTATCCTGCTTTTCCAACTAGGGTTTTAGCTTAGCAAGTAATAATAATAATAATACTGGAGGTTATCCTTGCTGTGTAAGTGTACTATCACAATTATATAATGAAAAAATGAGAATCCCTGATGTAAGGTGTATTTGGTTTAAACCTCCACACACTCATTAGTATCAGAGCTTGATTAAGCAATTTTAGGGACAAGGACCAACAGAATATCAACCTGCATTTAATAACAATTTTAATAATTATTCTGATGCAATTGCCATTGGAGGCAAGCCATCTCAGATAATTGATCAATTTTTCTTTAGCATTGAAATTGAGCAGACAAATCCCATGAGGTCAAAGTCTTATGGGGTCCCAGTTCATTTTCAAGGCGAAGTAGAAAGGAAATTATTAAGTTAAGGGATTTATCTTTTACCCAACAAACCATCAACGACATAGGTAGTAGGTTGGCCTGGGCACTACCCACACGTTGAGATACTACTGCTAGAAAGTTATTGGGCCCTTTGACTGGCCAGACAGTATTACATTGGATCCCTGTCCCTGGTTACGGCTTATTTTCCTTTGCCTACGCATGCACTGAATATTCTGGCCTATTCTTTCCATATTTTCCTCTTTCCTAATACACCTGACAACACTGTGACTAATGAAGGGGTCAACTACTGCACTGTAATTTTTTAATGGCTATCCTCTTCTTAAGGGTAGAAGAGACTCTTAAGTTATGGTAAGCAGCTCTTATAAGGACACTCCAAAATCAAACCATTGATCTCTTGTCTTGGGGAGAGCCATAGCCTCTGTACCAAGGTCTTCCACTGTCTTGAGGTAGAGTTCTCTTTCTTTTAAGGGTACACTCAGGAACACTATTCTGTCTATTTCTTTGAAGTTTTTATAGTTTATATATGAAAGCATTATTTTAATGTTATTACTGTTCTTGAAATATTTTATTTTAATTGTTCTTTACTTCTCTTACAGTTTATTTCCTTATTTCCTTTCCTCACTGGGCTATTTCTCCCTGTTGGAGCCCTTGGGCTTACAGCATCCTGCTTTTCCAACTTGGGTTGTGGCTTAGCAAGTAATAATGATAATAATAATAATAATAATAATAATAATAATAATAATAATAATAATAGTTAATAATAATAATATGCGCTCAGGGTGACTCTGGTCACTCCCAAGCATCCACATGCTTAATGACATCTGGATCAAGTTTTTTTCTAATCTTCTTTCATCGTGGAAGCTCCTCAATCTCTGTGGTGAAGGATACCACTCAACTCTTGAACCAAGTGTTCAGACTATTATATGCAAATCTTCTCACCAGCTACTTATTGAGATACTACCGCTAGAGAGTTTTTGGGTCCTTTGACTGGCTAGACAGTACTATATTGTATCCCTCTCTCTGCTTGCGGCCCATTTTGTCTTTGCTGACAGATACACCGAACAGTCTGGCCTATTCTTTCTACATTCCTCTATGTCCTCATACACCTGACAATACTGAAATTACCAAGCACTTCTTCGCTCCAGGGGTTAACTACTTCACTGTAGTTGTTCAGTGGCTACTTTCCTCTTGGTGAAGAGAGAAGAGACTCTTTAGCGAGGGTAAGTAGCTCTTCAAGGAGAAGGACACACCAAAATCATGCCATTGTTCTTTAGTGTTAGTTAATGCCATAGCCTCTGTAGCACGGCCTTCCACTGTCTTGGATTAGGGTTCTTTTGCTGGAGGTTACACTTGGGCATGCTGTTCTATCTTATTTCTCCTCCCTTTTTTTAAAAAAAGTTTTTATAGTTTATATATGATGGATCTAATTTGATATTGTTATTGTCCTTAAAATATTTTATTTTGATTGTTTATTACTTCTTTTGTAGTTTATTAATTCCTTGTTTCCTTTCCTCTCTGGGCTATTTTTTCCTGTTGGAGCCCCTGAGCATATAGCATCCTGCTTTTCCAACTAGGGCTATAGCTGAGGATGTATTAATAATAATAATTATCAAGACTCACGAGGAGCTTGGAACCGTCTTGCCTTCCTTCGGGAACTCAAGCTGCATGGAATGTCTCTTAAGTCCTCAGGTCTCTTAGGAGACCCTCTCGAGCCTGTGAAACAGGATACATATAAGGCTCCATCCCTCAAGACTCCTTTAGTAGCCTTAGCCTTGGTGGAGTGTTTAAGCGAACGGCATGTTTTTTCCTGTGTCACAAGTCTTTCTGAAGGATGGAAGGTCTGCTTCACCTTGGTTCCAGAGTTTGTGACCAGAATCCATGAACATTATTTTTTGGGCTTTGTGAAACAATGAAACATGCTTATCCTGCAACCATATTCAACCTTACGAAGTCAGAAATATTGATCTATCCTTGCTCTCAGGAAACCTGTCAGTGGCACAGGTCTTGAAGACGAGAGTCTAGTAGCAAGAGACAACCTTGGCTTCCTATTACCTATTGTATTTTCCCAAAGGTCCTAGGATACCTTCATGCTTGGTTCAGTTGTAGCTACTTAACAGATTGTGTAAGAAAACCTAGCTCCTTCAGGGGCGAAGAAATATCTCGTATAAGATAATGTATATTGAGAGATAAGATCTACTGGTCATTTTTACCTATTTTTTCTTTCCCTTCCTTGGGGTCCCGCAGTTGCTGTGTTATTTGCTAGACCTGACGCTAGATACAGTTAATACGCATGATTGAGCAACTTTTCATAAGTTTTATTTAGTGTACCTTCCCCATCCTCCAATTACCCCACAAGACTTAGGTTTAAGGTTAAAGTTGGAGCTCGGTGGCCTGTCGGGTGGGCTGGTCTTACCTGCCACCCATCAGCTATTACTATCACCTTGTTAAAAGTTTTTATGGCTGTTTCCAGCATCATTGAAGTTGTACTCTTATTGAATTACACAACTTTACAGTTAGAAAAAATACAAATAACTTTAAAAAAAAAAAATGTATTTACCAGTTGCCTTATTTTTTATTCTTTTCACTTGTGTATTTCAGTAAGAATTACTGTAAATATCATGTATTTTTGTGGTAATAACTTTGAGATTGAAACGGGGATAAAAAAATTCCCCGTATATCATTGTTTCTGAAACAATTTTTTTTTTTTTTTACATGATTTTAGATTGTGATTTCTCTTGTTGATTTGACCATTTAACTTTTTTTTTTTTTTATTCTGACACTTGTCCTAACTGTTATGGAATTAGGTTGGTAATATAAATCTCAAATGAGAAACTTGCAAAATGGGAATATATAGAGCTTCATTGGTCGCTCATTATTACTAAAAGAAAATAAGTATGCTTAAGAAAACTTGATAGTCTATATATGTTTATCAAACTAAACTACATACAGCATGTGCTTGTATATTTTCTAAATTTATGGAATATGTTCCTCTAACAATATTTTATGGGTGACACTGAGTTTTAGTTTGTAAGGTGACTTAAACCAAAAATTGAGGATAGTTTTTACAAATATTTTACCTGACGTGGGTTCCATGACTGGTAACAAACAATCAGGCTTTTGAAGCAATCACAGTCTAGACAAGGGGCTTAGGGTTGGAAATTGTTCAACAATGTAAAGGTTTGGTCTCACAAAGCTCATGTAGTTTATGCTTCAAGAATATTAGTAACTATTCACAAAAATTCTGTCTGCGTACAAATATTGTACTTATTTTTTATATCTTATTATTTTTCAGATCCTATAGTTTCCCCTTATTTGTTAGCTGGGGAAGCCTCTTTGAATTTGAGAACATTGTTGACTCATCAACCATGGAGATCCCAGTATTCACTCCAGTTTACATGTGAAGATGGATTCACACCTGAACAGTTACTAAGTATGAAAATTCCCATTATAATTTACCCTATTTTCATTTTATTTGCATTGAACATAGAGCTAATATTAAGCTAGGATACTAATGATACCCTGCCGCATTTGACTGAATATGAATGGGAATAACTGAGTCTTTGCAAAATGTTATTTCAAACAACATAATGTTTCTCCTGAGGTTAAAACTTAATGAATATAGAAGGAAGTCAACCTTTTAGTGATAGGAAACCTTGTACATAGTAACATTGGTATTTTTTTTTACCCTGATTGTCTTTATTATATGTGTTCTTTGTTGAACTAGCATTTTTCAATACAATAAAAAAGACACTAAAACCACTAAAATGAATAGAATTAACAAAAATGCTAACAAAATAATGTTTTGCGGGTCTGAACTTGGTGAGAGCTATGTGTAGCCTAAACTGGGTCAGTCATCTTTGTATTGGATGTCGTTCGCCATTGCTAAGCAAACCTATCCATACTTGTTCTTTGAAGTGGTTCTAATTCTGAATTTTTGTGTGATTTCCAGGTAAAAAATGTTCAAAAACTTGTCCGACCACAGAATTGTTCAAGTTCTGGGGCATCTGATCTTTGAGCTATTACTATACGTGCTTCGATGAATTGGAGGAGGTGTTCAAAGCCGTATATGAGAGTAATGGATGATATCAGCCATCCCGAAAATGGTTTGCACCTTTCTGGCGGAACTATACTCAAGTGTTGGGTCTTCGGAATCCAGGGAGATCCAATGCTTGGGGTAGGACTCTTGGCTTTTGGCTGGAAGCCCATCATCACAGATATGGGGAGGATGATTACATTTTTTATTTTGGTCTTGGTCCTAACAGGCGAGTTCAGCTTACACCTGTGCCTCTATATCTGTTTTGATGCTATCCTTCGGGTAGGGTATGGAGTGGACCATCTGGGAAGTATACTCTCATTGTGTCGATAGTGGAGAATGCAAATTTCCTATCTGACGTATGATGCCTCAATATTCTCAAGCAGGTAAACCTCACTTAATCAAACCCTTTCTTGACCCCTGCTTTATGGATTTTACAAATAACAAACCCCCATCCCCTGGATACGCTGACTCTTCCCCGGCACTGTTGACGACCTCTGCTACTGTAATTAAGGAAAATTCTGGTGATGACCTTCGAACTAAAAAGGACCACTCTACTCATGTTAAAGAATCTAGCAATTTGGGTAACACAAGGAAACTGCGAATCCTTCATGTTTCCCAAATTTCATTAGGGACAAACTATGATGATATGTATAGAGCATTTGAGTGCTATGGATCGATAAAGGGAATAAGGATGAGACTCGGTGATTAAAAATGGGACTCTTGGATATCTTTGATAGTCATGATGAAGCATTTAATGCCATTAGTAATATTAGTAGTATTAAAATTAACAAATTGAACATCATGGCAGCCCTCTTAACGAGAGAATGCCTTGATGCAGTCATGTGGTTTCTTCATATTGTTGAAGAATTGTGACTGGCAAGAGGGCTCTCGAAGTTGGGGTAATTGCTCCCCAAGTTCGAATCTAAATTTCTCTCCCTTTCCTCAATTTCTTGTGCTCAACATTACTTCAACCTTCTCCTAATTTTATCAACTTCCTTTTTTCTTGCTGTCCTAACTCTGGGTATTATTTTCTCAAGTTTATATATATATATATATATATATATATATATATATATATACAGTGAACCCTCGTTTATCGCGGTAGATAGGTTCCAAACCCGGCCGCGATAGCTGAAAATCCGCGAAGTAGGGACACCATATTTACCTATTTATTTAACATGTATATTTAAACTTTTAAGACCTTCCCTTTACGTAGTACTGTTAACAAACTACCCTTTAATGTAAAGAACACTTAATGCAGGTACTACAGTACCCTAAACTAAAACAGGCACAAATATTAAAGGCGATTTTATATCATGCGTTTCCTAAACACGCCAAAAAGCACGATAAAAAATGACAACCAATGTTTTGTTTACGTTTATCTCTGATCATAATGAAGAAACAGACGCATTTACACATCTGTGTATAGGTTAGTTTTTGCATCGACAGCAATCTTACCAAGTATTGATTATATGTTGATTTTGTTATTACCAATATTTTACTCAGGACTTCCAAATAAATGAAATGAATGCCATTTATATAATGTTTTTCTTTATGACGCCGCCTGAAACGGAAACCTTCCATTCGTTTACTGTACGCTCCATCTTCGATCGTAATAAACAAACGAAGGCATTAAACGCTCATGATGAAAGTTATAAGTAATTACTGTATATTAAAAGCTTTTAGTAAATATGTTATTACAAATATTATTTACCATATCTATATAAAATCCTACATACGTAGCAAAGCAGGAAAACAATTTTTTTTCTTTTTTTTTTGGCGTTTAATCAACAATAACAAACTGCCGCTAATGACCGAATGATAATTTACGATAATTCTAAACTGTTACTAAAGATGATTCTCCATTCCATATCCAAAATACTTTTCCTAACTTCAGTTATAAGTCAACTTGTACTACCCTCAATTATGAAACCATCTAATAAAAAAAAGGTAGAGAAGAAGCAAGTACTAGGCCGATTTTTAAAGTTGTCAAACAATTAAGTTACCGCTATAACGTTCGATGTGA
This sequence comes from Palaemon carinicauda, assembly GCF_036898095.1. NCBI lineage: Eukaryota > Metazoa > Arthropoda > Malacostraca > Decapoda > Palaemonidae > Palaemon > Palaemon carinicauda. The sequence goes on along the minus strand of NC_090731.1, from coordinate 112,840,212 downwards.
CATAGTGCGAGATTGGAGAAAGTAAGGAAAATTGAATCATGATTGATTTTCAATATAAATGAAACTTTGTGAAGCAACAAAGATTTCATTTGCCAGTGAGATAGAGGTAAGAAATGAGAGGTAGTGAAAAGTAGCCCACAGAGAGAGAGAGAGAGAGAGAGAGAGAGAGAGAGAGAGAGAGAGAGAGTTGTTTTAAATGTAATAAACAAAAATATATGATAGGTTATAACACATTGGTGCTTATGTAATATCAACTGTATAGATGGTTTGAATAAGTTAATAAATGGTATAAGCAATACTTCGTACGCGCATATTCTTGAGACCGGCAGCTAGACGTCAGCTGATCTGATCACAGCCAAAAGTAAAACAAAAAGAAGTCAACAATACTCGATTTTTAAAACACACCCGAAATTTAAAAACAAAAGTACACGCTTTCTTAATGTGCAATTAACTATTTAAAGAGTAGCAATTTTCTAGAATAAAATGATGTTTCCCCCAAAAATAGTGGTTTGCTGATGAAATCGGATGCCGTATTTAATGAAAAAAGTCCGCGAAGTCGTGAATCCGCGATGGTCGAACCGCGAAGTAGCGAGGGCTCACTGTATATATATATATATATATATATATATATATATATATATATATATATATATATATATATATATATATATATATATGTAGATGTATACATATATATATATATATGTATATTTTATTTGTTCATTAATTTATTTATTTATTTATTTTTATTTTATTTAAATGGCTTGGATATTTCCACATTCGTTATTACTGCCAGCTTAGATGAATGGGAGAAGGGATCACAGTTAGCAGGTATTTGCATTCAAAGCTATATATGAGAGTATTGGATGACCTCAGCCATCCCGAAGATGGTTTGGACCTTTTTGGCAGAACTACTCTCAAGGGTTGGGTCATGGGAATCTAGGGGGATCCAATCCTTGAGGTGGGACTCTCGGCTTCTGGCCGGAAGCCCATTATTACAGATATGGGGAGGATGATTCCATATTTTCTTGGTCTCAGTCCTAACAGGTGGGTTTAGCTTACACCTGTGCCTCTATATCTATTTTGATGCTATCCTTTAGGTAGGGTATGGAGTGGACCATCTGGGAAGTATTGCCGATGGTAGAGATTGCAAATTTCCTTTCCAGCGTATGATACTTTCTTAAAATTCTCAAGAAGGTAAACCAGCAAAACAACCAACAAAAAACAAAAAGAAAATCCCACCCTTAAATATGGACCCTTCAAGCACTGACTCCCCATCCCTTGGATATGCTGCCTCCCCCCCCCCCCCCCCCTCCCCGGCACTGTTGACGACCTCTGCTAATTTAAATCAGGAAAATTCTGTTGATGACCTTGAAATGGGAAACGACCATTCTACTGATATTTCAAAATAAAGTAATTTGGGTAACACGAGGAAACTTCGAATCCTTCATGTTACCCAAATTTCAATAGAGACGAACTATGATGATCTATTTAAAGCATTTGAGTGCTTTGGATGTATAAAAGAAATAAGGATGAAACTTGAAGATGAAAAATGGCATTCATGGATATCTTACAGTAGTTATGATGAAGCTTTTAGTGCAGTAACATGAATAATATTAAAATTAATTACTTGAATGTAGCAGCGGCTCTCTGTGATAAGGTACCAAAGGACTTCGATGTATATAGGCCTGCCGATTGGTTGGAAAAAGACGCGGATTTAGTTATGTCTTTCCAGAGAGAGACAAAACCACCAGTGTGGCTTATAGCTGAATCAAATGTGGTTACAGGGAACTACTTTAAAATATGCTGATTAATTCAGAAGAAAGTAGGAACTATTGCACCGGGCGATATATCTCGTTTTGGAAAAAATAGTTTCCTTATCCATGCCAAATCAAGTACACAGTCTGTAATACTGTCCAACATGAAAATAACTAATGATGATATTAAGTTAGATGTCAAACCCCACCTAAATTTCAGCTACGAAAGGGGAGTAGTTTTTAACCGAGATCTGTATGAATTTACAGAGGAGGAGATACTGGGCATGTGTCCACTAAATGTATGGAAAGTTCACAAAGTCCCAGGTACATCAATGATAATCCTTACGTTCCAGGATGCTGATGTACCTTTCCATATTATTATAGAAAACGAAATGATTAAAGTAAGACCATTCAAGCAGAAGCCACTGCAATGCTTTAATTGTTTTAAATTTGGGCACCCGTCTAAAGTTTGCAAAAATGAAAAAGTGTGTGGTATTTGCTCCAAATCTTACCATGGAGAATGTGTACTTGGAGCCAGATGTTTAAATTCATATTCAAATCATAAATCCACATACAAGAGCGGCGAGCTGTATAAGTTGGAGGAAGCTGCCCTCAACAAATCGAATTTAGAACATATAAGTGTGGGACATGCCAAAAGATTATTAAATAAATCAAATACCTATGCTAAAGCATTAAAATCAATCTCACCCAGTACAGTACCTCTACATACGAATTTAATCCGTTCCACAACCGACTTCAGATGTAGAAAATGTTCGGATGTAGAAACGAATTTTCCCACAAGAATACATTGAAATAGGATTAATCCGTGGTTGAGCCCAAAAACCTATGATAACTCCTTAATAAATTACTACACATAATTACGCATGACAATATGCACTCTAAATTAGATAATAGACATGTAAAAAAGAATAATTATCAAGAAATAATAAATAAGAAACGGGTTTTTAGCGTCACTTTACCTTAGAAAGTCCAGCGCAGGTATTGGTCTTGCTACGCAGAGAGGAGATGGACAGGTGGCGAGGAGGTAGAGAGGGTGACTACGATAAACGTACACTACCGTAACTTATTCTAACTTACACTAAGTGAACTTTAACCTAACTTAGCTCATTTATTTTTTTTATTTTTATATTTTATATTTTTTTTTTTTACATTTTCTTTTTTTCTTTTTGATGATTAATTTTAATCACTTTCACTCTCTCCACTTAAAATTGATTGAATTTTTTTCTCTTCACTCTTTGCCCTTTTCTTTGAACCACTTCCTTCCTCTTCATCACGAGTTCGCTTTGTAGTTTTTTTAAAGAAGCCATCGATAGAAAGTTGCTTGGTACGGCTTTTTAGAATGTTTCGAAAATGAGTTAGGCAAACATCATCGAACTGCGCAACTACACGACAAACCTGCAATTTTTTTGGATGGTATCTGTCGATGAAGTCGACCATGTCTTGATATTTTCCTAACATCTCTTTTATTTGCGCCGAACCTAACACATGTTCTACCTCCTCGATCCCTTCCTCGTCATCACTCAAGTGCTCAGACATAGCATGGAGTTCCTTGAGCTCCTCTGTGGTAAGTTCGTCGTGATGTTCGGCGACGAGTTCCGTGATGTCATCTGCGTCGACCTCCAGACCCATGGACTTGCCAAGGGAGACGATTTCCTCTACGTCTTCCGCTGCACCCACCACGGGATCAGGTTCGGGGTCAAAACCCTCGAAATCTCGGGGAGAAACTGCATCAGGCCACAGCTTCTTCCAGGCAGAATTCAGTCTCCGTCGAGTTACTCCCACCCAAGCCTGATCTATGATCTTCAAGCAGTGCACGATGTTAAAGCGGCTTTTCCAAAATTCACGCAAAGTTTAGTTTGTGCTTTGCGTGACATTAAAGCACTGCTTGAATAGGTGCTTGGTGTAGAGCTTCTTGAAATTCGAGATGACTTGCTGGTCCATGGGCTGGAGGATAGAGGTGGTATTCAGTGGAAGATACAGCACCTTTATGAACTTGAATTCATCGAAGATATCATCTTCAAGTCCGGGGGGGTGAGCGGGTGCATTGTCAAGGCATAGCAGGCACTTTAAAGGCAATTTCTGCTCATGAAGATACTTCTTCACAGAAGGACCAAAAACTTGGTTAACCCATTGGACAAAGAACTGCCTAGTGACCCAGGCCTTCGAGTTGGATCGCCAGAAAACATGAAGCTGGTCCTTATCCACATTGTGTGCCTTAAAGGCCCTAGGGATCTCAGAATGGTAAACCAGTAAGGGCTTCACTTTAAAGTCCCCGCTAGCGTTGGCACATAGGGCAAGAGTCAGCCGATCCTTCATTGGCTTATGCCCAGGCAATTTCTTCTCTTCGGCGGTGATGTAGGTTCGACTGGGCATCTTCTTCCAAAACAGCCCGGTTTCATCACAATTAAACACCTGCTGCTCTACGTAGCTTTCTTCCTGCACGATCCTTTCAAAGCTCTTCACAAAGTCAGTGCAGCCTTTGTGTCCGCACTAGCAGCCTCTCCGTGGCGAACAACTGAATGAATCCCGTACTGTTTCTTAAATTTCTCAAACCAGCCACGAGATGCCTCGGTGATGGTGTCGCCAACAATCTCTCTGTCCTTGATCCAGATTAGCAGAAGTCGTTCCATCTCTTCTATGATAGGGTTACGGCGTTTTGAAATGATGGTGATCCCCTTAGAAGGTTTCACTGCTTTAATGGCTTCTTTCTGTTTCAAGATTGTCGAGATCGTCGACATATTTCGGCCATATTCTTTTGCAAGTTCACTCATGCGGACGCCACGCTCATGCTTTTCAATAATTTCTTTCTTTACTTCTAAAGAAAGCATTTCCTTCTTCCTTTTCTCACCACTACCACTAACACTTGCGAAACTAAGTCTTTTAGGACCCATGCTTTACGTAAAATACCGTAAAAGGATGAACGTAAAAAATCACGATTAAAACAGTTAATAGCAGAACGCGCAGGGCACAACCACACGAAGCCGACGAGAACAGAGGAGTGACCCAAACCACGCTAATTGAGGGTCCCTCCGAGGTCGAAGTACTGCCTTCTATCGGCGGAAATAAAAAATACATCCGGCGCTATGAGTACCATCTACGCGTACGGGTATTGTTTACTTCGGGTGTCGAAAAAAAATTCGGGTGTAGAGTAGGAACGTGTTCGAATTGTACTTCGCGTGTCGAAAAATTCGGATACAACCGGTACGACGAAAATTGCTTACTTCGTGTATCGAAAAATTGCTCAAATTTTACTTCGGATGTTGGAAAATTCGGATGTAGATACGTTCGTATGTAGAGGTTCCACTGTACTGCCAATAGCTCTAGAAAAAGAACTATACCATCTGATAGAATGTCAAATGACAAGGTAAGCATATTGCCTCCTGAGGCTTTACCACGGCGTATTAACACTAAGGCATGGCCCATTTCTGTACAATCCTCGTCCCCATTACAAATACTAGTACATACCTCTCACACGCCATGTCCTTGCCTGATTTCATGGAGGTTCCACTTAAAACCAACTTGCCTGATGCAAATGTACTGGGAAAGGTGCAAAAACCTAGAATCCCACCATCTATTAATCGTAAAAGAGAGAGATCTCTATCTCTCTCATCCCCCTCCATTAGAAACATTAAAGTTATGACATCAAATAAATTTGATGTTTTGTTTGTTGATGTTTCTAATGAACCAGAAGATAAACTGAATAAATCAGAAAATCAAGTTGAGGTCCACCATCCGCCTCAACAAATAGATCAGAAGGACACAAAGAGAAACACAAACGTAAAAGTCAACATATCGAGACCATCTCTGAAAAAACCTACTGGTAATAATGTTAGATTAAAAATGCTAATGGGAAGACCTCATCCAAGATGTCTTCCAGAAGTAATCCATAGTTTTCTCCTCCGTTTTGCAGTGGAATTGTCAGGGTTTAAGGGCCAAATATGAAGAACCTAAGATCCTAATTCATGAACATTCCCCCATAATTGTATGTCTACAGAAAAGTAAGCTTGATGCTAACACTCCTAGTCCTCGAGAGTATTTTAGCTATAGAACACAACAAGCAGGGAGCCATGGCAGAAGTTTCATGTACGTTCGTCGAGATGTTCCCCAAATACCTTTGTCCATTCGTACACCCCTGCAGGTAGTGGTTGTACAAATCGTTATAGGGAGAAAATATACACTATGCTCTCTGTACTTACCTCCAAATGATAGTATTTTATATGATGATATAGTAAAGGTCATTCAACAACTCCCTCTACCTTTTCTCTTACTGGGAGATATGAATGGTAGACATCCTTTTGGGGTGATGTTTTGGTAATTACAAGGGGCAATATTATCTCATCAATTGTGGAGAATGAGGATGTTGGACTCCTTAATACAGGAGAGCCCACACACTTTCATGTTCAGACAGGTACCTTGTCATGCATTGACTTTTCAATTGCAAGCTCTAACTGCCTTCTTGATTTTGATTGGAGGACATTAGATGATTGGCATACTAGTGATCATGCACCAAGCATTATAAACACCAACAAGGGTCCGCCTTTACAAAGATCGCCACGATGGAATCTTGACAAGGCAGACTGGGTTAAATTTTGTGAACTAAGTGAAATCGAGGGTAGAGCAGAGCAGTTTGAAAGTATTGATGATACCATAGACCTACTGAATGGAACTCTCCATACAGTAGGAATTAATTTGATTCCCAAAACCACGGCATTATTCAAACGACGACCAGTCCCGTGGTGGTCTTCAGAATTAACAGTCTTGCACATAGCCACTGGAAAATCTCTGACTAGATTGCGTAGACGCTGCATGGATGAAAATTTTATAACATACAAAAATTGTAGAGAACAGTTTCGTTGTGCCATGAAAGAAGCTAGATTCCAGTCTTGGGTGTCTTGTTTCCTCCATTACCAGTAGAACACCACCATCTTCTGTATGAAGGAAAATAAAGAAGATTGCCGGCAAATTTACCCCAACCCACCACCAGTGCTGAAAGTGAACAGTCAGTATGTGACTAAAGCAAATGATGTGAGCAATGCCCTGGGTGATCATTTTTCAAATGTATCTTGCAAGTGTGTAGCAGCTCCTGGTCACTAATATAGGAGTATTGAAGAAAAGAAAATTTTATATTTTGCAACAGTAAGGGAAGAGTCATATAATTCTCCTTTAACTGAAAGAGAATATGATTCGGCGCTTGCCACTTGTAATGATACAACCCCTGGACCCGATGGAATTCCATATGCAATGATTAAACATGTACATTTTAATACAAAGTTATTTATTTTATGCATTATTAATAGAATATGGCATGATCATAGTTATCCAAGTGTTTGGGAAGTAGCCATTATTTTAGCCTCTTGGAAACCTGGCAAGTACAAGTTTTTAGCTGAAAGTGTACGATACTTGGTTTACTAAACCAAACCAAGATCTGACATCGGTGATATTTCTTGGGGTTGGAAAGTCCATAATTGCACTAAGATATCGTGCACATGGGCGAACTGTGTCTGGGGTTATTTCGAATCCAACGAATTCAGCTGTGTCTCCTGCAAAACGAAATTTGTCAGGGTTGAGTGTTATGCTGTGTCTTCCACATATGTCGAGCCATTGTACAGCTTGGAAAAAAACTCTCCTCTATTGAGTCAGACCAAAGAAGAACATCGTCGACACATTTAGTTTTGTTGGGTATCTCGGCAACTATTTCATCATACCGTCGAGTATATCCGTCGCCAGAAGCAATATACCCTTGAGGGGCTGTTTTATAACAATAGCGTCCCCAAGGAGTGATAGACGTAGTTAAGTGACGGTCAGATTCCTGAATCGGTACACTGTGGTATCCGTTCCAGGCATCAAAGACGGTTTTCTTTTTTCCTTGTGGTACTGACCTTGCTTGGTGAAATGGAGAAGGCGTATGATGCGTTTCTCTCTTAGTGTGCACATTGAGAGGCTGAAAATCAACTGTTCGTCGAGGTGTGCCATTTTTCTTAGCACATACAACCATTCGATGGCACCAAGTTACTGGTTCTCCGATTGGGACAGGTTCAAGGACACCAAGGCGGACGTCCTGGTCAAGTCCAGCTTTAACTTCCTCTTGCCAGTGTAACGGCACTGGCACTGGTGTGTGACGAGCAACAGGATCCGCATTCGGATCGATCATCAGCTTCATTGGGGGTCCATCCATTAGTGGTAACGGTTGGTGGTCACATACGTTGAATGTACTTGATTCGTAGTACTTCAAGAGGTAGTCCTTTGGTTTAGACCGGTTGGACTCGGTTGCACTGAACGGTAATTCTGTAGGCGGCGGAGGTGGTAGTTGACGTTTTGGGCAGTCACACTGATTGGCTAGTCCACTAACGCTTCCTACTCCATTGTTGGTGGCATCCGGAGTTTCCGATTGTGTGTCATAGCTTTCACCAATAGTCGGAAAACTATCCGATATCATGCCAAGGGCGATGCAGGCTTCCCTACTGATGAAGAGCTTATCCGAGTTGTCGGTGACATATGTCATTTGTCTAGTCTCATCAAGGTTCCCCTGCTCATCTGTTCCTGATATACAAAGGATTGTGGCACCGAGGATTTTAATGTCTCTGTTATTTGCAGCGTGCATTTTCATAGTTACAGGAATGAGGTCACTTTGCTTGAGGACAAGTTTGTGGATGACCTTGATACCTGCGAGACAGCTTTGGCATCCAGTGTCTGCCATTGCAGATATACGAACAGCGTGTGTACCAGCTTGAAGGTGGAAACCAAAGGCTTCGTAATCCTTAGGTGATGTTCTAATTGTCAGATTTATGAAAGGTTGAGATTTGGAAGGTCTCTTTATCCAAGTATCAGATAAGTTGTCATACAGATGGTGGTCCAAAGCCAATGTCTTGTTGATGTGTCGTTTAGAGATTGATGATACGCTGCACAAGGTGTTGAACACCGCATTCTCGTAGTCATTGGCATTGTGAGCACTGGGTTTCACTTTTGGTTTGCCCTTACTACGGCAAACACTCTCGAAGTGATTTTCTCGGTTGCAGTGTTCACATCTATGACCGTAAGCTAGACATTCTGATTTTCTTGCACGTGCAGGAGTGTTTTTACCATGTCCTTTCTTGCCACAGTATGAGAAAACTTCGTTTTTATCTTTGACAGCGGTTTGTTTTGCCTTTCTGTATGAACTACTGGCCGCTGCTTGGACCTCATGAGAGTCTAATAGTTGGGAGGCAGATCGTTTACCAGATTCTTTAGCTTCGACAAACTGTGCAACTTCTTCCAATGACATATCCTGATTCTTATCACCAAGTAGATCTAATTGTATTTCAGGGTCACATATGCCGCGTGCTAATATGTCTCTCACTATTGTGTCAGTATAATTTACATCAACGTTGCATCCTGGACATTTTATCAGGAATTTGCAAACACTAGCAGTCTCTGTTGGAAGGTCTTCGAAGAAGGGTGGAAGAATTTTTCAGATTGACCGTGGTCATAAATAAGAGCTTGGTCCATTTATTTAAATGTCTTTATTATTGAACAATGACCAAGGTCAATCTGAAATGAACATAAAACATATTTAGAATAAATGATGAACAATGTATATAACTCAAATGAACATAAAACATAAAACATATTAAGAATAAATGATGAACAATGTATATAACTCAATGTTTATAACCCTCTAGCATTGACATCTTGTTTATGTAAAATCATGGAGAAGATGGTCAATGCAAGGTTGATGTGGTACCTTGAAAAGAAGGGTATTTTATCACCCATGCAATGTGGATTCAGAAAAATGCACTTAACGACTGATGTGCTGATATGACTTGAGTCCTCTGTGAATCCTTTGCTTCCACATGGCACCATGTGACAGTCTTTTTTAACCTTGAAAAGGCATATGATACCACATGGAGATATGGTATACTTAAAACAATTCAGGACTTGGGATTGAGAGGAGAGCTGCCACTATTTATTCAGTCATTTCTTTCACATAGAGTTTTTCAAGTGAGAGTGGGGGAAACTCTATCAGAGAGTAAATGTCAGGAATAAGGAGTTCCTCAGGGTAGTGTGCTAAGTGTAACCCTGTTTGCACTAACAATTAATGGGATACCATCAGCCACTCCCCAGGATGTTCTCTAAACATTATTTGTGGATGATATCTCCATATCATTTGCTGGAGCTAGAATGGCAATGGTTGAGAGAAAACTACAACTCTTAATTGACAAAATTATCCAGTGGGCCGATATGAATGGATTTAAGTTCTTGACAAGTAAAACTACTATTATACATTTCTGTTGTATCTGGGGAGTACATCCAGACCCGGATATATACATTAAAGTTCAACGGATCCCATGTGTAAGTGAAGCTAAATATTTAGGTTTGATATTTGATTGTGGGCTCACATGCGTTTTTCACTTGAAAGCATTAAAAGCTAAATGTCTTGAGGCTCTGAATCTTTTAGAAGTATTTTCCCCTACATCATGGGGGCAGACCGCAACACTTTTGAAATTATACAAGGCCTTGATTTTTTCCAAAATCAGTTATGGATGCGAAATATACTCCTCAGCCACCCCAAGCCAGTTAAAAATATTAGATTCAATACATCATGCTGGTATTAGATTGTCCACAGGAGCGTTTAGAACCTCACATATCCCAAGTCTCCTTGTTGATGCTGGAGAGTTTCCTCTTGACCTGATGCTGGAGAGTTTCCTCTTGACCTTTGCTGAATGTCTTCTATTATTCAGTATTGGTTTAGATTGCAGACTCCCTAATTCTTTAGCCTTTCTGACTGAAAACCTTGTAAGGCACTCAACATACTTTGAACTACACCCAAAATCTCCTCATCCTTATGGCTTTCGGGTGAAACAATTATTAAACAGTCTTGATATGATTAAGGTATCATCAACACCACCATGGAAATTTCCTGAGGTATCTTTTTGTAAATACTTTATTATACTGTAGTTAGGAAGAATATGACTGACGTAGAATCCAGGTATCTTTTTATGGAACATGTTGTAGAACATAGGGGATAGACTTTTATATATACTGATGGTTCCAAATCTGATGCTGGCATTGGATTTGGAGTACATAGTAATGGTTTTAATTGTAGTGCACTTCCTCTAACAGCTTCCATATTTACTGCTGAACTGTATAGCATACTAACCGCTATTGATAAAATAGCGCTGGAAAAGGAGGGTAATTTTACAATTTTTAGTGATGCAAAAAGTGTTCTTCAAGCTTTAGAAGTTTTTAATTCTAGTAACCCTCTAGTTTAAAGATTTTAGAATGGCTTTTTATTATTGAACTGAGAGGTATATTGGTTCGATTTTGTTGTGTTCCAGCACTTGTAGGTGTGTCTGGGAATGAGAAGGCAGATTTACTGGCTAAGAATGCGGCATCCGAGTTGCTACCGAGAAGGTATCCCATTCCCTGTAAGGATTTCCTACCTACCATCAAGAAATTGTTTTTTTAATAAATGGCAACAACACTGGGATAGTCTAGATAGCAATAAAATGAGAGAAGTAACAAATGTCATATCTCCTTGGAGGTATGACATGATGCCCCGAAAATGGGAGACGACTCTTTGTCGTCTCCGTATTGGTCATACTCCGTTGACACACAAGTTTCTTCTGAAGGGCCAACACCAACCGTATTACGACGACTGTTTAGTACCTTTAACAGTGAGTCATTTGTTGACCGAATGCCCTAATGATAATAACTTAAGAAATAGTTGTCTATTTGTGGCTCGAGGTGAGGATGGCAGGTTCATCCTTGCCAGGATTCTTGAACATGATGTGTCCTACTATGCAAGTAGTTGTTCAGCCTGGCTCCCACTGCTTGAAGGGGAGAGCAGTCAGACCCTGCCCCGGCTGGGCTTGGCTCCTCTTTTCCTTTGCTTCCTTGCCTCTGGCTTGAAAGTACTTCTCCCTGTAGATTTACCCCGAAAGGGCTGAGCAGAATGAGAATATGACGCCCCTTCCTTAGTTCTACGAGAAGAGAAGGACGTAGGTAAAACCTTACTGGCTGTTTTAGTAACCAAATCCTGAGTAGCCTTCTGAGTCAGATTTGCAGCCACTTCCTTAACTAAATCCTGCTGAAATAGAGCCGAAGACATGGGCGCAAAAAGCAACTCCGATCTCTGACATGGAGTGAGACCCGCAGAGAGGAAAGAACATAAAGTAGCTCTTTTCTTTATAACTCCTGCAATAAACAAAGCGGCCAGCTCATTAGAACCATCCCTGACTGCTCTGTCCATAGGTGTCCGTGTCCTTCATCTCTGCCACTTTTCTGCTCAAGGCTCCCAGTGACCAGTCCAGTAAATTAAATACCTCAAATGCTCTAAACAATCCTTTTAAGAGGTGGTCAAACTCCGACATTGACCACAACACTTTTGTCTTTCTCATGGCCATGCGACGGGAAGAATCCACCAGGTTTGAGAAGTCTCCCTGCGCAGACGCCGGAGCTCCCAAACCTAAAACCTCTCCCGTCTCATACCAAACGTTCGATTTAGAGGCTAACTTAGCTGGTGGAAAAGCGAAGCACGTCTTGCCCATAGCTTTTCTTGTACCCATCCATGCTCCCATTAATTTCAATGCTCTCCTTGAAGAGCGGGAAAGCACCATTCTTGTATAAAAAGAAGTCTTCACTGTCTTGCCCAAGATAAACTCAGAAGGGGGAGATCGCGGAGTAACTGGAGCAAAATTGTCTGGAAATAATTCCGAGAAGACTAGCATTAACTTTTTGAAATCCACCGCATGTTGAGGTGGTTTCTCTTCTTCCTCCTAGATATCCTCCAAGTGTTCCTCATGAGAGAGGACCTCATCCTGATCTTCTAATTCAGAAATTGGGGCTGCGTTTTGACCCAAATGTTGAACCTCTTGTGCAGGTGCAACAGAGTCGACATAGGCGCGCTTGCGTTGTTCCATATCCGTTTCCAATTGACAGTCATTTGACTTGCGTTTGCTGTCATGATTGATTCTATTACGGGATGAGTCTGGCTGGCGCCGCGTTGTTCGCGCTGTCACTCCGAGGAGCCCTGGCGCGTCGCGCTCACGCGCTGGCGCTCTACCCATTTATGGGTCGACTGGTGTGGGTCGTCACGCTGGCGCTTAGCACCTGTCTGGCGCTGCTGGCGACATTCAGCGCCTTCAACAATTAACTCCTGAAGCTCGTCATGTTGCCGCTCAGGCTCCGCCTGCTTCCATCCTGCCGCTTCACGGCTCGCTCCGCCATTTGGCGAACATTATCACGCTTGGACTGAATATCAGCTGAATGCTCCTTTGATATTTATTGTGAAACAGAGCTCTGCTGAGACAAATCTACTCCAACCTTCCGCTGAACAGTGAAACTGGGAGACCGCCTGTGCGATATCACGTCAGTCCCAGAGACAACAGGCCGCCTGTGCGACAACGGGTCTACCACCGAAGACTGACGCCCAGCCTCACTGCTAATAACCGGTCGATAAGACTGCATCATCGACGAGAGCTGTTGTTTCATGTTCAACAACATATTCCACTTGGGATTGTTTTGAGGAGATAATTGTACAGCCTTTTCTATAGCGAATTCGTCCTCTTCATCGCTCTCCAATCCTTTACCCCTTGCGGGAGAAGAATCCCAGTCCGAAGGAAGAGGTGGAGCATGAATAATCACACCAGAACCAGAAATTAACTCTGCATCCGAATCCATCTCTCTATCCCCATCAGAACCCACATTTGAGCGCTTGGCAGGAGAACACTCGTCAAGGGACCGAAAACATTCAGGTGTCTCCCAATGAATACAAACCGGCTGTTGCGGGGAGGAAACGTGCGGCTGTTCCACTGACTGAACTTTCCTCTTAATCGGTCTAGATTCTTTACGCCACCTATCATCACTTGACTCCTCATCTGAGGAGGGAGACAAAGCACTAACCTCACTTTTTCTATGGTGAGGGTGAGCGCCCTGAGCTACGGCATCAGGATCACTCGAGGGAACGTCTACGCGACTGATGAAGCCTCTCGTTCCCTTTCGCCCTTCGACATAACTTCTCCCCTTCTGGGAGCTTGACAGAGGTCTTAGGCTAGGCGAACGACAGGATCGCGCAGGCGTGCCCTCCACTAAACACATTCGTTGGACTTTTAACACTTGTTCGTTCACTAGTCCGACCACTTTTAAGTAAATTAATTTCTGACATCATTTGCTTTTTGTCCTCTGCTAAAGATTCAACCCTCACACCGAGAGCTTGAATTGCAGATAACATATCCCTCATCGTAGGTTCTTTCGGCTCTTGATCTACGTAGGATTAATTACATCAGAGCTAGATAAATCCACAGAACGGGACGAACTACGTCTAATCCTTTCTTTCCTAATTCTATCTTTTCTAATTTCTGAGTATAACGCTCGTAAGCTACCCACTGACTTTCCGTTAACGAAGAACATTCTTCACACCGATCCCCATAAGCACACGATTTCCCTCTACATTTAACACAAATTGTGTGCGGATCAACAGAACCTTTAGGAAGTTGAGTCTGACAACCTTTACTACACTTCCTATATAAAGGGGAGGGGTCGGCCATATTGAAAAGTGACAAGAGAAAATTAAACAATAACAAAGTTCAAAATAACTAAATAACCTCACAATAATAAAGATTTCAAGAATATTTGAAAAGGAAAACACCAAAGCGAAAGCCAACAAAAACAAAAAGACAGAGTACATCACCAAATAAACCGTCCAATTGAATGTAAACAGCGAGTGAATTTTCAACGTTCTGACCAGTACGACCGGCAGGAAAAATCTGAGGAAGTGGGAGTAGTTCTACCTGTGGTCCACCAGGGTACTAGTGTACACCTGGCGTACCTGCGTTAGCCGCGAGTTTTTAAATAGTTCTGCCGAGGCGTCGGGAACGCTAGCCATTCTTATATAACCAGCGGGTAAGTTTTGTGTTTAAAAATAATAATTGTTTATTTCACAATTAATTCATTAAGTATTATCTGTATTAAAAAAAAAGTGTAAAGCATCAAATTGAATGATACATACCAAGTATTTCAAAATTAAGCTGACAATATGTCTAAAAAACCTTTAGATACATAATCATGGCTACTAGGAAATGTCGACTGTAAAGAATATACATTTAGTTATAACAAAAACAAAGCATAGATAGCCATGAGAATTGCTTAAGCGTATTGATAAAAATGTTTGTAGTAAAAAAATTAAGAAGCAAGAAAGTACATAGAAGTAGTAGCTTTATAAGTATCTATAAAAATATATGTACTTAAAACACTAAAAAGCATAGAAAAATATATTCAACATTCTTTTAAAAGTTAGGAGAGAAACAAAATATCATATAATAGCTTTAAAAGTACTGGTAAAATTATATGTATTTAAAGCATTAGAAAGCATAGAAAACAATAATATAAAAAGTCAGGATAGAAATTAGGTGCATTACAATAGCTATAAAAGTATTGATATATATATATATATATATATATATATATATATATATATATATATATATATGTATTATATATATACATATTTACATATACTGTATATATACATGTGTGTATATATATATTATATATACACATATATATACATAAATAAACACACACACACACACACATATATATATATATATATATATATATATATATATATATATATATATATATATATATATATATATATATATATATACACTCTCCTGTCATTTGGGAAGCAAGCTATGTTCATCCAAGTTTTAGAACACATTAGCTGTATAAGAACATGTTTCAAATAGATTTCCTCATCTATACGTAAGTGCTAAACATTGTTGACCGTAACTAACCATTTTTCTCTTGTCTGAATTTGTGAAGTAATAAAAGGTTCCATTCAAGTTTTTGTCGTAAGAGGAAGTATTTACTAAAAAGAAAAAAAGTTCAATTCTCTTGTTTCTATGAGTGAGTGTAAGTACATATCAATCTGAATAATAAGCCGCCATTTTTACAGGTCGCGTACAATAGTAATTTAGTCATTCATAACTTAATAAAAGTTTGAAATTCAGTCATGACAAACGCATAAACAGGACATAAAAATGACTAGATGATAGTTACTACCTTACTAAAACACCAACACGAACTGGACATATTTACAAATCAATAGCGATAAACTAATAAACAAGGCATAGAAATGACATAATAGTAGTTAATAACTTACTAAAGTAAAACCAATGCAAAATAAACACAAGCATATATAAGTATAAGGTGGAAAAGATGAACTGTACAATACAGCTAAAAGTACAGAGAAAAGGACATTAATTATGACTGGCTAATCAGGTAAGATCACTTGGCACTACTGACCCTACAACTCCAATGCAGTTAGGAGGGTGGAGGAGCAATGGAAGGTAATGGAAGGGAATAAAACAGTTCCTGGTTTCTTACAGGTGGAGTGCTTTTGGCAGACGGTGCACATCCTTCGTGTACAGTGAGTAATTTCATCCTTCTTGAAACAGCTTGTCAGTTTGTCTAGTAGGGACAAACACAATTACATGCCACTCCTTTGTATCATATAGTGGATTGACATATGGCATGTTTGTTTTCTATCCTCTCTTTGGTGCTGGTATGGTTTCCCACTGCGATGAGAGACTTGGCGTGGCAATTCCATGCCCATGATCTTCTGATATCTTGTAGCTCACAAGATGTCAAGTACAAAGTTCTTAAGAAGAATATGCTTTCCCTTCAAGGACTTCCCGTAATCGACGACCCATGCTTGCGCGCGCCCATGTCATCGGTCGCCCTCGGCGATTCATCATGAGCAAATCGCTCGTGTTACGCGATAGCGTTGTGATCTATTATTTTTCTGGAGGTAACTGGCATCAATCAGTGTCGTTTGACGAAAAAAAATGCAAGTGGGACTCTGGCATTATCTGACAATAAACCAAAAGATTTTCATTTGAGAAATATTTAGTTGGGTGTCTCTCTGTCTGTCTGTCTCGCTCTCTCTTCAATTTCAAATTAAGCTAAGCTAACTAAAATACTCTTCTATTCATGTAACAAATAAAGAATATTTACCTGGAGTTATATTTTTAGTATACATATGTTGAGTATATTTCTCTAAAATCACCAGGGAAAAATGAAAGGAGCATGTTCATGCAATCTTCTCGAAATCATATTTCCCTTTGCACAAAGTTACTGTACTTCCACATTGGGTAGATTAGACGTCATGACCGTCACTGTGTGGGGGGGGAGTCTTTTTTCCCAAATAGGAGTGCAGTGAGGGGTGGGGCTTCGTGAGCATAAAACAGATTTAAAGGGTAACCCCTTGATTCTGCATTCATAAAGCACTGGAATGTTTATAGACGGCTAAATAATAATGATAATAATAATTACACACACACACACACACACATATATATATATATATATATATATATATATATATATATATATTATATATATATATGCGTAAAAATCACAGGAAAACGTGATGCTCAGATGCAGAAGAACCACAGGGAAAATGAAAATACAGAATATACACTTGAGTCCTGACTAGTTTCGTGATACTTCCTCAGAGGACTGATTTATTGAGAGAGGTTTCTTACAATTTATAGGGAAAGCAAAAGTACGAACATACATATAGAGATTTAGAGAACAATGACACTCCCTTACCCGCTACCTGGGCTTGACTCAGGTGTGCGTAGGAGGAGTCCGAAAGCTCGTTAGACACCTGCTAAAAAGGGTCATTTCTAGTGGCGGGTATATTCTTGTTTTCTTCTTATTTTACTTTCATTACAGTTATTTATATGTCAATGCGGTAGTCTTATCTATATAAATACATAAGCAAAACATACACAAAAATACAAATATATATACATATATATATACATACATATACATATACATACATATATATATATATATATATATACATATATATATATACACACACACACATATACATATACATACATACACACACACATACATATACATATACATACACATACACATATACATATATATACATACATACATGTATATGTATATGTATTTGTATCTGTATGTATGTATATATATGTATATGTGTATGTGTATGTATATGTATATGTATGTGTGTGTGTATGTATGTATATGTATATGTGTGTGTGTGTATATATATATGTATATATATATATATATGTATGTATATGTATATGTATGTATATATATGTATATATATTTGTATTTTTGTGTATGTTTTGCTTATGTATTTATATAGATAAGACTACCGCATTGACATATAAATAACTGTAATGAAAGTAAAATAAGAAGAAAACAAGAATATACCCGCCACTAGAAATGACCCTTTTTAGCAGGTGTCTAACGAGCTTTCGGACTCCTCCTACGCACACCTGAGTCAAGCCCAGGTAGCGGGTAAGGGAGTGTCATTGTTCTCTAAATCTCTATATGTATGTTCGTACTTTTGCTTTCCCTATAAATTGTAAGAAACCTCTCTCAATAAATCAGTCCTCTGAGGAAGTATCACGAAACTAGTCAGGACTCAAGTGTATATTCTGTATTTTCATTTTCCCTGTGGTTCTTCTGCATATATATATATATATATATATATATATATATATATATATATATATATATATATATATATATATATATACATATACATATATATAAGGGATTTTGACGAAGGAAAAATCTATTTCTGGGCGAGAGACCTGTGCCGCCCAGTGAAATGCTCCTTTAGCACCTTTTCTAAGGTATATAACTGCTATATATTACCAGAGAAAAAATTGCATAGGAATGCCAGGTTGAACCCAGCTCGCTCACCTATATAAGGTGTCGATATAATAGTGGGGCGTGATAATTCACAACCAGAGGTCTCGCACCATTTAGATATCTCCTCTTCAAAATGCCTGCCACAGCGAGGTGCCGATCAACACTACTACCACTAACCTAACCCACGCCAGTGACGTCACTCCTCATAGCACCCAAGGTTTGGGGCCCATGTTGGGAGGGAAGTCAAGGGAGGGTTCACTGGGCGGCACAGGTCTCTCGCCCAGAAATAGATTTTTCCTTCGTCAAAATCCTTTTTCTGGGCTCCGAGCTGTGCCGCCCAGTGAAATTGTACAAGAGAAATGTTCCCAAAACTTGGAACAATACCTGAGGAAGTAAAATAAAATCCAAAATAACAGGTAAGAGGATAGCAAGACAGTTGATTAAGATTCACTATGTTCAGGAGGAATCACATTCCCTGCTGCCACTGTAGCAAATATATGGCTTCCAGAGGTTTTAAACAGTGGCGTTTAAATACTGTTGGAGACTTCCAGGCTGTATATTTAGTAAGTCCAGCGAAGTTCATAGCAATTAACTGAGGTAGCTACAGCTCATATATCATGGACGTGAGGGAGTGATGTGGGAATGATTCTAGGTAGCCAGTTAATGAAATACAGAATCTGCTGTCTGATTCCTTTCAGGATGATGGTTCTTCCATCTTCTCTAATGGATAAGGGCCCTGAGGACTGAATGGAAGAAATGTTTAAGTAGGCTTCCAGAGTGTTTACTGGACATAAAGATGGGTCCTGCGGAAGTGGACAATCTTCCAGGGGAACCGTCTGTCCTGGGGGTCCTCATTTTCGCTAAAAATCTTTTGTCAGGGGAAAGGAGTACTTCCCCCGACGAGAGAAATTCAATATGACCTGGATCTCTAGACAAGGCTGAAAGTTCTGATATTCTGGTGCCAGAAGTCAGGTTCATTAAGAACAAGGATTTCCTAAACAATGGAATATAATGACAAGTCTCGTTAAGAGTGTCTGAAGCCAACTTAAGTACGTCATTCAGAAACCAGGAAACTGAGCTAGGGTGAGTTTGCTGGTTTCAATCTGGTGCAGGTTCTCGGGATGGATGAGAAGTATGAATCTGTAAGGTCAATATTAAAACCAATTGCAAAATCTTCTTCAAGGCTGACTTATTGTGGTAATAGTACAAGCCGCTAAGCCTGATTCAAATAAGATTCTGAGGAAGGTTACTGTCAGATTCATAGTCATCGTCTCAACCTTTGAGTCCCTTAAAAACTTGCAAGTTTCATAACAGCCGAATCATACTGTCGAAGGGTGGATTCCCTCTTATCTGATTCTAAAAATAGTGTATTTGAGAATCAATATCTGCACCTCTTGAGCTGCAAATTTCATAAAGTCCATAAAGTTAGGGCATTCTGAATTTTGAGGAAGCTAACACACTGTGAGTTGTACTACTTGTGTTAGTATTGGATTGGGGATCTGTCGAGGTGGAGACCCAGTTCCACCAGAAGAGGAAACCCGTTGTTCTTGGGCTAGATGGGGGCTACTAGAGTAACTTGGCCTTTGAAAGTCCTGAGCTTGTCTAACTCTTTCATCGACAGATTTATTGGTGGGAATAGGTAAATTCCCTCCCAAGTGTTCCAGACTAATGACATTGCGTCTGTGGCGTAAGCCCAAGCATCCGGGTTGGGGGCTACGTAGCACTCTAGTTTGTTGTTGGACTCTGTTGCAAACAGATCTATCTGGAGATCCGGAACCTGAGAAAGAATCCATCTGAAGGACTTTGGGTCTAGTGACCACTCCGACTCCAGCGGAGTTGTCCTCGAAAGTGCGTCCGCCACTAGCTATCTAGAACAAACCTGATATGTTGGTTTTTGGCTGGAGCCGGTTGCTTAAGGTAAAAAATACCGCCATGGCCTCTAAGACATTGATATGAAGTTGGCTGAATATTGTCGACCATAGTCCCTGGACTTTCTTGTACTGAGAGTATCCCAACCAGCCTGTTAAGGAGGCGCCTGTGTGAATGACCAGCTTAGGGGTGGATATTGTAAGGAAACGGATTTGCCAGATTTTGACCTTTGTCTATGGTTGAAGTCTTTTCTTCAGAATTGGTTAGAGTCGAGCCCTTTGTCTCGATATTACTCGTTTGCCCTGGAGCGCCTAATTGTAAGGAAACAGATTTGCCAGATTTTGACCTTTGTCCATGGTTGAAGTCTTTTCTTCAGAATTGGTTGGAGTCGAGCCCTTTGTCTCGATATTACTCGTTTGCCCTGGAGCGCCATACTCGGCTTATATCTTTCAGTCTGGCCTTCAGTAGTATATCTGTTACTGAGGCAAACTGGAGGGCACCCAGGATTCTCTCTTGATTTCTCCCGGAAGACAATTTTTCTTTGAGAAAACGTATTGTGTATTGCTATATCGTTCCTCTTGGCTGTTGGGAGACACAGAGTGTGGGAGCATAGAACCCACTGAATCCTAGCCATTGAAACTTGTCTTCGGGACCAGACGAGATTTCTCGAAGTTGATTTGGAACCAAACTGTTGTAAGAGATTATCACTCAGTAGTTGCTGTGAGGCAGTTCTTGCCTAGTTGAAGCCTAGAAACGGACGAAAATGTCTTGCTATCGGAACATGATAGCAAACGTCTGCAAGATCCATAGAGGAGGTGACGGCCCCACAGAGAAGCAAGGTCCGCACCTGAGAGATGGTCAGCATGTGAAACTTGTCGCATTGAATGTAAGAATTCAGAAGTGACAGGTCCAGGATTACTCTTCGCTATTCTGAGTCTTTCTTTGGCACGCTGAACAAGCGACCCTGAAATTACAAGCGATTTACTTCCTTTATTGCCTTCTTTTGCAATAGATTGTTTTCATATAAGACTAGCTCTTCCGTTGGATGTTGATGAAAACTGGTTGGTGGAGGGGGCCTTTCTATCCAACTCCACCCCAGACCTTTGGAAATTATGCTGAAAGCCCAAATGTTGAACATTCAACGGTTCCGAAAGATGTAAAGTCTTCCCCCTACCCGAGAACTCCCAATGATTTGCTGCGGATTTACCTCCTCGGCCTCCGCGGAATTCTCGGCCTCGAGAGTAGCTGTTGCAAAAGGTTCCTCTCGAGCTAGCGCCTCTGGCGCGCTGGTAACCCAGGAAAGCACCCTGAGTTTCAAAGGTGGGGTTAAGGGCTGGGGAAGTAGCATAGGAGGTAGTTGGTACTTGGGACTGAGGAACCAGCACGTATTGCTGTTGGGGTTGACCCTTCGAAGTGAAAGGTTGACTCCCTTGTGCCACCGGGATGGTCTGAACCACTTGTTGGGACTGCCGGTTTGGAATGAATGGAAAGGTCTCAGACTCTTTCTACCTCGAGATTGGTTGCTGGCCGGTTCGAACTTGTGCTTGGGGACTAAGCCCCATCGAACCTTGAGGCTCTGATTGACCCTAGCAGCTCCGCTGACGACGTTGTTGACTAAATCCTCAGGGAATAAGTCAGGGCCCCAGACTGGGGCTTTAATGAGCTTGTTAGGCTCATGTCTGATAGTGGCCTCAGACAAGACATGCCTACAGCAACGACGTCTGGCCGCAAAGAAGTCGTAGGAATCAGACAGTAAGGTTTGAAGTAATGACTTCGTCAAGACCTTAAAAGGTGGTTCCTCTTCATACATCAAAGAGGGGTTTTCTGCCATTGTAGCTGAGTTGATAGATCTACTCAGGTGCATACAGGCTTCGAACTCGAGGCATATCAGGGATTCCAGAAGCCTGGGTAGCCACTCACAGAACTGAATGGAAGCACAGTCAGCGCTTAATTTACCCGATGTGAAGGTGGCCGGGCCGTTAGTCCAGCAATCGTGATCCCCCGGGAACAGGAGGGAAGTCGGATCCGTTTCCTTCAGTTGCGGTAACGGCTTGTCCTCGTTTATTGCCTGCTGAGCACGGTCCACTATCTTAGTGACACACGGAGTAGGGGTTTACTCATCCACTACAAACATCGTGTACGAGCTCTTGTGAGGTGTTAACGTAGTGGTAACACACTCCCACTCGTTTAAGGGCTGGACCCAGGTGGACTGAGCCTGCCCCTTCGGGTAAATTTCGGTTTCTTTGGGGACCTTGTCGAACCTTACGAGTGTCTCCTCGGTAAGGCGTGCGAAACCAGAGAAAGGGAACTGTAGACCCGGCGGGTAGAATTCAAAATCTTCTACAGGCCGAGTGCCAAACCCTTCGATGGTTAACATACCATCTTTGAAGGGAGAGTGCAAGGCCAACTTCCACGGATTGCTTTCAACGAATTCCGGGAGCTTAGAGGCATCCGGGATGATATATTGTTGCTGTTGAGGTAACCCATAATGAATGAGACCTTGTACGAGGCTATCTGGTTTAGCACTCTCTCAGTGAGGGTGCTAACAAGGGAACCCATTGCAATATAAAATATATACACATACATACTTATATATGGATAAAAATCAACACAACATCGTGTTCAAAATAGAAATGAATTTCTACCTCATACTTGGGATCGGACGCTGGCCTCTACTAATGAAAGGTCAGGCCGAAACCAACCTTGCCACGAGAGGCCATTGCATCAATCTTGAAAGGGCTGCCGGATCGAAGGGAGCCTCCGGGGTCATAGGTTTCAGGCTGGGTTTCGCTCTCGACCCAAGAGAGGAAGAAACAGCTGTGGCTGAGTCTTTGGGGACTCTGGAAGATGAAGTCTTAACTGCTTTGGTGATTTGGAAGACCTGTGAGTCTTTGATAGGGGCTGGCGGGTAGCTTTAACTTTAGGGACAACAGGACGTGGCCTGACATCAGCCACGTGCTTCCCTGAAAACCCCTAAAAGGGGTAGTCTTGGATGACTGCGAGCTCTGAAAGAGGGTATATCGTTACTATTAAACAAGGTAACTTCGTTGGGAATGTAAAATAAATAGATCGAGAATAAATGTTTAAATCGATCAATTATAAAGGAAATAAAATGAAAATCCCAAAAGATTATATCCGAAGTTAGAATTATAGATAGTAACGACAGGGGCACCTACAGAGTGTCCCATAGTAGGGTAGTAACCCAAAAAGATCTGGGTGCTCTGAATTCTTAAAATAGACCGGTATGAAACCGGGACAAAAGGCTATGAACAAAATTTCGGACCGGTATAGTAACCGGGGAAAAAACTTTTCATAAATTAACTGACATTGTTAAAATAATTCCATAAAAGGTGAAGATTATCAATGAAATAATATTGTCATAGCTAGAAATATACTATCCCGTCGCCACTGGGGAAGTATAGAATAAAATAAAGATACATAAGTATCCCATAGTAGGTCAGTAACCTAAAAAGATCCGGATGCTCCGAATTCTTAAATTAGACCGATATGAAACCGGGACAAAAGGCTATGAACAAAATTTCGGACCGGTATAGTAACCGGGGAAAAACTTATCATAAATTAACTGACTTTGTTAAAACAATTCCATAATAAGTTAAGATTATCAATGAAATAATATTGTCATAGCGAGAAATATACTATCCCATCACTACTTGGGAAGTATAGAATAAAATAAAGATACATGAGTATCCCATAATAGGTTAGTAACCTAAAAAGATCCGGGTGTTCCGAATTCTTAAAATAGACAGATATGAAACCAGGACAAAAGGCTATGAACAAACTCTAGGACCGGTTTAGTAACCGGGGAAAAACTTATCATAAATAAACTGACATTGTTAAAACAATTTCGTAATAAGTTAAGGTTATCAATGAAATAATATTGTCATAGCTTGAAATACACTATCCCGTCGCTACTTGGGAAGTATAGAATAAAATACAGATATATGAGTATCCCATAATAGGTTAGTAACCTAAAAAGATCCGGGTGCTCCGGACTTAAAATAGACCGATATGAAACCGGGACAAAAGGCTATGAACAAAATTCCGGACCGGTATAGTAACCGGGGGAAAATTTATCAAAAATTAACTGACATCGTTGAAACAATTCCATAATAAGTTAAGATTATCAATGAAATAATATTGTCATAGTGAGGAATATACTAAACCGTCACTACCGGGGAGGTATATAATAAAAAAGGGTTTATAATAACATGCTACCTTATAATAACATGCTCCCTGTCAAACAATTCCGTAATTAGATATGATCATTCAATGAAATAATATTGCCATAGTAGGAGATATACTATCCCGTCGTTACTGGGGAAGTATAGGATAAAAATGTTATAATAACATGTTATAATAACATGCTACCTGTTGGCTCCGGGGAGACAACTATGAGAGACCCGGGGGTCGTAACATGCCTACCGGGGTAGGGGGAGTTGAAAGGGGAGGGAGGAAGGGGTTTAATGACTCCCCGCCAGCCACAAGAACCCAAACGAACACCGACAATAAATAATATAACAACAAATATCCGCTCTTCCGTGATACCCCACGAACAAAATTTCTACGTTATAGTAGAAACTAAAATAATACAGTACATAACGAAACATAACCAATACACAACCGAGTTCTCCCCGCCGAGCGATGGCCAATCAGAACAGCGGGGAAAAAAGGCTACGACAAGGCATGAGAATGAACGTACTAGACTGAAACCCCGGTGGATGTTCTCGGTACCAACTAGTGAGTCATAAGGTATCCCAGGAAGGGATGGTGTGAGGCGGGGGGAGGAGGTGGTGGCAAGTGTGAGGTACGAGAGGACTCGATCTGTAATGCCAAACCGCTCACACAACATGAGAGACGAGAGGAATCCCTGAATTGGGGATAATGGGGGGGGAGGGGAAGGAGGCAACGAGAACTAACCAATGAGGGGGCAGGAGGCGATTACGTGGACATGGGGAGGACAAGAGTACCGAC